>NW_027412586.1:602239-1204478 GCF_025532065.1 Leptinotarsa decemlineata
AAAAATATTTGTTTGGACACCTTCTGATGTACAAAATTGAAACAAGATATCTTTCGTATATTTTTATCAGTCGTCAAATGGATTTCGCTTTGAAAAAATGACCATTTTTCGAAAGAAATGCTCATTTAAGAAAAACTATTGAACTTAGCCATAGAGAATACTTAATGAAATCTGTAGAGGTTTCGTTGGCGCTTCTTATAAATCAATAATATACAGGGTGTTCCATTTAATCTAAGGAAGATTTTGCAAATTTTCATTTACAATATTTGGCAAGCGGTTTTTCATACCCTGTATATCACAGGTCGATTTCAGATATATCGTTTGAGAGAGTTACTAATGTAGAATATTCGACCAAAAATAATTTCAACTGGACTTGGCACCACTTTATAATTTCAAATATTCTGAGTGACGAATATTGGAAAAAAAAACCTGTTATGCTAGATATCTCGAAAACCGTCAATATTTCCGAAGTGCAGATATACATAAAGTTTATTTTATTTTCTATGAAGAAACCCAAAAAGCGATAAAAAATATAGGTTGCCATTTAAAAAGACACAGTTGGGATCCGCCCAGGAAAAATCGAACACCCTGTGTGACCGCCAATATTTTTATTTTGTCGAGCTCGAGCAATAAGGTAATATTATAGAAAATTAGATTCCTATCTGCTTCCTATATAGAGATATGGAACACCGCGCCACTGTTGCAGGACCCTGTATATATATATATATATATATATATATATATATATATATATATATATATATATATATATATATATATATATATATATATATATATATATATATTAAATAGTATTGGTCCCAGCAAGAAACTTTGAGGTACTCCATAGTCGATCACCTCATCACTGCTCAATATATCATCGATTCTTTGCTTGCTGGCTCCTTCCTGTTGAATAACTTTCAAATAATTTCAATGAGTTACCCCGTATTCCGATATCTTCTAAAGACTGAAGGAGTAGATGGTGATTGACGGTGTCAAATGCTTTCGAAAGGTCAATGAAGACACACAGATTGGTTTTGCTTTCATTCAAGACCTCAGTTACTTTTGAAGTTAGAGTAAGTATAGCATCTTGGGTTGACATTTTTTCTCTAAATCCGAATTGATTGTTGAAAATCAGATTGTATTTATCAAGGAAAGAGATAAGCCTTTTTTTGATAATCTTTTCAAAAAATTTTGAGAGATGAGTGACTAATGAGATAGGACGATAATTTGTGATAATAGATGTGTCCCCTTTCTTAAACAGTGGAGTAACTATTGTTTTTTTGAAATCACTGGGGTAAACACCTTCCACCACACATCGGTTGAGAATATAAGTAAGGGGAATAGCCCTGTATAAGTCATAATCAACAGTAATTGCAGAATATCGACAGTAATTGAAATAAAATTGCTTCATTACGCATGGAATTGTTCTATAACTTTGATATCATAGTGACCCAATCTAACCCTTCCGTGAAAATAATTCCTTGCTTATCACGCTTATCACTGCGAAAAAGAAATTTTCAGAAAAAAATTTTCGATACGCATTTCGCAACCGACTGCTTGCTTAGACGATATATAGTAAGATGCGATCACAGTGACCCAGTCTAACACTTCCGTGACAATAATTCCTTGCTTACGACGCGTGTAGTTCATACACTGCGAAAAAGAAATTTTCTGAAAATATATTTTTGATACCTTTCGCAATCGACTGCCTAGACGATATATAGTAAGATGTGATCATAGTGACAAAATGTAACCCTTCCGTGAAAATAATTTCTAGCTTACGACGCGTTTGGGTCATACACTGCGAAAAAAAAAATCAGAGAGAATATTTCGATACATTTCGCAACCGACTGCTTAGACGATATACAGGGTCCTGCAACAGTGGCGCGGTGTTCCATATCTCTATATAGGAAGCAGATAGGAATCTAATTTTCTATAATATTACCTTATTGCTCGAGCTCGACAAAATAAAAATATTGGCGGTCACACAGGGTGTTCGATTTTTTCTGGGCGGATCCCAACTGTGTATTTTTAAATGGCAACCTATATTTTTTATCGCTTTTTCGGTTTCTTCATAGAAAATAAAATAAACTTTATGTATATCTGCACTTCGAAAATATTGACGGTTTTCGAGATATCTAGCATGACAGGTTTTTTTTCCAATATTCGTCACTCAGAATATTTGAAATTATAAAGTGGTGCCAAGTCCAGTTGAAATTTTTTTTTGGTCGAATATTCTACATTGGTAACTCTCTCAAACGATATATCTGAAATCGACCTGTGATATACAGGGTATGAAAAACCGCTTGCCAAATATTGTAATGAAAATTTGCAAAATCTTCCTTATATTAAATGGAACACCCTGTATATTATTGATCCATAAGAAGCGCCAACGAAACCTCTACAAATTTCATTAAGTATTCCCTATGGCTAAGTTCAATAGTTTTTCTTAAATGAGCATTTCTTTCGAAAAATGGTCATTTTTTCAAAGCGAAATCCATTTGACGACTGATAAAAATATACGAAAGATATCTTGTTTCAATTTTGTACATTAGAAGGTGTCCAAACAAATATTTTTTAACGAAATAAATGTATGTACCTATCACTTTTTGCTAAATGGAAAATTATTTTTTCATTGGATGCAGAATTTCACTCATAAATCGTGCAATATCAAACCAAACAAGTTAAAAGAAAGAAACATTATAAATAACTATTTTTTTCATGTTATTATATTCATTCAGAGCTTGAGTTCTAGATATTCAAATTTGTCAACTGGCAAATTACAAAACTACAAAAGGGAGAGTTTAATTAAGGTTGATAATGAAACTTTTATAAAATATGTTCAACATGTCTTCCATTTTCTTGAATGCAGAGCTGAAGTCTATGTTTGAAAGACTGTTCTACCCTGCGCAAGACAGCTGGTGTAATGCTGCGAAAAGCATTCGTTATTCTAAGTCGCATATTTTCGGGAGAAGTTGATGGCTCAACGTAAACCATATTTTTTATGTATCCCCATAAGAAAAAATCTAGTTTCGTCAAATCTGGTGATCTAGCGGGCCACCGTACAGGCCCATTCCGTCCTATCCATTTATTGGGAAATACTTCATTTAGATGATCTCTCACTTCTGCCGAATAGTGAGCAGGTGCACCATCATGTTGTAACCACATTCTATTGCGGAGGTCAAGAGGAATATCATCTAACAAACCTGGTAAATCATTTCGTAAGAAATTGAGATACATTGCACCGTTCATATGTCCCTCAAAAAAGTATGGACCAATTACATATTCTCCAATGATGCCTCCCCAGACATTTATCGACCACCTATGTTGATAATCCACCTGTCTCAATAAGTGAGGATTTTCTGTCGCATAATAATGGTAATTATGTCGATTTACAAATCCATTTTTATGGAATGTCGATTCATCCGACCATAAAATATTATTGAAAAAATATTCGTTTCGACGAATTTTGTTCATGGCCCAATTGCAAAATCTCACTCTTTTCTCGAAATCAGCATACAGTAGTTCTTGATGTAACTGAACGTGGTATGGATGCAAGCGATGTTTCTTCAATACTCGTTGCACTGATCTCTCACTTATATCCACTATTTCCCCAATTTGTCGTTGACTCCTACTAGGATCTTCTTCAACAGCAAGAAGAACTTGCAATTCATTATCTTCATTAGTAGCTGGCTTGATGCGCTCATGTTTGGAATAATTAATAGATCCAGTTTCAACGAATCGTCCCAAGACCTTTCGGAAAGATCTTTCATCTGGATGCCTTCTATCTGGATACCGTTGAGAATAAATTCTACTTGCCAATAAACAATTCCTGTCTGATTCACCTAATATGAAAATCATATCAATCAAATCACTTTTTGATAACAACATTCTGATGAAATTATACCGACAGTTCAACTTCACGATTGACTAAAAATTTCAATATTCATTTGCAGCCAAATATTTTCTTCTGTCATTTGCCAGACTACTTGATTTCCAATAAATATTTCATTCGTTGAAAGGTTGTTTTAGACCGAAAGAATATGGCACAAATTCCGAGATTTTTGAAATTATTGTAACTATTCAAGAACGTCCATTTTGTGGTGTAATTCGCAACTTGTTTATCTAGCAACAGGTAATTTTAGGAATGGGCGATATTTTAAGGAAAGGGTATTTTTTGTATATTCTTATCAGTCGTCAAATGGATTTCGCTTTGAAAAAATGACCATTTTTCGAAAGAAATGCTCATTTAAGAAAAACTATTGAACTTAGCCATAGGGAATACTTAATGAAATTTGTAGAGGTTTCGTTGGCGCTTCTTATGGGTGTTCCATTTAATATAAGGAAGAGTTTGCAAATTTTCATTTACAATATTTGGCAAGCGGTTTTTCATACCCTGTATATCACAGGTCGATTTCAGATAGATGTAGAATATTCGACCAAAAAAAAATTTCAACTGGACTTGGCACCACTTTATAATTTCAAATATTCTGAGTGACGAATATTGGAAAAAAAAACCTGTCATGCTAGATATCTCGAAAACCATCAATATTTTCGAAGTGCAGATATACATAAAGTTTATTTTATTTTCTATGAAGAAACCGAAAAAGCGATAAAAAATATAGGTTGCCATTTAAAAAGACACAGTTGAGATCCGCCCAGAAAAAATCGAACACCCTGTGTGACCGCCAATATTTTTATTTTGTCGAGCTCGAGCAATAAGGTAATATTATAGAAAATTAGATTCCTATCTGCTTCCTATATAGAGATATGGAACACCGCGCCACTGTTGCAGGACCCTGTATAGTAAGATGTGATCAAAGTGACCCAATCCAACCTTTTCGTGGAAATAATTCCTTGCTTACGACGCGTTTGGGTCATACACTGCGAAAAATAAATTTTCGAAAAAAATATTTTTGATGCCTTTCGCAACATACTGCTTAGACGATATATAATAGGATGTGATCACACTGACCTATTCTGACCCTTCCGTGAAAATAATTCTTTGCTTATGACGCATTTGGGTCATACACTGCAAAAAATAAATTTTCGAAAAAAATATTTTTGATATCTTTCGCAACCGACTGCTTAGACGATATATATTAAGATGTGATCATATTGATCCAATCTAACACTTCCGTGAAAATATTCACTTGCTCACGACGCGTTTGGGTCTTACATGAAAAAGAAATTATGTAAGTGTCATGAAATCAATTGGAAATTTATAGAAAAGGCATCTTTCCACACCCACCCAGGAGGTATTGCCACAAGAGCGCAAACAATCCCATATATATATATATATATATATATATATATATATATATATATATATATATATATATATATATCTAATTCGGGTGCGTTATTTTTTTGTTTTCGTGGAAGGTTCACCAAGAGCCTTATTAACACCACCTTGTCTGTAAATAATGAAAAAAGATTTCAACTCATTTTCATTTTACCGTTAATCTTCCTCACAACTTCCAAAATGAATCGCGGAAACAGCGCAGAAACCGCGAAAGTTTTCCAACCTCCCATCACAGCCTTACACATTCCTCACAAAATGTGCAACCTTTAAAGTTTTGGACTGCGTAAACAGAAATGGAATATTTCACAAGTTCGGACTTCTATTGTCTATTATATAAAATGATTTGAAATCCCTGAAACAAATAAATAAGAAGAATTGAAAATGAATAGCTGAAAATAACAATTATATTAACCAAAATAAACCTGAAATGAAATAATAGTGAAATAAAATACAAGTAAAAATAGAACAAATGAATAAATAAAAATAAAGAAATGAAAAAAGAAAATAAAAATAAAAAGTGGAGAGATTCCAAGTCACGTTAGTTCACGACGTTTCGATTGTTAGTATCTACAATCGTCTTCGGGTGATGAGTGGACTGATTCCTCCGAGAGATGACTATTTATAGATCGTTCAAGTACTTTCACTTATCCCCGCTTTCCATTTTCCGCTTCACTGGTTCCGTGGGAGATGACCGTTTTGGCGGAAGTTGGCCATTTTTCGCTTGATGATGGGTTTCCATATGTTGCGTATTTCTACGCTGGCTTGGCTGAATACGTTGTTGGACAACATGTATGTGGCTTTCTTGAATTTTCTCCTAAACCAATGTTCCTCTCTGTGCAAGATCTCATCTTGGGACCTCTCGATGTTGTGTTGATGGGTCCAAACATGGTCTGCTATTCCTGATTTGCTGATTTCCCCTCGCTGTGTGTGTTTCTTGTGCTCGGCAATGCGAACATTCAATGGCCTCTTAGTTTCACCGATATAGGATTCTCCACACTCACAGGGTATCCGGTAAATGCAATTCTTGGAATCGCAGTCCGCGTTTGGTGGCCTGGTTTTCGTGAGGCTGCTACGGATAGTGTTACCGTATCTGAAGCATGTTCTGATGTTGTACTTGGAACCAATTCTTCTTATCCTCTCCGATAATCCTCTGATGTAGGGAAGTGCAAGCACTGGTTGTGACGGCTTCTCTTCCTTGCGAGGCTCCTGCTGTCTACTCGCCAAAGTCTTTTCTACCATCGCTTTGGAGTAGCCATTCCGTTGAAGATCATTTTTGATGATGTCTAGTTCCTTCTCGAGACCTTCCTTCGTATTACAGAGCCCAAAAGCACGGTCTAATAGAGTCTTGATGATTCCTCTTTTAGTCGATTGATGGTGGTTGGATTCGTGGTTCAGATACTGTGTCGTATGAGTGGATTTTCGGTATACAGATGTTTCCCACTTAGTGTCGGTCCTCTTCACCAAAACGTCTAAGAATGGCAATTCGTTGTGGATTTCCTTCTCCATTGTGAAATTGATGGAAGGTCTCACGCTGTTGATGTGTTTCAGGATGGCGTCTAGTTCAGTATTCCCATGGTTACATATTATGAAGGTGTCGTCAACATATCTCAACCAGACTCGAGGTTTCTTGTGGGCTTCTTCAATGGCCAGAGTATCAAACCACTATATATATATATATATATATATATATATATATATATATATATATATATATATATATATATATATATATATATATATGTTGGCTATGACTGGTGAAAGTGGCGATCCCATTGGCAGTCCCTCATCTTGTGTAAATAATTCGTCCTTCAGTTGGAAATAACAGTTTCGTACACAGAAATGGAATACTTTCCATGTCTGCAAAAGGCCTCCGATCTTCTCTTTCAGCCTCACAAAATCCACACAAAACGAACAGTAAATTATTTATTAAATATACAATTTAATACTGGGCGCACACCCTCCCGAAGAGTCTTCACCTTGTCGTGGTGGGAGGGCTTGCGTACTGTGATGAAGTTACGGGCTATGTCGGCGGCAGCTCAACTGCTGGTAGGGTCTCCCATGCCAAAGAGGCCGTAAAGTCAGACTAAGAAGGCCTAATCCAGGGTGTTATGCGACGCGTGCCATACAGGGGGCACTATGGATGTGGACAACCCTTTTCCCTATACTCGTGGGACTTGAATGGACCATATAATCGATAGAACATCAGAGGAGGACTCTTCGAACGACTCCTCGCAAAATAAGACTATCTTGGAGGTGCAATCTGACCAGGAAAGTCATAGTCAAACGGCGGGAAACACGAGTCATGCCGAAATCATAACTGCAGGATTGACGAAAGTCGAACTGCAGAAGAAAAGGCTATCAGGGGCGCAAAGGCGCAAACTGATGAAAGCAAAGAAAATAGCTGCAGGAACATGGATTGAAAATCCATGTAATACAAAGGACCGCAGCAAAATAGAAAAAACTAAAGCAACTTCTGTGGAAATTGCCAAAAAAGGACCTAGAGAGGATTAAAAACTCTCCCACAGAAGGTACTGAAAAACCCCAGGGCTTCCAACAAACTGGGACTTATAGTGAGGCTGCTAGGGACCTGAGGGTGGCGGTCACTGACATGCGACATCCTGAGGTCACCCTGAGTCAGGGTCGAGCAGACCTTAGGAGGGACTTGACCGCGAATTGGACAATACTCCCTCTGGTAGCCTCGAAAACCTACAATTTAAAAAGACCTCATTTGGCGCAGGGGTCCTATGGATAACCTTTGCGAATGAAGGGACAAAAGAATGGCTCAGAGGAAGCATTGGGCAATCTTTGGGAGGGGGCGGACTTGACCATGGTCGAGGCCAACGAACTTCCGAAGAGACCGCGAGTCCTAGAATTCATTCCTGGCCGAAAAGATGAGGATGCTACAGTAAGGACACGCCTCAGTAAGCAGAATTCTGTCCTGGGAGTGAAAAATTGGATCCTTCTGAGCAGAAAAGTGGCCTTCTCTTCGAAGTTCCTTCAGGGGCTTGAAGGGGAACATGCCTACTATACGCTGGGCATGGTCACCTTCAAGGTCCTGAAGAGTCTTAACAGCAATTTTAAGAGTAATAAAAACAAACCTGCAACACGGCTGTCCTAACCAAATTGATGGGGGGTTTGATATTGCTCTCATACAAGAACCCTGGGTGTACAGGGGAAAAATAATAGGATTGGGGGCATCAGAGGGAAGTTAATTTATGATAGAACCTCAGAGACCCCAAAAACATGCATAATTATCCGTAAAGGATATCATCCTGAGGAAATCATCATTGGATCAGCATACCTTCCTAACGACAGTCCGGAACCATCACCAACCAGAGAAGTGGAAGAGTTGGTTAGGACCTGCCAAGCAGAGGGGCTACATCGACCAGGTTAGTATGATTTTCATAAAAGAAGTGGACAGCACTGCCTGTAGATTTGTTTTCTTGAAATCCATGCTGAGTATCGTTTATCGAGTGATTTAGCTTCAAGTCAGAATTCAGCCTCTCTAAATAGGCGTATTCAAATATTTTTGAAAATATGAAGGGAATGGTTATGGGACGATAATTAATAACCAGTTGAGGATCCCCTATTTTCAGAATCGGAACGACCCTGCCAGTCTTTAGGTAATCTGGAAAATTACCATTTGAAAATGAGAGGTTGACGAAATAGGTCAAAGGAGATATTATAAAAGAGACAACCTTTTTTAATGAAAATGATGGTATGTCTTCGAAGCCAGCAGATCTCTTATTTTTTAACTTATTTTGTAGTAGTTCAGATAATTCCAGTTGCGTATACGGATATAATAAAAACATTGTCTGCAGAGAATATTCGGAATTATTAACAAAGTTCGTAGCAAAACCATCCGGTATAGTCTTAAGTATATCAAGTGGGGCACTTTTAAAAAATAAGTCGAAAGAATTAGCAACATCTACGGGACTCTCTAGTAGGTTATTTTCATTAGTTAGGAATGAAATATTTTGCATTTCAATATTCTTATTTTTTGAAAAGTCATTTATTACTTTCCAAGCGGTTTTTGTGGGATTATCAGATGTTTCAATTAGAAACATCTGATCCGTAAGAAACATTATCAATAATAATGTTTCTTACGGGTTGCCTTTAACAGGTTTATATGATCCTTTTTTTTTGATCTTTATAATATTGACGTAGTTCAGGAAATGTCCTTGATAACGCATGTAAGTTTTTTAAATTAGTAGACGATTGTCTTACATCATTATTTATCCACTTAGTATTTCTTTCCGCAGATTGTCTAGTTATCAACGGGGAATATACATTAAAGTGGAAGGTGAAAATATTTATAAAGTAAGTGAAAGCTTCATTTGTATAAAAAATATCATACAGTTGATTCTAGTTTTCAGTCATAAGGCCGTGAATGAAATTATTTATTGAACTATCAGTAAAATGTCTTGCCCGAGGGTATAACTATTTTGCAGATCTGCAGGTCAACAAATTGTTCTCAGTAGACAGTGCTCTCGTAATCATGTAGGAGGACAGAAATTTTTGCAGGTCGTGTCTACCAAACATGAATCTTGACAAGGTTAATCATTTTAGACAGAAAAAACTTCGAACCCCCACCCTTTGAGTATGGAAAAATTCCGCATTTTTCATTAAATTGAAAATAAACCTTGCAGGTCGGCAGAAATTCTTGCAGGTCGGATATGCCAAACATGAATCTCGACTAGGTTAATCATTTTCGGCAGAAAAATTTTCCAACCCCCACCCAAAAATTTCACAATTCTCAAAAAAGTGGAAATACATTTTGCAGGTCGGCGGAAATTCTTGCAGGTCGGGTATGCCAAACATGATACTCGACCAGGTTGATCATTTTCGACAAAAAAAATTTCAACCCCCACCCTTTGAGTATGGAAAAATTCCACATTCCTCATTAAATTGAAAATAAACCTTGCAGGTCGGCAGAAATTCTTGAAGGTCGGGTATGCCAAACATGAATCTCGACTAGGTTAATCATTTTCGACAGAAACATTTTCCAACCCCCACCAAAAAATTTCACAATTCTCAAAAAAGGTTAAATCCTTTTTGCAGGTCGGCGAAAATTCTTGCAAACATAAATCTCGACCAGGTTAATCATTTTCGACAAAAAAAAATTAATCCCCACCCTTTGAGTATGGAAAAATTTCACATTCCTCATTAAATTGATAATAAACCTTGCAGGTCGGCAGAAATTCTTGCAGGTCGGGTATGCCAAACATGAATCTCCACCAGGTTAATCATTTTCGACAAAAAAAAATTCAACCCCCACCCTTTGAGTATGGAAAAATTCCACATTCCTCATTAAATTGAAAATAAACCTTGCAGGTCGGCAGACATTCTTGCAGGTCGGGTATGCCAAACATGAATCTTGACCAGGTTAATCATTTTCGACTAAAAAAATTTCAACCCCCACCCTTTGAGTATGAAAAATTCCACATTCCTCATTAAATTGAAAATAAACCTTGCAGGTCGGCAGAAATTCTTGCAGGTCGGGTATGCCAAACATGAATCTCGACCAGGTTGATCATTTTCGACAAAAAAAATTTCAACCCCCACCCTTTGAGTATGGAAAAATTCCACATTCCTCAATAAATTGAAAATAAACCTTACAGGTCGGCAGAAATTCTTGCAGGTCGGGTATGCTAAACATGAATCACTACCAGGTTAATCATTTTCGACAAAAAAAAAATTCAACCCCTACCCTTTGAGTATGGAAACATTCCACATTCCTCATTGAATTGATAATGAACCTTGCAGGTCGGCAGAAATTCTTGCAGGTCGGGTATGCCAAACATGAATCTCGACCAGGTTAATCATTTTCGACAAAAAAAATTTCAACCCCCACCCTTTGAGTATGGAAAAATTCCACATTCCTCATTTAATTGAAAATAAACCTTGCAGGTCGGCAGAAATTCTTGCAGGTCGGGTATGCCAAACATGAATCCCGACCAGGTTAATCATTTTCGACAAAAAAAAATTTCAACCCCCACCCTTTGAGTATGGAAAAATTTAACATTCCTCATTAAATTGAAAATAAACCTTTTGCAAGCTTTATTTGCATAATAAAACTGAGTAAGTATTCGTTCTTAATCGTTTTGAATTTGGACTCTCGCAAAAATAGTGTATCGCTTATATTTTTCTTCAAATATTAGTGAATATTACACACTCTTCTACATGTTTTGTGAGTATATTTCTGTATATTGTATGTAAATGAGTGAGTGACAAAAAAACCTTTATTATTATACCCAATAGGTGGTGCTAATCGAGCCCTTTTTCTAATCCCCCATTCATCAGAATAGACATTTCACAGAATATCTGGATGGTGAATAGATTTAGAAATAAATTATTATTATCTTCACCTATTAGTTATTATAAGTTGCTGCAGTTGAAGCACCTGAACTTTTTAGGAACCATGAAATGAATTAGTAATATATGACTCTATCGCGAAAAATTCAACAGAAAGCTCGTTTTTCGATAACTGATTAGAATAGTGAAATAGACGTAAAAATAGAATCAATAAAATAAGAATCTTCCCATTGGCGAGGGAAATTCTAGTTTTCTTTCGGGTTTTGTTGATTCTGTTTGTGTAGACGTCAATATCTGCACACTCAAATTATTATTGAAGTCTCTAAAATTGAGAAATGAAATTATTTTCGGCAAAATTTGAAAAAAATGTAAATGTGTTGAAAAAAAGAGCAGTGCAATTCTTATAACGTTTTTTCATAAAAAGGTAAAAATTTCAAATGTTAATCAAATATCTTTTGTCCATTCTTTCATTTTGTTATAATTTTGATGAAAATATATTTTTTATACAGAGTTCAGCTGCAGGTTTTTCCGGGTTTTCCTGCAGCTGAAAAAGCAAATGCGCCACTGGAATCAATGAAGTCGCCCCGGAGCGCCAATTAATTTTTATTGTTGTATTTATTTTATTTTTATCGTTGTTCAAAAATATTTAAACTGAAAAAATTTGGAAAAACTTCGTTCGAGAAACATGTTAAGTATATGTGTGAGTGCGTGTATATGATTATTTACCTTTTTTTTACGTTTGTGGGGAATCTACAAATCTATGTTTCACCATATCATTTTGGATAGTCGGGATCAATAAGCTTGTTACCTCTTGTTCATGAACTGTAATTTCAGCATCATCAGCTGCTTCCACAATTTTTATATTTCAAGGATTGTGCTTTCTACCAGTTTTATAACCCCTTTCTTTTCTCATAACTGTTGATAATTTTATTCTTTTTTGCTTATTTTTAAAGTTTCCAATCGATAGTTGGGCAGCTTTTATGTGATGGCAATCTTTTTTTACTTTACATGAACAAATTTCGTTTGGAAAGAGGGTAACTACATAGTTTGCACGTTCGCCAGATTTAATGAACGCCTGACTTTCTGGAACCCATTTACCCCTTCTTTCCATTAACATTGTTTTTGCAATATTGAAGTTCGTGTGAATAGTTTCCTCATTTTTAATTATGTCTTTGTCTCTATTTTCGAATACATTCGGCAAACGATCTAGAGCAACAGTGGAAGTTGGCCAATGAACTTCATCTGCATTAACAGACAAATTATTTTCAGTTTTTTGAGAATTGCGATAAGCATGGGTGGGGGTTGGAAAATTTTTCTGTCGAAAATGATTAACCTGGTCGGGATTCATGTTTGGCACACTCGACCTGCAAGAAGTTCTGCCGACCTGCAAGGTTTATTTTAAATTTAATGAGGAATGTTGAATTTTTCCATACTCAAAGGGTAGGGGTTGAAATTTTTTTGTCGAAAATGATTAACCTGGTCGGGATTCATGTTTGGCACACTCGATCTGCAAGAAGTGCTGCCGACCTGCAAGGTTTATTTTAAATGTAATGAGGAATGTTGAATTTTTCCATACTCAAAGGGTAGGGGTTGAAATTTTTTTGTCGAAAATGATTAACCTAGTCGAGATTCATGTTTGAATGCAAGAATTCCTGCCGACCTGCAAGGTTTATTTTCAATTTAATGAGGAATGTGGAATTTTTCCATACTCAAAGGGTGGGGGTTAAAAATTTTTTTGTCGAAAGTGATTAACCTGGTTGAGATTCATGTTTGGCATACCCGACCTGCAAGAATTTCTGCCGACCTGCAAGGTTTATTTTCAATTTAATGAGGAATGTGGAATTTTTCCATACTCAAAGGGTGGGGATTCGAAGTTTTTTCTGTCTAAAATGATTATGTTTATCCTGAAAGAAACAGCAGCAAAATTCTGATTGCTTATCAATACAAAATTGTTTTAAATTAATATTATTTTTATGTTTAAAGCTTTTTTTACCCATATTCCTACTCCACCTCTCTTTACGTCTGTATTACGAGTATAACTACTAACTAACATAAAACCTTCAAGACAGATATGACTAACTGATTCTGCAGTTTCCCACAGTTCATTCAGACATATAATATTAATATTTTCGAAGTTATTAATCTCTAAGAGAATATCACATATTTCATCATTATTAATACTTTGCACATTCAGTAACAATAGTTTTGGATTAAATATTACCTCTGGAACTGGGAGTGCTGGTGAAGATATAAAAAATTATTAATGCACGCATTTTTTGGCCAGATCGCCGGATTCATTGCTTTTTTAAAATTGTCCTGATAGATCCGAACTTTGAAAAAGGCATACAAGTCAGGATAACGACATATCATAGTCTCACAAAGTAAAGTTTTAGTAGGGTTTCCAAGGCTGTCACACTCCTAGCGGGATCAATCCTATAGACGTGAAAGTCAACAAATTTGGGAATACCTCTAATAGTTCCAGCGATTCCGTCTGTACCAGTACCAACAACCAATTGTCTACTTTTCTTTTTTTTATGAGTCACCTTTTTCCATTGGCTGTCATTGGGTAAGATATCATCATTTAGATGTACTACAGATGCCATGATTTTTTCCTCTGTTTTCATAAGTTCATTACTTCCAGTAGAGGTGACGTTGTGTTCCGCAGTACTGGGAGTATTGGAATCACTAGTCTCAGCTAGATTGATATACTTTTTACACTTTTTCTGTGTTTCATTTTCCATCAAAGCACGGTGACACTTTTTCTCGCGTGACTACGGTAATTTTGGCACAAATGGCAACACCGTTTGTGGAAGAATGTTTGGTGAACGGGACACTTGTCTGTTGCGTTTTTTTGCATGGGTCACTTTTTTGATATTTTTATGAGATCCGCATTTTTTGGTTTGTTTGTTTTTTCTACCTTCTTGAATTGATCGATTTGGTCGTTTAACATATTGATTTTCTAACGTGATTCATCAATTTCTGCTGACGATCAAAGTTATATTTGATTTTTACATTCGAACATTTTCGAAAGAATCTAGTCAATTCCAATGGTGGGGGTAGATCTCCAAAACTATAGAAATATGCGACCTATTTCCCAAATTTTTTGTATGCCACCCAATGTGTTTCTGGTCCACTTATTCCATCTAAATTGACAATAGCTGTCTCGTTTTGTCTTGGACCTGAAGAGGGTAATCTGTCACCACAAAAATGTGGAATTTTCATTTTTTGTGCATAATAATTGAGATCGATATCGGTGAGAGGCCTCTGAGGTAGAAGATCAACTAGTTTTTCATTTTGTTTGTGGGTTTCTATGGTTTTAAATATAGTCCTAAACCTTTACGGTACGGCTTAAGGTATATTCGACTACCGCGACTACAGCCTCCAAGGTTTTATTGTGACGATTGGCTTCCATTAAAGCCGCTCTGCTGGATTTTGCTGAATTTACGGACTTGGTAATACCAGCAGCGGCTTCCGTCAAACTCCCTAGTGCGGATAGTCCAGCAAAAATTGGTATCAATGGCAAAAGTCCACCGATCTTGGGAACAGGATTATGCGTGGTGTGCGGATTTTCTTCTTTCCACCGGCAGCTTTGAGGTATTTACGTGCCGCCTGCAATGCCACAGTGATGGCATTTTTGCTATTATTCGTCACAAATTGATCACCGCCAGCTTTCTTCAATACATTTCGCCCTTTATGAACCATCCCAACACCAAATGCAACTTTTCTAATTTTAATTTTTTTTTCGTTTGTTTTTTCTTACTTTTTTCTTATTGGTGCTGCAACCCATGCCCATATGTCTTTTTACTTTCATAGTGTTGGTGACAAGTAATGCAGCTGCTCTTTCCCCAATACTCGCGTCCTTCGATTTAACCCTATCCCAAGCGCTGTATTCAAGTTCTTTGTCAGCTAAATGTCTAGCTGCGAGATCGGATGGATGCTTAGAATATTGAATATCGTGTTTTTTGCATTCAATAACAAATTTATTGATTCCAGGATCGTTGCGAGCTAAACGTTGTTTCAATTTTGTACCCGGTCCACAGTATTGATAACCTCCGTGTATATTTAATTCGAAAGGAAGTTTTTTTATTAAATCATTAACCAAACCACAACCTCTTTTAATTTTACTATCACATTCAATACGTCCGTATCGTTTGATGGTACACATTGAAATGAATAAGCTAATAACATTTATATAGTCTCCAACCACGGCACGATTCGCATTGTAAAACAGAAAGGAAAGTTCGCTGTAGATAATCTAGATGAGAAATTTGGGTGTGAATTGAATGGACAAAGAGTATGCAGACATGGTCCACTACTTCCATCATCAGTTCGAGGACTCATTATAGGACCTTAAAATACACAAGGACTGAGATTTAGAAATGTGTATCTCTATTCGAAATCACTCAATCAACCTAAATATCAGTACTTGCGAAATTTTTTGGAACCTATAAAAGGATTAGGTTTTTATACATTCAGCAATAATGCAGAAATAGTGGAACCCTCCGATGCTTAGCCTAATTTTTTTTTCATTTTCGATGATGTGATATGTGAGAAGCAGAATATTATTAGATCATATTCACGGGTGCCCAAACAGTCAGTGTGTGACAATACCAATTTCATCATAATGTTTAAACAAGATGAGACGAATTTACACCACATTTATTCAGATCATGTATTACCCGATGTAACATTCAAGCAATTCCAACTGGTGTGGGAGGACCAATATGGATTTCTAGTCGTTGATAAGGATATAAAAATAGATGAAGGTAGATATCGCAAAGGATTCGATAGTTTTATATATCCATGATCTTGTTATTCAAGTTTATTCGATCACTGAATATTGTAGAGGTCACTTCAGCGAATTAAGCTATAATGTAAAAAAGACAATATGAATACAAAAAATGATTCTGAAAATAAAAACAATGAAATGAATTTGAAACGTCAGCTAGTCGAGACAACGGAAGCTGTCAGGCAGAAATTCAACTCTATCAAGAATGATAATATTGAAAATCATACGACACTCGAAAAATTGTATGAGCCCATAACGAAACCATTGGATGTTTTATCATCAAATGCTACTTCGAAATCATCAGTCATGCCATGGAAATGTTCAATCTACTTCAAATTATCCCATGAGTACTTCAATAGAAAAAAACAATCTTTTGGAAGTGTATCATATGTGAATAGTGACACGAACACACTTCAAGACGATATGACAACAACTCTATTCGAAACACCATCATCGTCCCACATCGATTCCTCGGATCTTGACTCCTCACCTAATATGAATGAAAGTCGTGAAGGTGTTTTGGCAAAACATTTGAATAATGTAAAAACTATAAATTCAGCATATGATGGAACATTTGGTGTACGTATGGATCCTATTATACAAAAGCTGAAAATGGGAAGTCTAGTGGTACATTTCAAAGATGAAAATATTTCATTTTGGGATGATACTAAAGTGAAAGAATATGAATGCGAAGGTATTCCAGACTTGTATGATATGATCTTTCTGTTGTTGATAATGAAGAAATTCGTCAAGTATATTCCAAAATATTGAAAATAACGAATGCTCCATATAAACAATAGTATTCGAAGAATGGTTATAAGAAGACAAATTTTAAAAAATTTCGTGAAGTTATCAAACCTCTATCAGACTCACCACAATATCCAATAAGAAGTAGAAGTAAAATTGGTGTAGCACACAAACGAGTGAAAATGGAGAAAACATATAATTCTAAACCTGTGAATTATGTGCACTGGAATTCACCAAAAGAGTAAGTTGCTCGCTTACGATTATATTGGTAGCTTCAAAGTCAGCTGGGCATACTGAACATGACAATGAAATAATTTCAATAATTGAAGAATTATGGGAAGAAGGTATAATATATTAACATATTCACGAGTAATGATCACTGTCACATCATCATTCAATGCAGTAACATTATCACTTTTTTTCTATTTAATCGTATTGAAATAGAATGACTAATGAAATAAGTGATGTCAAACGACAAGTTGTTAATGAATTACATAGACCTGCAAGACATCATTTTCGCAGAAGAATAACCACCATCAAAGGTTTTGCAGATCTATGGCAAATAGATCTAGCTGAACTACAACTTTACGCAAAAAGTAATAAAGGATACCGATATATACTTGTAGTGATTTATTGTTACTCAAAATATCTGTGGACAGTGGCAGTTAGAGATGAAACAGGTAGTACAATAACTAATGCAATGAAACATGTACTGAAGGAAGCCAAGTTTTCCCCCAAACATATACAAACGATCAAGGGAAAGAATTTTTTAATAAAAGCTTCTCATCTCTCTTGCGAGAATATAACATCAATCATTATTCAACATTCAGCACAAAGAAGGCGGCTATAGCAGAAAGAGTGATTCGTATAATAAAGGTCACCACAAATGGGTTGATATTCTTCCAACTATAACTAGTAGATATAACAATAAAGTTCATCGTACAAAAGGTATGGCACCCATCAATGTTGATTCAACAGAAAAATTGAAATTCAGAAGTATCAAAGGAATTGGAGGAAAACATAGTAGATCCAAATTCCGATTGAATGATATTGTACGCATAAGCAAGTACAAAATTATTTTCGAAAAGTCTTACATGCGAAATTTACCACGGAGATCTTCAAGATTGTTAAAATCAATAAAACTGCCTCCACAAGCTATAATCTTGAAGATATGAATGAACAACCTATTAGAGGATGTTTTTACGAAGAAGAGTTATTGCGAACCGGAAATCCTGACATATATATGATTGAGAAGGTGTTGAAGAGAAGAAAAATTAAAGTATGTGTAAAGTGGTTAGGCCTTCCCAGCGAACAGAATTCTTGGATTGATGAATCAAATATGGTTTGAATGTATCTACTAATGCATTTATGAATAGAGTAATCTTAAAGTTCATTATTGTTTTCATTTTAATTATATGTACGTGAAAAGAAAAATATTGCAGTGGTAAACGTTTATCCAACCATTCGCATCGTTCTGTGTATACCAAACCAAATTAATTGTATACTCTATTCCTGCTTATATTTTTTCAACTCACGATATTGAAAACACATTACCATTCCCAAAACTGATTATCTCTCACTGATGATGCCGTCTCATAAAGTTGAGTCGACTCCTCAAGGTCTGCCTGAGCTCGCATTCTCGAACGTTAATTGAATTGGTTGTCTTTCACAATTTTTGAACGGAGTTCATCTGCATTTTTGCACATTTTAACCAATTCAACCTAATGCTTGAAGTTTCCTTATTGACATCAATAGCTCCCTCACTCTTTTCGTGTTCAGCAATGGCTATCTGTGCCTTTACAAGGCGGCATTTTGCTTTCTTTTTCATATTCCCAAACCGATGCAGTGGACTGAAAGAAGATAGCGATTCTGCTTTCAAATCACCTTTCATTTCTTAAGGTACACCTTTGGTCTTCCTCTTCGATCTGTCACTTTTCGTTGTGGGTTTTTCTCTCGCACACCACTTTTCGATTGTTTATTTTCTTTGAACTCAGTGACAATCGATGAAGATGCATTAGCAACCTTCCTCTTGATTGTTCTAGATTTCTTATCAACACCAAGAGGAAGGGTAGATGAAGGGTATTTCGGTGGTGATAATTGCGAAACGATTAGATTTTCAACAACAATTTGCCCAATTGATTCCGGCACATCTACAAGGTTAATGAAGTCGTTAATATCAAATTCATTTATCGATTCTTGACTCGATAAATGTTATACTGGAATATTTTCAAAATCAGTGTGATCGATATCAACAAGTGGTGAACCATCTTCAGCAATCAATAGTGGCATGGAGTTCATGATAATGATTATTTAGGTCTGAGGAATGATATGTGATAGCAATAGAATGTGAATAGGAAAGATGATGATGTTACTGATACTTTACCTTTTATAGGAGAAAGTAAACTAGCGCATGCGCTCTTTTATCAACTAACACATGCGTTCTTTCACTAAACTGTTCACGTATGTGACGATCTTTGTCATTCAAGAGGAACACTTTTGTTGCATGCATTTTTAAAATGTGAGAAAATAATACACATAGATTGAAAATAATAAATTTATTAATAACAGAGGACAATAACGGTAATAAAAATCATAAGTGTCAATGTGTCTCTGTTGATGTGGAACGTTCTTTGATTCTCCTCCTCAATATTTGTTGTTCATGAGTCAGACACCAACATTAAAATAAAAGAATTCTCCTATTGGGGTAGGGTTGACCAACCTTCTCACATAGATCCCAAGTACTTCTATACGTAGTGCATACATGATTCCAAGAATTCATTGAGTATACATATATCGCAACGCAAACAAGGTTGCGGCGGAGCTGGAACAGCAGCACAGGTAGTATTAAGTACTCATATTATTGAATATTTTAGGTTCGGAATACTTCAGGCACAGTGACTGTGCTGACGATATTCTGATTTTGTCCGCTTCGGTGAATGAGATGGAGGCGACAGCTGAATCCGCGACACACAATTATTGTACATACTAGTGCATGGATTAATGATTTCCTTAGATCTACTCATTTGGCAAAAGTAGTACACAATAGCTCCCGCAATCATCATTGGGTAGACGCACACTTTTGGTTTTTCATTCCACTCTTTTGGAAACGGCATTTCACTAATTCGATTAGAAATATCAAGAGATGACTCATAGAAACTCTGACTGCTGTCTCTTATACCGACATTCTCTATTTATACAAATTAACACCATGTGAAAGTATAGTGGGAAAACCCCTCCTTCTCACAAACATGACTTCATCTTACCAGCATATGTTTTGAGATGCTATATCCTTCTCTTCCACTCAAAACGAGTCAAGTGATGAGTGGGGGTCGTACCACTACCTATACAATCATGTAAGTCGACTTGCGATCCTGAAGTTCATTCGTTCACTCTGCAACTGTGAGAAAACATCAAGATGAATTCTGAAAAAATACTTACTGCATTGAATAGAATATCTGCTGTTGGATAGGCGAGTCAGATAATGAGGATGCCAACATTCCGCTAGAGGAAGTGATAGTTGAAGATGTTGGAGTCGAGGAAGACGAGATAGACCTTGGAGTCGACGAAGATGAAAACGAGGCTAACGAATGCGACGAAGATGATGACATGATGGAGCTTGAGAGGGTCGTTGATGGAGAAGGCGATAATGAAGGGGTTGTAGCTGATTCATCTGAAGGTGACACATTAGAAGATCCCATGGATTTATATTGCGCAATGGATGCACACGTGCGAATCAGAACAATTGATGACAACATCAAAAAACTATGTTGGTGTTGTTTCCGTTTTTACTCTCTTAGAAACAATAATGGAGGGTGATATCATCATATCACCACAACACCGTTTCTATGATGGAAATGGGACAGAATTGGTGCGATGCTTGCGAGATACCCCTAACAAACTTCACCCGAGTGTCGACATGTATAGTATGTAATAATGTCAAACATGTGACACATTAACCGTGGACCTACTGGTCAGAAAAAAAACAGCTCTTTTCAGGGCTACATTATTCATACGAATAGTAGTAGTAGTAGTAGTATTCACAGATTATGTGACAAATGACTACTTTGACTAAAAAGTCGAAGTTGGGAATTTGTTAGTCATCGAATATCTGTGCATTATATGACAAATCACTACTTTGACTGAAAAGTCGAAGTTGGGAATTTGTTAGTCATTGAATATCTGTGCATATGATGAGTACTACTTTAACTGAAAGTTGAAGTTGGCAATTTATCAATCATTGAATATATATGCATATAATGATGAGTACTACAGAGTGTGATGATGATACTTTTATATACATTTTGTTTGGGACTATAATGTTAACCTAATGAAAAGGGTTAATACACACACACACACACACACACACACAATGGAATGAACCTATTTCTGTTTGTAAGCTCTGAAAAAAGCTGTTTATGTTTTTGTTTTAGTCTTCAATTGTAGCCCTGAAAAGGGCTGTTTTTTTTATTAATCCATGCAATGGTATGGACTAACGCTCCTCATCATGAGAAACAATGATGATGGTGTCATCATCTGAATTATCTGTATCTGATATACTGATAATGTCGTCCTCATGATCATCTGAATCAGACGATATACTAATAATATCGTTCGCATAATCATCTAGCTCGTCATCCTCTAGATCGTCTAACTCGTGGACACCCATTTCTAACTCTGCATCTACTTCCTCTTGCATACGTTCTTCTATGCGTTCCGGGAAATGAACAGGAATATCATAGATGCGTTGCAAAAATTCTGCGAAAGTTGTATTGAAACGATCGAACGTTGAATTTTTTTCATGTACCTGGATGGACCTGGATTATATTGAAAAACTAATGAGGGAGAGGGGGAGAGACACTGTTCCAACCAAGCAGTGTCCCGTGTACACCAACCAAAAAGTGTGTACTTCAAAGAAGGAAAGGATTAAGGATGGGAGAAACAAGAAAACGATTACAAATCGTCATGAGATTTGATATGGAGTTTCCACATGCGCATGAAAGCCTGCCTCCTCAACCACCGGGCAGCAGCATCTGGATCAGTATCCATATTAGGATCCGGATACTCTAGGTCCGACTTTTTCCTGTCGTCTGTGCTTGTGATATGAAGCACTTGAACTCGGGAATCAAGGCTACACGACGGTGAAGGACCTCTATGGGGCTCTGTAGTGGAATCGACTTCCATGTCCACGTCCGAATCGTCGTCGTCGTCACTCGATTGGAATGGCAGGATCCTGTAGTCAGGAGCTCTAGGTTCCGACTGGGGTTCCAACTGGGGTCCGGTCGTGGAATCAGCTTCCTGAGTTGTTGACATGCTGGCGATAGCTACTCAACTGAATATTACATTGGGGAACTCCTACATTTATTCTCTTTAAGTGGAGGGGGTGGTAGTGGGGGATAGGTGGGGGTTATGCAATGTTGTATTTGAAATGATAATTTGCGTATGATGAACAAATAAACACATAATTCCATTAATACAATCAATATACAGAAAGTATGAGTATACATTTTTCAATCCGCGATATAAATCGCGGATAATGCTTCTCAAAAATTCAAAATTTTTTTCGACCCGCGAATTGAATTGATTCGCGGCCGCCTTTCTGAATAAACCGTGAAATAAACCGCGAATCACTCGAATTAATCTAATTCGCGGGTCGAAAAAAATTTCGCCCTGCGGGTTGATTTGATTCGCGGCCGCGCTCCAAAGAATTCGCTCCAAAGAATATACATTTTTTTTTCTGTTTCCATATAATTAACAATATTACACAACGACTAACTTTCTCATTTGCTCCAAGAAACATAGAATTCCTTTTCTGTTTTCATAGCATTGACCATATTACTCAACGACTAACTTTCTATTTTTTATGAAATAATGAAAATATGCAGAAGTGGAAAACAATGACCCAACCAGCGCATTTTTCAATGTGTACCAAATCAAAACAATGTACACTCTTTACACACAACACTCCAAAAGTGGGACAAACCGCGGTTTGTCCTAAAATTACAAATATAAACTTGAAATTACCATAATTCAATATTCCTAATTAACCTTAAACTATTCTATTATTTCTAATTAAGCTAAGAAATTCTCAATAAATGTCTTTAACTTTTTATACCGCTCTATCGGAGAGGTCTCTGCTTTTCGCCTTTCCTCCTCGATCTAGTTCGGCCATTTGTTTTTCTAGTTCGCTCCGTCGGTTAGCAATTTCAGCCTGTTGGAGGGAAATGCTAACCACCGCGGCCTTACTAGATCGGGAAGCGAGTTCTACTTCCCTATACCTCTATAGGAAAGTCGATTGACTCTCTTGACGATCCGCAAGCTGTCTTCGACCAAGTCAGGGCGGTTAACTGGCTGGGGCTGAGGCGCTCTTGACCGCACACCATCCGAAGGCTTCTCCTCAATGACCCTGTCATTGAGGTTGTCCATCGGTAGGATCGACTCCACAGCGTTGGTGAGCTACTGTGTATATCCTTCCATTCTGAAAATGTAGACTAATACAAAGTTAGTTAATATAAAACAAATAACATTTATAACTTACTCAATATTCGGCTTGCTGGAGTGTGATTTCTTAGCTTGACTACTCTCGATGAGTTGACTCGTCGTACTAAATGTTGCTCTCCTTGGGGTGGGAGCGTGCATGCGCGAGTGGTGGGTTCGAAGGTGGTGCTT
The DNA here is from genome assembly GCF_025532065.1 of Leptinotarsa decemlineata. Classification (NCBI taxonomy): domain Eukaryota; kingdom Metazoa; phylum Arthropoda; class Insecta; order Coleoptera; family Chrysomelidae; genus Leptinotarsa; species Leptinotarsa decemlineata. Next base: position 626,065 of record NW_027412586.1, read on the forward strand.
GGGACTGAGTGGGCGCAGAGGCTAAGATTCGAGTATAGTAATTCACCATGTTGGTTCAATTACTACGTCATCTGTTGGTTTCGGTTCTGATTCTATTATTCTAACATTTGGGTTCACGTCGACTCCTGGATACCACAGTAATGGTCCATCTGATGAACTAAGTTTATGTTTTTTCTCCAAAACTACAACTCTCTGTTCCAAAGCGTCATTTTTTTTTATTGTACATACTATTATGTCAGAATTTTTTATTTCTACATAACTTTTAATATTATCATAATTACGACTCAGAGTTATTCGAGCCTCCGCAATTGTATCGTCGAATGCTTGACGTGCATCGCGAGCAACATAACCTATTGTGGATTGTATTGCAGCTTGTAGGGGTTCGATTGTATCAACAATCGAACTCTCCACCCTGTATGTGAAAATGCTCCAATTGAATGCATTCGTTATAATTTGAACACCTTCAGACATCTGAACACATGCATTATTTTCATGACTCATGGTTCTTCGGTGAGAATTCACTTGGGTCATAGGAATTGTCACATTACAACAATTGCATGTATACATAGGTGTTGCATTACCCATTCTCATCCGTTTCACTGAAGGCCCTCCCTGGCAACTCTGGAGATATGCCGACGAAGATTATCACTATGACTGAAAGATTCACAACAGTGGTCGGAATACATTTTCTACGATACGTTTTCACTAACTCACTTGATGTAAACTGACATAACCAACACTCGTCCGCTTCTTAAAGACAGTCTGATCGGGCCCGTCAAGACGTCATAGCCAACCCCACCTCTCACCTACATGCACCAACCCAACCTCTCAGCTAGGATGCGTTAACAGACATCGATACGAACAGACAGCGGTCGTTGCGTCATCGTAGAGGACAGACACTAACACAGTCCTCGCTGCCTGCGCGTCACCATCGACAGCGAGGGTAGAGTGATGCGTTACGTCACAGCCATCGCCGCATCGAGAGAGGTAAGGACACACCGATGAATACGCTTTACTCAGCCAAACGCCCTGGAGTGAACATCTCGACCGATGAACGGTTGCTGCTGTGACGCCACACCACTAACTTAGTGGGCTCACACCGATGGAACATTCAATACTTGGAGGATCTTTGAAGTATGCGGACGTATGTTTTTACATAGACACGCTATACCCTGTACCATGCATTCTCACACTCACACGCACACACATACCAACCAAATGTAATTACGTCATTATGTCACACAAAATCTCATACGAAAAAAAAACTGAATGATCCATGCACCAGACACTTCAAGGTCACATCGCCTTGATTTAACTAAACAAAAAAAACAATTAATACGTCACAGTGGTGGGGGGAGGCCCAGAAACGGCTGTATTCTACTACTTACTTTCCATTTTTTAAACAATCAACTGAATGAAACTGACTTAAATAAAATCAAATACCAACCTATCCAAAGTAAAAACTAAAAAGAAGCTGATGATTTTAAATCTACTGAACAGAAAGACAATACGAATTTGAAAATGAAAAAGGGCCAATTTTTGTTAATTTCTCAAAAATAAGATAGTCAGGCACAAAAATTGTATACTAAAGTTAAGGCCACATTCAGCGAATAAAGCATAAGGCACATTCAGAGAGCGAGACTCTAGCATGGTTTAGCCGACGCGACGCGACGCGATGAACAGATGTAGCTTGTAGCAGTCTTTTATCAGCAGACATTACGTGGCTTAGGTACGTTTTACAATTTTTTGACGTGATAATGAAGGCTGTAACTTTAGTTTCAACTATAAGATTGATGTCAAATTTCATATTTGTGAATATTTGAAGTAGCTTTACTTTCATAAAGTTGAATTCAGATCATAACCCTATGTAAGGAAACACTTTATTCTTGAAAATATTCATTGAAAATGCAATTCTATCGATTTCTTTGAATATTGCCTGAAACTGATATCTGAGGTCTGTTTACATTAAATGTTTACAATGTAAATGTGGAAAATATAACTCACAAACTCAGAAAAAGTTATTCTTTACGAGTTACTTTTTCTGAAAAATCCTGTAGCTTACACCACAAAAGACGCTGAAAATTATGTGGATATTGTAAAGAAAACTAATGCATATCGTCGTGAAAATAATGCTGATTTACCAATTAGAAAATTTCCTGGAGATATTTCCACCTTATAAAATCTCATTCACAAAAAACTCGTCCTAGATCTGATTCAATACCAACATCTCTATCCAGAGGTGTACTCACCAGAAATATGACAAAAAAAAGGAGGTGAAATTTCAATATGATAATGAACCTATTGATTATATATATATTTTGAGACTACAATGAACTAGTAGATAGATAGCAGCTGGCAACACTACTAGTCACAACAATGAAATTATTTCAATCATTGAAGAGTTACGTGAAGGTGCAATAATTTTATAAATGTATGGTGTTTTACTTCATTTTCTTATTATTCAAAATGCCACTGAACAAAATCAATCAACATTTTTTTACCAATTCTTCTTCTTCCATTTTTTCAGAATATATCGTTACAGCACTACCGCCACCACAAACAGATTTACCATTTTTTATTTGTTAGTCTTCTAAAGTCCACAGTAAATGTATATTAACTCTTCGCGGTAGCAAAAGCCTTTCTTTCAGTCAACCTCATTATATATTGGACAATAATAATAGTACTACTTATACGATTCCGATTACAGGAAAAATTGAAAATATTCAATATTTCCCCAGTGCATTGAAAATATCCTATCAAAATCAAAACGATACTTTAGACAATCTTTTGTACCATGATATTCTCAAAAAAGGTGACACTATTCAATTTCTTTCAGAAACCCCATAAAAACTTGCGTCCAATTTCACATTGAATTTCTAATTCAATGCCCTTTGGAGAAAGGTGAATGATATGTTGAATATTGATTGAAACTAAACATTTTTGGAAAAATAAAATTTTTATTTAGAAGAAAATTGCTTCTCAGGTCTCTCCTTTTTGCAGATTCATAATCTTTCTAAGATCTGACACGTACCTTTTGATCTTCCGCCTGCTCATCCTTCGAATTATTCTTCTTTTTCACTTGCCACATTCATGATAATGTTTATTTTCTAATTCCATTCTGTTTTTGTCAGAAGGTTTCACGTTCAGGTGAATTGAAAATTCCACCACGGTCGTTTATGAATCTAGTTATCACTTTGATAGGTCTTATCTGCTTACACTCTATACAAGAGCCAATGAGCAAAATAGGTTTGTTAACGAAACAGTGGTATGGTAAGTATTGTAACTTAATAGCTCTACAAATACAACATATTTTCTTCTGAACTACTACTGAGTACATACTTATTCAGTACTCGACAACAATTTCAATTTGTATATATTCTAAATTTCCTCATTCGACTTGTAAACGATTCTAAAGACAAAGTGTTGTCGCTCTCACAATAACAATCTCGCGGTTAAACTTTCAATTTATTCTATAATGCATTTGAATAAATGTAAGCAACATTTTTCAAATCTACAAAGAGAAGTAGAAGAAGAAGCATTATCAAAATCACCTCTTCAACAACAATTGAATTTTCAATTTTATGTTTGTGATTCTTATGATTACCACGTTGAAGTTTTAATTCGTTTGAAAGGTGAAAAAAATATTAGTTTGAATAAAAATTATTATACATTAGATAATGAAGGTATAGTCTTTAAATTTCCCATGTCTGCCAAGATAGGAAGCATAATACATTCTGAAGCAAATGAAGATGGTTTTTCATTCAAATTTCTCAAGTCTTCTGAAATGAAAAGTGAAGCACAAGATGAAGGTAACAAAGATGGAGACGTTCTGATAAATGATGATACAACATACAAATTTCATCAACTCGCTAACAAATCTATCGTCAAAGGAGATGAAATGATATTTAAACTACGAACGTCTCCAACGATTTCTATTGAGATATTATTACAGTGTCCGATAGTAAGAGATGAGTAAGTGCCAGATTGTTTCGGAACTCCATAAGCCAGTGAGAAAAAATTACAAAAGACATGTTGTAGTTGAAAATTCACATGACCTAATACAGGTCGATTTAGCCATTATAAATCTATTCTCTACTCAATTTGTATTCCAAACAATCGTTATGGAATAAAATCAGGTATCATTCACAGGAGTTCTACATTAAATGAATCGTAAAAAATGCACTTATATGGAACACTGCCATCCTCACTGGTAGACATCGATATTTCGCCGTAAGACACGTGCCTTAGGGATCTTCAGTACCAATCTGGAAAACATTATAGTGTCTTCTGTATAATTCAGTGTTCATATAAAAGTATTTGTTTCGAAAGAATTTTTCTTTTGTGTAATTCAATGTTTATATGAAAGTAGCTGTTTCAGGAGGGCTTTTTATTTCAGTTCGTGTCTGAAAATTACTTCTTTGCATGATCTACACATTCATGTATAGAGTGACTAATTTTAAAATTGATTACTTCCTTCCTTCCTTCGGAAGATTCCCACATTTTTTTGTATCAAGATGGAGTAGTAGAAAGCCAAAAACTTACTTACCCAAAAATTAGTCACTCCTAAAAATATAACCCTTTCTATTTAATCATTATAGTACTTTTTCAAATTTAAAAACAAGTATTTGTGAAAGTGTGATTGAAACTTTGAAATCAGCATCGAACTTTGGATATTGTTGGTAAAAATACCTGGTTCATCTTTTTTTGTGTGAAGTGTCGCCTTTGGAAATCAGAACTCTGCTTCAAAATATTTTCTTTACTTTCTTCCTCGATGTATTACTTTTTTTGAATAGGTAATGTGAGTTTTCATTCAATTATGATTTATTATTATTAGATTAGTTGAATTTGGACTGTATCTCATTTATTTTACAAATATTTCTGGAGCGTTTGATTCGCGTGGTTTCTCTTTTTAGTCTTGGGAAGCAATCCTCTTGTTGACAAAAAAGTTGAATAATCACTACTTTTTTGGATACCAACCACTAATTATCACAAGTTTAAATTTCAAAGTTTCATATTTCTGAAACTAGTTAACTTACAAGTTTGATATTCACTTCTAAAATTAGTTACATTTTTCTTTTATTTGTTTACAAATTTTGTATAACCTCACTAATATCTAAATATTTTAATTTTATCAGAGTATAATTAATTGTTCGGCAAAATTCGCGGCAAGCCATTTCTCATAAGAAATGTGCGGGGTCCTCTATTAAAATATTCAGGAAACATTTTGCCAACCGAAACAAAATTGATCTTCATATTCATTGCAACACCGAAACAACCGTTAGTTTTTAAAGAAAAAATCGCACTCGGTAAACAGGTAGAATTCAGATTATTTTACTTACTTGCTGAACTGTTGTCTGAAATCATTTGAAGGGATTGAATTACATTAATTTCACTAAATAAAAATCATGTGGTGCCATGAGATTGATATAATTGTTGGTGAAGGCGCGAGGTCTTATCGTGAAGCGGCCGCTGAATTCAATAGAGGTAGGTGTACACCCTTGATCTGTCCATAAAAATTCCTATAATCTTTTCGTGAGCACCAACCGAGTAACAATGATACCTTTTTGGCTGCTTATGAAGCTGTTCCTAGAATTAGTTTGAGAAACTTATCGCTTCAACTCAATATGAGCCCCAGTAAAATATAGAGGTGTTTAAACAGGCATCGGTGGAACTAAGAGGTCATTGAAAGTTCGCATTGCTGAGCACGAGAAACACACACAGCGAGGAGAAACCAGCAAATCCGGAATAGCAGAGCATGTTTGAACTCATCAACACAACATCAAGTGGGCTCAAGCTGAAATCATTCACAAAGAGGAACACTGGTTTAGGAGAAAATTCAAAGGAGCCGCGTGTATGTTGTCTAACAACGCATTTAGCTAGCGAAGGGATACGTAACATATGGAAACCTCTAATCAAACGAAAAACGACCAACTCCCGCCAAAACCAATTATTTAACTTTGTTATTTTGGTTGTTGTATGTTATTTATTTATGATTTCAGTTTTTTGTTTAATGAAATTGTTATTTTCAGTTAATCTTTTTGATTTTTTTCAGGGTTATCAAATCAATTTATATTATATTAGACAATGGAAGTTCTAACTGATGAAATACACCACGAAACATTGTCAACCTTCAAACAAAGGCATGAAATACATGCGTTCAAAACCAAATCTCTACACATTCAGCACGAAGGAGACGAAATCCGCCGTATGGAGTATTGTTTATGGATGCAGGGAAATTATCCCAATGATAGGATTTTTTAAAGTATATCTTCTACCTACAGTGATGAGGCTACCTTGGGCTGAACAAAATTCAAATAGGATGGTGAATTGAAGAGACTAAATATCTCAGAAAATTAAGGTGTGGTGTGATATTCTGAACGAAAATATTATCGGGCCATTTTTTTCGATCAAAATCTGAACGGACGACTATTCGATGATTTTCTCAAAACTGCATTTTTCCATGTGTTGGAAAAACTACCTTTAGATGTGAGACACAACATGATATTTCAATATGAAGGTTCACCAATTCACAATAGTGAACTGTTTTAGGAAGTTTGGTGGAAGGCACAAAAATTTGAATTTGTGAACAATTAAATCAATTGAAATTGATTGTTTTGATTTTAAATAGAAAACGTGATTTTGAAAGTACTACTTCGAAAGAGTTTTGAAATTTATATAAAATTTTTCGCCACAAAAAACACTTGGTTTTTGAAAATAACGGGAAGATGAGAATCTGAATCATCATTAACCATCCCAAAACCTCACTGATATCATGGTTCCATTCCACTTAAAAAAAATTAACATTTCCTCTCTCATTGACTTTGCGAGAAGGAATAACTTTCCTGACAAAATGAAAAATAAGTTTTTTATGTGAAAACGAAAGTTAAGTTTTTTCACGACTGACATTTTTTCAGAGAAAAAGTGTATTTGTAGTGAGTTTGTAGTCCTGATTACAAGTCTGAAGGATTTTTGAGCCTATTTTGCCCTCTACTATGATTTACCGTGAAAATGGGTTGTTCCATTGTGAGTGGCGAGCAGTGTATATCACTTTGGCCAACCCTATTCAGGTGGTATGTGCATTTTGAGCATATCTATCAGTCCTGAGAGTTTCATCACTCTATATCAATTATTACGAAAGAAACGGGGGTGTTTCCATGAGAAGTTAGACACACTATATATATATATATATATATATATATATATATATATATATATATATATATATATATATATATATATATATATATATATATATATATATATATATATATATATATATATATATATATATATATATATATATATATATATATATATATATATATAAATTGGATAATGTTAGCGACTGGAGAAATGTATGGTAAAATGGATTAACAGGGTCTCTCAGTCAAAAAATCAAAAATCAAACTCTGCTTTACTTTGCCAAGCTTTCGCTTCTAATGGGAAGCTTCTTCAGGGCCTATAATTTAATGATTTTTGAATATTTTCGCCTTTGAATAATATTACAAATCATACTTACAGTAAAAATGAGTGAAAAACAATAAATTGAAGATAGAATTGACATAAAAGTTAACATGTATACGATTTTTTTTGTGGGTTTGACAAATGTCATACCTTCACATAAATGTCATTTTTCAATGGGTATGATGATTTGATAATTTTTTACTGTAATGAAAGAGTTATTGATTGATACATCTTTCATTATTATTATGTTTTTGATGTAGTTCTAGTAAATTACTATATATACTGCTGAGATTATCAATGTCAGTTTTCTTATTCATACAATCAGAAGACTTATTAATTTCCACCATTTCAAGAAAAAGGCGTTTGGAAATATTTTTTTCTGTATGTAAAACTTTGATATTAGAGAAATTTGGTTTATGACCTGTTTCTATAGAGTGTTGTGCTAATGCACATGATTTTTTATTGAGCTTTATATCACTTTTATGTGAAGTTATTCTATCATTAAGAATTCTAGATGTTGTTCCAATATAATTCAAGTTACAATTATTACAAGGAATGTTATAAATCACATTTGACTTTTTTGTTGTATCAGTTTTATCTTTCAATTTAGTATTCAAATTCTTTATAGTTTTAATATTTTTTTGGCATATTTTGATATTTTGTTCATTATGAAAAAGTTTTATGATATTTGAAGATAAATTTCCAAGGTTAGGTATAGATTTATAAGAAATATTGATAGGTGAACTATCATTACATACATTTCTGTTAATTACATCAGAATTTGTATTACTGCCAGTATTGAAAATTATTTTATTAAGAAGTTTTCTGGGATAAGAATTATCGATCAGTATGTTGTAACTTCTTATCATATCTATTGATATGAAATTGAGTTTTGAAATTCCCTTTTTAAAGAAATATGTTGACGATGTCATCTGTGCAATACCTTATGACAAATCTAATGAAATTCTTGATGTTGTCAATAGATATGATAAGAAGTTACAATTCACTATCGAAATAGAAAATAATCAGACCCTTCCTTTTCTTGATACAAGAGTTATTCGTAAAACTGATAATTCCTTGGTTACAGATTGGTATGTCAAACCTACTAATTCAGGAAGATATATCAATTACTATTCCTTTCACAAAAAATCAGTTAAAATTAATTTAATACTCTGTTTGAAAAAAAGAATAGAAAAATTAGTACACCCTTCCCTCAAGCAAAAAAATCTCAGACTTCTTAGAGACATACTGATCGATAATTCTTATCCCAGAAAACTTCTTAATAAAATAATTTTCAATACTGGCAGTAATACAAATTCTGATGTAATTAACAGAAATGTATGTAATGATAGTTCACCTATCAATATTTCTTATAAATCTATACCTAACCTTGGAAATTTATCTTCAAATATCATAAAACTTTTTCATAATGAACAAAATATCAAAATATGCCAAAAAAATATTAAAACTATAAAGAATTTGAATACTAAATTGAAAGATAAAACTGATACAACAAAAAAGTCAAATGTGATTTATAACATTCCTTGTAATAATTGTAACTTGAATTATATTGGAACAACATCTAGAATTCTTAATGATAGAATAACTTCACATAAAAGTGATATAAAGCTCAATAAAAAATCATGTGCATTAGCACAACACTCTATAGAAACAGGTCATAAACCAAATTTCTCTAATATCAAAGTTTTACATACAGAAAAAAATATTTCCAAACGCCTTTTTCTTGAAATGGTGGAAATTAATAAGTCTTCTGATTGTATGAATAAGAAAACTGACATTGATAATCTCAGCAGTATATATAGTAATTTACTAGAACTACATCAAAAACATAATAATAATGAAAGATGTATCAATCAATAACTCTTTCATTACAGTAAAAAATTATCAAATCATCATACCCATTGAAAAATGACATTTATGTGAAGGTATGACATTTGTCAAACCCACAAAAAAAATCGTATACATGTTAACTTTTATGTCAATTCTATCTTCAATTTATTGTTTTTCACTCATTTTTACTGTAAGTATGATTTGTAATATTATTCAAAGGCGAAAATATTCAAAAATCATTAAATTATAGGCCCTGAAGAAGCTTCCCATTAGAAGCGAAAGCTTGGCAAAGTAAAGCAGAGTTTGATTTTTGATTTTTTGACTGAGAGACCCTGTTAATCCATTTTACCATATATATATATATATATATATATATATATATATATATATATATATATATACATATATATATATATATATATATATATATATACATATATATACACGGAATTGAAGATTTATAACTTCTATTTGATTACATGCGAGCGCTTTCGACAGCTGGTCGTGCTATCATTATCTAGGCTCTACTCAAACTGAACGTGTCATCCTGTTGTTTGTCCTTTCATATGGTCCGAACGCCTCACTGCAAGTACTCCAGGTTCTTTAGGTAAACTTGCCTGTATTTGGGTTACACCAGGTACTATTCTTTGTGTTAGATCTTCTCTAGGTTTATTGTTTCTAGGTAACAGTTAACCTAGAGAAGATCCAACACAAAGAATGGGCTCTACTCAAACTGCAGTTTGATTAGAGTTTAGATGATGACAGCAGGACCAGCTGTCGAAAGCGCTCGCATATAATTAAATAGGAGTTATAAAGCTTCAAATCCTTTTCTTGACGTATATTAATATTAAAATACTGAAAATAAATATTACTGGAGTTTTTTCCCCAACACCAAATCGTTATTTTTACACCTCGACACGTGTTTCGATCACCAAGTGATGATAAAAAAAAATTTTATGTTACTACACCAAAGGTTCCAAACAGTACAAAGTATGATCCACGGACAAAGTATGATGAGCTGGTGGAAATGATCTTTGTGAGAATCAAAAACACAGAATACGGAGCGAAACCCAAAAAAACTGCTGCAAGTTCAGCGAAAGCTTGATAAAATCGTTGAAGATGACCATTATTGAACGGAATACCTTTTAAGAATATTCACTGAATCAAAACAAATTGTATGTAAAATATGAAATATATTTTCGATCTTGTTTGAATTGAAAGGAGTGTATTTTTAGTGGAAATTGATTTTCGTTCCCAATTTTCAATTTTGTTGTATTCTGAAAAGCGAGAGCCAAAAACAAAAATACTCAATTTGAATTTTTCGTCAAACATTTGGATAATGACATCTCGTTTTAATTCCATCACACCGTTTGATTGACCGTTGAAATAAACATTTTTATGTAATTTAATCTCTAATTCAGAGAGATCGCGAGATATTAAAGTAACTTCCTTAAAAATACTGTATTGAAAATATAAAGTTGAAACAACTTCACAGGAAGACTACTGAATATTGTATCCATTATTCCACTCATTATGTAACATACCTTATCATAGTTATGTGCATATATTCAATATAAACATGCCTTATCTCTTTTGTTGCTGTTATGATTTAGTACTTCAGTATCTCCAGCCAAAATTCAAGTTATTACTTTCATCAATGTTATTGTCAATTGGATAGTTCGTATTCTTGTGGGGATATCGAAAACTCACCGTAGGACAATCTTCATTGAAAGTCAGGTATGAAAAATTATATTGAAAAACATTTCACACAGAAATAAAAATTCTGCAATAGGTCAGTCCTTGAAATTCAGTGGGTGATGCCCATCAAAGCTACTAAGAAATGAATCAATAGAGAATATGGATTTTAAGAAGTCGAAAATTTTTTTGTAATTTTTTTTGTCTTCAAAAATTCTTTAACGTTGATGGTTTCTGAGAAATTTGGTTGGGATGAACATTGTATATATTATATTATTTTGCAGTTGTTCATGTACAAGTTTAATACATCAGAATATTTTCATTTGTAGTGTTAAGAATTGAAACTTATTCGAATTTATGAATTGATATGATAACATGAAATTATAATTATTTTCAGTGAGTGAAATTCCATTCTCATTCAATTCACTTTCTGTCTAGATGAGGAATAAACGTCTTTCATTTGACTGGTGAATAGTGAAGAATTATATTCAGAATTTGTATCCATACCGGCTATTTCTGTTATCATGTGGTAACATTGCTTCACTCTAAACTGTTTATGAAGACGATGAAATGAAAAAAAAAAGGTAACTATCGTGGGGAAAATATACAGATACAGTTTACCTTCTCGATTTCACAGGAAAAGCTAAAGATGTTGTTTTTTAGGAATATAGTTGTTATCTCAGAAAATATGAGAAAACGGAAAGTTGTATTGTATCGAAATATACTATGACGATATAACAATACATCTTTGATTGGAAGTTTCATGTCAATACGGCTACCATCAACTTTTATTTCAATTATAGACCTATTCATTTCATTATGAATATTGACAGTGGTATATCATATACCTGATATATTTATAGCAATTCATACAAAATGTATAACCTCATCGTTATTTTTCTATTACAATTTTGATTTTTCCTGAAATAACTCGAGGAGGGTCCAAGACACTGTGAATTTTTTTGACCATTGCACTGTTGCCCACGATAATTACCTTTATCAGGAAAATACTGCCTAGCAGTTTTCCAAAAAGTAATATGAGTAAATCAAATCACCAGAGGCCAACATCAGTAGCAAAAATATCAGTATCCTTCAGACGATAGTATTGTTATATTTGGGTTCACTTTCCAAACAAGCAAATCTGAAATGTAGAGTTCATATTTGACTGATAATAATATCTCTCACTATGAAGATGATCGCAAATCTGAAAAGATTGTTTAAAAGTCCAGCTTGTGACTCCTTCAATAGAAAAGAAAAGAATCACCTACCTTTTTACTATGACTTATATTTTTAGCTAACATGGAAATATATACAGTCAACTTATTACGTGACATCTTGGCATATGTTGCTATTTTCTTATTGATTCTATACTTATTATTCAAATGTCACTACAACTACTGGAAGGATAGAAATTTTCCATATTTGGTACCTTCGTTTCCACTTGGAAATAATAAACAATTCTGGAGCAAATTTCCTGGTCCCAATATGGATTCCATCGATCATTACAAAGAAATCAAGAAAAGGGGACTCAAGTTTGCAGGAGTGTTTTCTGTGATCCGACCAATTCTAGTTGTAGCAGATCCTGATATAGTCAAAGATATATTAGTGAAGGTAATGAAATCCAAGTTTTTTTACTCAAAATCAGAGGATTTGTGTGATTAAGATGATTAACGGTGTAAAGACATTTTGTCATTATATGTTTCATTATATTAAATTATTCTGAGTTATTCAGAAAATATTCCAGGAAAATTCTTGAACAGGTAGATTTTCATTTTGAAGTTATCATATGGTCATGGTGTTTTCCATTTGCAACTCCTTCGATGAACACAGTACCGCTGAAGCAGAAAATAGATAATTCCATAGAAAGTTCTTATGCTGTTCATAATCCAGCGTTATGATGAGAAACTATAGATCATTAATTCGAAAATCTACTGATCCAGACCATAAATGAAGATTTGTGAGGTATTCTATGTGCACTTCCATCAATCAGTACGGATATTGAACCCCCTAGTAAAGGAAACGTGGTATTTCAATGATACCATTCGAACGCAATGTCTTTGTGCAAAGATTGGACAAATTGCACGATGCAATAAAATTTCATTAGACAACGTACGGAGAAAAATAATGTTCAAAGGTCGAAAAACTGAATTTTTGGATCTCACTTCTCTGGAATCGATTATTTTTGGATTGTTCAAGTGGGAAGGATACATTTTCAAATTGCCCCAGATATATTATAGATGGATGGATTGATTCAATTTATCGGTTACAATTCTCAATTTGGATGTTGCCTTTATTATCTGAAAAAATTAGTATCTGATTTGAAATTGGACATTAATTTCCTTTGGAAAACAAACACACTCCTTTCGTCCAATCTCTCATCCTTATAGAAATTACCTGAAGAATTTAGCCAGTTGTATAAATGTCCAATTCAAACTTTTTTGAGATTATCTAATAGTTTAAAAAGTTTTCAACATGTAGTAAGCTAAATTTTTCCTGGTGCAGCTTCTTTCCTCAGGAGATGCGGTAATGTTAGATTAAAATTCATTAAGCATTTCCGTTCAAAGTCGTATAGGCTAAGTATTTCTTTCAGTTTTCTTCTAGTTTCAGAGGACTCCGAATATGGAATCCGAATATAGGATCGAAATATACTCTGCTAATTTGAATTTCTTCATGTCTTGGTGTTTAATATGATTCTGAATATCAGATTTTCGTATTATTAGAAATCTGAACACCAGAAAGCTTGTATAATTTTGGATGGAAATGCCAAATACCAAATGTAATTTTCAATATTCAGTGTGTTAGTTTTGAGGAAACTAATTCAAACTTGAAAGTATCTCTAATCTGATACTCATAAAAATATATAAAATTTTCAGGTGTAATTATTCTAGAAAGGGGACGGTCATAGTTCTCGAAATTTCATCCGAAAGAAGTATATTTTCACTTTTTATTTTCGTATTTTTTAGTATTTACTGCTGACATGCTGGATAGATGCCTATCCTACATTTTATTCAAACGCAGTATATTTTTTGTCCAACTGCTATTTTGCCTTCCTCATTAGACCATATCTTCCAGATAAATGAAAACCCATATACCTCAAGGGTACCTTATCTCATTTATTTCTAAAATAACCAAATTCCGTTCATTTCTTTCATTGGGGGACGCTTGGAGTGAATTTCAAATAACGAAATACGAACTTTAAAAAAAATGTACATTATTATCCAGTCATCATTTAAACTTCGATTCTTTCGGTTTCGGTGGATTCATTTTTTTTCTTGAATCGTGAAAAAATAACAAACCCAAACCACTCTATTGTATTTGTCGTAAGAAATTTTAAATTTGACAAATATGACATATGACTTACACGATTTCTTTTTAATTCTCATGAATTTTATAGTTTTACATTTGGTTATCTCTGCTATTTATCAACTGATTATAAAACACTTTTTTGTCTGTTTTATTTGGTGTGGAATAATCGAATCAGTATACGGAGTATTTTATTTTTAAATTTTTTGAATTTCGAATTGTTACTGTCTAAAGATGTGCGGTTGAAAAATTGGGAATTATTTATCTAATTATTAATTTGAAAATGGAATTCAACTTGTCCGATGGAATTTCTGAAAATTGATTCGACAATTAAATATAATTTATCCGTTACTTTTGCGAACCTCTTTATTCATTATGGTGTTTTCCGAAGTGTTATCTCCAGAAAGTTGTTGATAATTATTTTTATAATGGTGAATTTCTTAGGACTTAGTATTTTGCTGACCGGGGCTTCTATAAAACCAAAGCTGACCCCCTCTCACTAACTGTTTTTGCAATGGATGCAGCAGAATGGAAAGAAACAAGAATAAGGCTGACACCTACATTCACTAGTGGAAAGATCAAGATGATGATTCCATTAGTCCAGTCAGTGAGTGAACAAATGATAACGGAGATTAACAAATTGGCAGAGAAAGATGCAGATATAGATATCAAAGAGGTAATTATCTTCCCAAAACAAAAATAACAAACGATATTGAGAAAATAAATTTATTCTCAACTTTGATTGAATATCATCAACTGGAAACTGAAATATTTGATGAATGTTTTTGTAGAGGTACCCATATTTTTTACATTAACGAGTTGAGGCTTCTGTTTGGAAAAATTTCTCAATAAGTTCATTTAGAGCTTGGAAAATAAATATATCAATAGTAGCATAACATACTCCCATGTTTTTTACGAGTTTCAACAAAGATATGAAAAGATTTGATGGATGAGTTCAGGCTGATATCGATCGTTGATGATCGTTGATGAGGGGATCTAACTTTGAGAATTTTTTAATGCAGAAATGATAGAGTTGCAAAATCAGATGAGGCTGTTTGTACTCACCAAACTTTCGACTCCTTGATATATGGAGAAGAAAGCTTGATTGGGATGAAACTTTGCCTTCAAGTTCATTACGAGTCAGATATGTTTTCGTGATGAGCTACAACTTTTAGAAAACTCAATCATGGCACAGAATAGTAATTTACGTAACAAGTCCGAAAAAAAAGTTTTTTGGGCGAGTAGTTGAAATTGAAAGTTCGCGAGTCCAATAAACTGAATTTGGATGTGTTGCATTACATCGTATGTTTCCACCATTATCAGTAAATAACGTAACTGTAGTTCGACGAATGATCTGGCTTGTGTAATTTTCAGGATTGGAAAAATGTGAGAATTCTGTGATTTCTTATCCGAAATTTTCTGATCTGTGAATACCAACAGGCTGAATCTGCTGAAAAATCTGTTATGTGAAGTATAGGATGGTCGTAACGATAAATATTGCCTGTACAATAGCAAGTTTTCTTGCCAATTTACAACAAAAGTTCTCTCAATAATTGTTTTGAAATCTGGTATTTCCACAAGCAACAAGTTTTTCTTATTGTTCATTAGTTCAATTGACATTTTTGTTAGTTCTTACCGTCTACACGTACCGCCTAACCCAATAATTATTGGTGCCTAAAAATAAAGTAAGACGATCGTAATATTTTGTTAGAATTGCCTCCAGCATTATATCTATATGTTTCAATTGAAATGGATATATTTTTAAGAGAGAATAATTTTTGGGAAAAAAAGGTTTTGGATTTCTACTTCTCCATCTTCATACAAAAAAATATAGGAAACTTCCAAAGTTTGAAGAAAGTAGTAAGACAAAACTTTCCTTTCTCAAAAATTGATTCCGTCTAGAAATATACCTCTTTCAATCCAAACAAGATTCCTATGGCTAGGATTTATTGAAATAACAGAATTAATGTCATTACGTAATGTCATCGATGACATGAGTAGATCAAACTCTATCAGTGACACAAAGTTGTGATTTTATGAATGAATTTAGTGTTTTTTTTTTAATAATTTTATCCAGATTTGATAGTGAAGAGCCAATAAGGCAAGTGTCCTATGGCAAAACATCGGATGTTCAGTGAGGATGACAGAGTTACATGTCAGTGAAATTTCTATCTCTTTCATATTTTAAATTGAGCAGCAATCTTGTGAATGATATCTGATTCAATTCCATAACGGAAGTTTGGAATACAAACTGAATAGAGAAAAGTGTTTTTTGTATAGTTCAGTCTTCTTATAAAAGTAAATGTTTCGATAGTATTTTCCTATTGTGTAAATCAATGTTCATAGGAAAGTAGCTGTTTCGTATCTGAAAGTAGTTCGTATCTGAAAGTTACTTCTTTGTATGACCTTCATATTTTTGTATAGAGTTACTTTTTTTGAAATCTATTGCTTCCTTTCTTTCTTTGGAAGATTCCCACATTTGTTTGTATTAGGATGGAGGAGTATAAAGCCGACACCTTTTTTCCCATGTTTCATTATTTGCTTTCCTTATGCATTTGTTGATCTGCTCGCTGTTGAAGGCTTCTGATTTATTGATTCATGAATATTCTCTTAAATTTATAAGCATTCTCCTAAAAACATTTGTTGCTAATCGCATGACTGCCAGACAGGAGCTGAGTGATACCTAAGCTTGGCGTCACGTTCCTACTTAAGATAACTCCGCCGTCTGTGTATCGCGGGGTACCATACCTTGAATCAATCGAAATCTTTCAGAATTGTCCTCATTGGCTAAAAAAAGATTAATGTATGCTGGACCACAATTGTTATTAGCACAGATTCGTAGTCTAGCTAGAAAAACCGTACACGGGTGTCTTGAATGTTTCAGGCCAAAACTTCATCAATGATCTTCCTAAGGGACATCTTCTATGTTCAAGAGATTATACTTCACTTCCGTTTTTTATTTCGGCTGTTCATTATGCGGGGCCATTCAGAGTCAAGGGTAGGCAAGGTCAAGAGTGTAAGATTTCTAGGTATCCGTTAGTATTTTCCTTCGCTACGCTACAGGAGCAATTCAAATTGAATTAGTTTCTAATTTGAGTGAAGATTGTTTCTAAGCTGCATTCAGACGATTCATAGCAAGGGGAAAAAGCCTTCTCGAATGCATGCCGATAATGGTATAAATTTTGTTTGGGCTGTCAACGAACTCGAAGTTCTTGGCATATCTTGGTGCTTCACTCCTGCGGCATCTTCACACTAAGGTTTACTCTGGGAAGTAAGCTGTGAATCGATAAAGTACTATTTTATACATGTTGTTGGGCAAGCTCTGCTGACTTTCTAGCAGGTGTGTTGACTTCTGGTTCAAATCGAAGTAATCCTGAATTCTGGATCCACGCATTCCTTCCATTGTGACACTTCTAACCCCAATCCTATCAAACCCTCTCACTTTATTGGTCGACCGGTCGATCTTTGACTTCGATTCCGAATGAAAATCTACTGACGATACCCGAAAATCTGCTTCAACATCATGAACTTATTCAACAGCTACAGCAACATTCCTCATGTGAGTGGTCTATCGAATACATTTCTGAATCACAACAACGTAGCAAATGGCTTACAAACCAAATGAACATGAAAGATGATCTCGTTGTAATTGAAGAAGATTTTTTTTCCGTTCGAGTCCCTTGACCGGATAGTTTCAGTGCACTATTCGAGACAACGATGGACTTTTGAAATGGTCCTTTACCCAAAAATGTTTTCTTCGAAAACTGGACCTATAACACATTGAAAGCGGTATCTTTGAGGTGGATTTCAGTTGAACTGACAATATCATGTCAACTTAGGAAAACGGCGATTACGATAGTGATAATCTGGATTCAGAAAAAGGGTTCACCTGGAATACGTATATTTGGTATTTGGTAATTATTTCGAATCATTATTATTGAATTACATGAAATCATAAATTATCGAAGATGCTACAATAAACAGCTCCCGTGAATTTGTGAAATGGTTCATAAAATAATTCAAGTGGGGAGTGCAAACTACAAACTTTGCCGGAAAATACCACTGCAGTTCAATTTAATTCATATATAATACTTCTCAATTTTGAATGTGAATTATGAATTATTTATACTTGGGTACTCAGTATGATTAATGTTGGGGATTTTGAGTATAAAACTCCTTCAGTTCAACTTTTTATGCTATGAGGAGTATCTCTATTCATTTCAAATCCAATGATCATTGCTTCATTATCAATTGCTTCTAACAACATATGAGCTCTTTCTTAACAGTTTGTTCTGCTTTCGTATGATTTGGTTTTTAAAATTCTGTTCCAATTACTGTATTTAAACAAATTGCTGTTACATTTTTTCCAGGTAACTTTGACTTCTCATGTGCGTTTCGATTTTGTATTCCTAATAATGTAGTATCATATGCTGACTACGTATTCACTGAATAAACACTGCACACAATATTATTTGATTTTTGTTCACTGTTTTTTCAGCAAGTGCAGTTCTCAGGATGATCGTTATTATTGTAATTGAATGAGATATTTAATATATGGAATATTTCACTTCAGTACGATAATTATCAAAAAAAAGCTCTGTCGATGTCCCATCGTGTTTTGACCCATGACGATCTATCTTATTTCCGATGTATCCATTTTTTCGAAACTTTACCACGATGCGGATCTGTTAATTAGTGTAGAAATTGAAAATCGAATGAAATTTTCAATTATGTAATAACACAGTCATAAAAGTAAAAATTTTGATAGATCTATTGTCTCCATGACAACATGGAAATTTCAAATGAAACAGATGAAATCTTAACTTTTTCAATCAGCTCGCAATGATTTTCTCTGTCTCAGCTAAATATTCGCCATGAATGGTAGTCATGAAAATGTTTTAGAATCATAAAGAAGAGACGTTTCTACCTCATCTTTGAACAATTATTTTTTTAAAGGCGTAAATTTGTTCATTAGAAAAAATAGTACGCATAGGGATTCCGTTCGAGACCTCTTAGAGAGCGGACGTGTTTGTGGAGCAGAGAGATTCGTTGAGAAAAAACGTGAAAACATCGTAATTCAGTGAGATATGTACCTAAGACGATGAAATTGTGTCAGGGTATATAATTGGAAAGACCGTGATAGGACACACTAACTGAAGTGTCAAAACAGTCTATAATAAATAAGCATAAACTTTCCGGAAAGCATTTTCCGTCGAAATCTTCAATATCACTTATCAGGACGTCATAAAAGGCAAGAGGTATTTAAAATTATTCGAAAGTAACATTATTTGAACAAACAGCCAACAATTAGTTCTAAAAAGCGAGCTGATAAGGAACAAAGCGATAAGGTTTTTTCTCCTGAAGTAAAAGAAAAGGAGATAACCATTGGGATTCATTGAAATAAATGTGTATTAGCACAGGATTGAATACATATTGATAATTTACGATCAATATGGATTTATAAAAGCGGAAAAATACTACCGGGACAGGAGATTCGTCCAGCGATGAATCAGAAATTTTCGAACCGAAAACCAGAATTCCTAGGACACCAGAGAAAGAGGCCAAGAAGCAAAGAATGTTGGACAAGGCGATCCAGGAGGCGAAGACTGTCATGCCGTGTGATTCGTAACATGGTTGCAGAATCATCCCAGCTTCAACCAGATAAATTCTCTCGAGAAAAATATCTGGTTGAGGCGGGAATCGAACCCACGGCCTTCCGATCGTGAGTCGGGCGCACTACCACCGCGGCCAATTCCACAATAAAGAATTATATGATGGAGTAGGTTTTAGGCGTTTAGTAGATTCAAGGGACACACACTATTAGCCGGCTGATATATCAGACAGGATTGGGGCGTTGGTGGAGACTATTCACCCGGCTACCACCAGATTTTCTGGGGGTAAAGTTCAATTCAATAAGGAGGAGCAGACTGCAGTGAGCGGCAGTTTTCAACAAATTGTTGTGATGAGTAGACGAATGAGTAAAAAAATAACGGAACTGGGAACAAGAGAGGTGTTGGTATCGAAAAGAATGAAAGAACTTGAATCTAGATTGAAAATATATGAAACTGAGAGAGAGAATGACAGAATTAACAATAAGGTTAGAAGGCATGGTAGGGTGGATGAATGAAATGGGGAAAGAATGGAGAGCGATGAAACAGACACTAGACGAGGTTAATGGGCATTTGAAAAAAGGTAGATCAAGTGACTTGCAAGGACAACGTAGGCAGGTTGAACATGTTGTGGTGGACCCTCCGCCATCTGGTGCCTCGGGAATGTTCACCGACGGGACTGTAGGGCACACTACCGATGGAGAGGCTAACATGGACACGGATGGGGGTTTCCAAGTGGTAGATAATAGGAAAGGGAAAAAGAGAGGAAGAACAGGAGTAAGCGCACATACACGACCGAGCTTGGGAGGGAGAGGAAAAGCAAACCTAGGCCAGGGTGGAAGACCCTCCCCCCTTTAGAGGAGGAGATCATTGTGGTCAAAGCGAATCAGAAGGACAAAAATCCAGCTGCGAGAAATGTTAGCGAGCGACTCCTGAACGGGGGTTGCATGAGTTATGTGGAGACTATTAACCGCAACCGATCTGGGGTGGTGGTAGTGAAAGGAAAGAGTGAAGAGGCACGACAAAAGATACGAGACGTGCTCCCAAACGATAGTAGAGTGAATGTGAAAGAGGGTCACAAGCCTAATCCCCACGTCCTACTCACTGGAGTGGAGAGAGAATATGGGGATCAGGAACTGATCCGACTACTGCTTGAACAGAACCCAACACTTAGTGAAGGTCTCACACAGGAGGGAATGAGAGGGATGCTTGTGGGTAAAAGGAAGGAATGTTGAGTAAATACCTGGAAAGAGAATATTGTTCTAGAAGTGAGTGCGACGCTCTTCCGGAGATTGATGAGCTTGGGAGTGGTGAATCTGGATCTAACCGGTAAACATGTTGAGGAGCATAGTAGTGTGGGTGTGTGCTACAGGTGTGTCACTATGGGCACACAGCGAAAGCGTGTAGGCAGGATCCGGCCTGCAACAATGTGGGGGGCAACATGAGGAGAAAGATTGTAGAGGTGGTCGTGGGCTCAATTGCGTCAACTGCAAAAGAGCTGGTGTGAATGGGAGTGAAAGGAGGCACTCGGTATTGGACCCCAAGTGCCCAGCATATATGAGAAGGGTCGAGCTACAGCTGAGGTGAACAAATTACGTTCAGGGTACTCCAAATTTATGTAGGTAAGGGTAAATAGGCCACTATACTACTGCGGAAGACCGCTGAAGAGTGCGAAGCCACAGTAGTGTGTATACAAGAGCCGTGGATAAGAGAAACAGCATGGGAGGGTTGGAACAAATATGATGGAGGAGAAGGAACGAAGGTTCGAACCTGGATTCGATCCTCCGTTAGTAGTTTGGCCCTAAAGAATGTGAGAAGTGCGAATGGAATCGGTATATTAGTAGTGAACGAAAGGAGTGGTATTAAAAGTATGAATGTGTATGACGAACCGAGTGGAAGGAGAAATGTAAGAATGAACGAAATTCGTGAGATTTTTGATGAATGGGAAGGAAGGAAGATTCTGGTAGGAGATTTGAATGCGAAAAATGTTGCCAGGGGTGGCAACATTACAGATGAAAGGGGTGAGGACATACTGGATTGGGTAACTGAAAAAGGTTACCTGATAGAGAATGACTGCGAGAGTCCGGCAACTTTCTCCAGCAACAGAGGAGAGATCTGAGTCGACCAGATCATTAGTGAGAGAGCACAGGTGGATGGGTGGAAAGTAAGTGACCACAGGATGATTGAGTTCTGCTTAACGGGGCTACCAAAGGTGAGAAAAGTCATGGTGATGAATATTAGAGGAGCCAACTGGACTGGCATGGAACGGAATTTGTCGAACTACAGTCAAGGGAGGCTCAGTATGATAGAAGAGATAGAGAGAGAGGTGGCTATGCTGCAAGAAAGAGAACAATAGGGAATGCCAGGATATTATGGTTGAGGGAGAGGGTAGAACAAATCCAGGATAAAAATTCGTGGGATCGAGTCTACCGTCTCCTCAATGATGATAGAACCAGGGAAATCTCCTCTAATGTCGAGAAGGATGATGGATCCTATACCAAGAGGAAGGAAGAAACCAGTAGGTATCTGCTGGGAAGGTACTTCCCTAAGATCGACCGCTTGAGCGATACTCCGGTGAGGCGTAGAATAAGGGGGAATGAGCAGGGAAAATGGAGTGAGGATCAGCCGCCCTTCATGACTAGGGAGCTACGCGCGGTAACCAAGCATTCATCCAAGTGTTAAGAAGATACTAGATTTGTTCCAAATCCCACGCGGAACCCGTGTTTCAACGTCAAATTAAAATTATAAATAATGGAGATAGAGTTTCGTGCGTCGGGACTTTTTTTATCGGAAATTTCCTCCTCTTTAACGAGCTGTTTTCAAAATTGCTTGAATATTGATATTTTTTGAGTTATTAACGGAAAACTGAATACAATTTTTTTCAAATCTTATTTTGTTAATGAGAATTGCAATTTTTTACCTGCACCAAAATCCTTCAAAAACATTTTTATAGAGGCGATTTTGAATCGAATGCGCTATCGCTCATATTTTTAGGACGATCATCTTCATTTTTCATGTTTTTGAACTTGTTGATTAGACTATGCGGTAAGTAACCGTTGAACTACGACGTGTCTACATTTTGAGGCAACGCGTGCTGCTGACCACCAGCAAGACACTGCCTTGATGGGATACATATACTAGTGGCTGCTAGAAAGTAACTAGTGAGGCGAGTGAAAAATATTGCAGGAAATCTGGCCTACTCCAAAAATCTAGCCTTAGTGCAGTTCTAAGCTTTCTGCAGTCTGAGTTCAACCACGGATGACTTTTGAAGAACCCCTGTGAATTCGAAGTACTTTGCAGATTCAGGTTCGGATGG
Organism: Leptinotarsa decemlineata; assembly: GCF_025532065.1. NCBI lineage: Eukaryota > Metazoa > Arthropoda > Insecta > Coleoptera > Chrysomelidae > Leptinotarsa > Leptinotarsa decemlineata. The sequence continues at coordinate 649,303 of NW_027412586.1, forward strand.
ACTGAATACTTATAAGTGGAAAAAACTATCGAGTATGTACCGCCATATAGTCAGAATTTTCGAGTCACCGATCTGAACAATTTCAGGCAATTTTCATTCATTTCATGGCGGCTCTCCAAAGCGTGTTGAGCGACATGTGCTGCCTGCTCTTTGAAACGGATTTCAATGATTCGTTAAGTCGAGCCGAAATGTTTTTGTCGTAGTCCTCACAGCTTATTTCATATTCCTAATCTTGACTTTCTATTGTCCAACATCTTGTTTTTAGGGAAACCTAACATTTGTTGAAGCGAGCAAGAAGTTTTGGCGGCTATTCTCACGTTTAACTTTTTGAAAATGCAATCTCATCCCCGTCAGTATATCTTGGACAATACACTTCAAATATCGTTGATTTCAGCTATATTCCTAATAACATTTTTCTCAATATTGTGCCTTTCTTTACTCAAGAGAACGTAACAAACTGATTCAGACCTGCCATTTCATGTGAACTATCAGGAATATATCTGAAAATAATAGTATTCTTCCTGGAGACATCAAATTCTAGACCCTGGTTACAAAGCACCAAGACATCCAAGAATGATATTTCAATCCCATATGTAAACTTAAAAACCAAACCGAAGTATCAAGGTCTTCGACGTTTCGAAAACGCGTAGATTCAAAGTTCATTGTTCTTTTAACGGATTAGAAATTTTTATTGAAAGTTGAATGGAAAGTAACCTTCAAAACTTGCTCACTTCAACAAGTGTTAGGTAACACAGAATACAAGATGCTGGAAAATGAAATGTCGAGGATATATGAAATAAGCTGTGGGGACTATGATAAAAAGTATATCGGCTAGGTTATCTTTGAGATGGGTGCCACGATTGATCACATTCGACCATAAGCGCAATGCTTCAAAGAAGTGTTTGTACGATGTTTAGTTGCAATCCGAACGAATTTTCCAACTGTGAACAAAAAATTGATTCATCACAATGCATCAGAGACCAAGGTACAATCAAAACAGTGGTTACCGCAGGTTGATCGTGCAACAATTAAAGTCAACATATTAATGACCACAGTTTTTCAAGATGTATGCAGTATCATTCACAATGATAAAACGATCCCCAGCAAATATCATTCAAAACTTTTAGACATATTCGTTATTAATATGAGGCAAAAACGACCATATTCGGCCAGAAAAAAAATGTTTCAATTATAAAATGCACGGATACGCACATCTGCCGTCACTAAGGCGAACATCTCTAAATTGAACTATAGACTGATACCCTATTCAGTATATATTCCGGATCTAGGTCTTTGTGACTATTTCTGTTCTCAAATGTGAAAAAATAGCTAGCTATTTTTTTGGTCGAATGAAAAAGTAATCACCCAAACGCCTGCTTTCAAGAAACTTATTATTTGAAAGGAATTCATTGGTAAAACACTGGAATATATGTATCGGGCTGAAATGAGGTTATGTTGAGGAATGAAAGGTTTATTTGTCAAAAAATTCTCTCCACCTACTGAACTAAAGGCTAAATTTGTGTTTGGGATTATTCTTGGCAAAACACATTCAGAGAAAATCTTAAGTGTGGAGAAAGTGTTTGTGTGGAATTAATAAATTTGTATAAATTCATCCGAAACTGAAGCACTTCTTAATGAACTGTCAAATATTAAATTTAATTAGCTCCCAAGTTTCAGAGATTACTATGTGGATAAATATTCTGAATGAATGTGTTTATCATACATAAATCAGATAGGTGAAAAACATGGAAAAGTACATCAATTGTAACATGTAGGTGATTTTAAAGATATATTTTCATAGGTAACTACCTCATTTACCATAAATACATTGGCAAACTGCGCATTGGGCATAGAAACAAAAAGTGGAAATGATATATTTACCGAAATGACCAAGAAACATTTCTATCCGACTGACTGCGGGGGTATTTTGAGATTTACTTTGATGAACAGATTTCCTGAACTTTGTGGAAAATTAGGTGAGTACAAATATCAATACAATAAATTATTTTTTCCGAACTTTTCGAACTTGTATTTTCAAAGTTTCAATTCTCATTTTTCATGATGATTTCCTACCACGTAGTACCGGCTACATCAATCAATTCAGTGATGCCCTCACAATTGAAGGCAAATCGCATCCTTTCGCCAGAATTGTTTTTCATCTACTGATCACCAGCATCCCACACAGCACTAGATATTCTTGGAATATTCCCTGTATATCATAAAACGAACGTATATATTCCAAATATTCATAGAATATTCTTGGAATATATACATACCTTTAGAATATTCATAGAATATGCTTGAATGAATATGGCAGGATTATTCCCGAAAGAATGTGCATAGAATGTCTATAAATGGATTATTCTCCCTTGAATATTCTAAGAATATTGTCGATCGAATATACCATATGGTATATTCTTAGAATATGTCCCCACGGTATATTTTGGAATATTCTATACAATGGAATTTTGAATTATCTTATAATAACGTATTCAAATAATTCAATATTATTAAAAACAAAAATATTTGAAGATCTTAATCGAATGCATGACCTAATGTATATAACCCTGATAGTGTTAACCAGTTTTTGAACTCAACGCAAAGATTCTGGATGAATTGCTCCAACAGCAACTGTTGGAAACGACAAAAAAATTTGAATGGGCCAATAAATGAACCAATTGCATCAATAAATTGGTTAATTCTCATCCTATTTGTCTTTTTGTATTTGAAATTATTTAATTACAAAGCGAAAAATCCTGGAAACAGAGAAATGGGGAAGTGAATAATTGGAGTAAACGTTTCTCATTGGTCAATTGAAGTAAAGCGCGCGACAGTCGAATAAGCTCTGTGAAAGCGGCTGTCCCTTAATGCATGGTACATTTGCGTTTGCGTTAAATTCGACATTTGATTCAACATGGCGGTTGACGTGGCAGGTTCGCGTGTGTAATGCATGATGTGTTGGTGTTATTATCAAAGTATAATTCTGTCACGTTCAGTGTACCATTTATAATTTGGGGTTGTCCAATTTGCAGTACAGCGAATAGTTTGATTGTGGATCTTCAAACAGGAGAGTTGCATCTATTCAGTCTTCAAGAAAAGTAAGTAAAATGCAATAGTATCGATAGTAAACTGAAAACGTAATGATTACTTTTCAACAAGACAATGCAAGTTGCTCTCCAAGTCATAAAATGTTGTAAATGTTCATGAGTAACCTATGCGAAAACTATCTATTTGATTTTTATTCCAGTTTTATTGTGCCACTTTCAAATAGTGATAATGAACGTTAATGTACATTTTGTTCCAGGTATTACTATTGAAACACTGGCTGATACATTGTTGGACAAATATAAGGAAAACTATTCTGGTGAGCAAAGTTTGAATAACTTTAAGTAAGTGAAATTCATTGAAGAACCCATCATACCACTCATTTTAAATACTTCATTTGTGGGTTTATTTTTCTAAGTGAGAAACCTAACCTAACCTATTTCTTGATGTAATACACTTTTTCTTTTTCAATGAAATGATATATTTATTATTTTTTAATTAGTGCTGATGAATTCACAGAGTTGTTAATTTTAGTATATTTTTTAGTATACATTTGTTTGAGAGTAGGAACATCCTAATTTGAATACATTTTTATTATTTGTAATATGACAGTATTCAGGAAAATTTTATTCAGTGAATAAATATTTTGAATTAGATTTTTTATTTTTAATATTGGTTGAAACGCCAAATATTTCAGTGTATATTGTTTTTAAAATATATTTGTTTATGAATATTATGTGTTTTATTACTTGTGTGAATCTTGTATCAAAATGCAATATATACATGCCTAATAGCGGTTACTCGTCACATTCTTGGAATATTCCAAATATTCCTAGAATATTCATAAAATATATTTAAAGAATATTCTATGGTGTTTCTCTATTGTATATTCCTACAATAAACTAAGAATATCCTGAATATTTTATGAATATTCCTCGGGTTCTATTCCTGGAATATTCTTAATAGAATATACCTTAGATATTCTAAGAATATTATAAGATATTCTAAGAATATTCCCAAGGAATATTCTTAAAATATATCAAAGGTTCGCCAGGAGCACTTCCAGGGAATATTCTCCAGAAGATATATATATATATATCCATGGCATATTCATAGCATAATACAATATCCTTAAATGTATATTCATGAAATATACCTGGAATATCTATTGCTATGTGGGATTATTGGAATATTTCTTGAAAGCAATATACACCCCGTGATATGGAGGTTGAAGTCTATGTGAAGTGTGCGGCGGAAATGATAGTGAAGTAATGAAATTGGTTCAGTCATGATCCATTTTTCTGGGTAGGATACGTTATTACAATTTGCATATTGAAAAGCTTAATTTGAAAAATATATCACACCATGAAATTACTTTTCTAATAGATTGATTAGTATCTATTACGTTCCTAGCTGCCTCTTCATAAATAACTTTTGGTGTTAACCCCCTTCCGTTTTTCTTGGCCTTACCTTCACACCATTTTTGATCGATCTAGAAAATAATTCAACTTCATAAGGAGAGAATATAATATTAATCCAGTCATTTAAGCTTAAATTAGGTAAGAATTTCGGAATTCGAGATACTCAGCTGTAAGTCTGTAAATACTTGTATATTGACACCCTAAAAGTTGTCTCAAAACCTACATAAGGTAGGGTGTAAGCAACTATTAAATTTCAAGGTCAAAGATCACAAAAATCGGTTTTTTGCGCTTTTTTTGGAAATATCTCATTTCCTATGGGTTTTTTGCTATTTGTATTCATTATCAATATTGTAGAATAAAAAATTCTCTACAAATTTTGTTAAAAAAAAATTTTCATACGGTGAACCGTTTTCGAGATAGAGGGCGGAGAGCGCGCGGTTACAGCATCACTTCAGGTCAACCGGTGCCTCCGGTCGAAAACGCGCCATATATAGTTGATGAACTATGGATAAATCAATGATTATAAATATTTGTCAATTTTTATCAACTATTATATTATATTTTATCATTTTCTTCATGCATTAAATCTATACCTATTCATATTGTATGGAGCAGAGAAGATACTTTTTCTATTATTTTTGATAAATACATGAATTATTTACAAAGGCATTACAGTTCCAAAATAATTGTTGTATTTGACGGATATTCAGACTACAGTAAGAACGTAAAAGCTATGGAGCAGCAGAGAAGACCTGCTGCACTTTCAAAAACGTATGAAGTTTGTTTCGATGAAACAATGGTTGTACCAGTTACTCAAGAAAAATTCTTATCAAATCGAAATAACAAAGATAAGTTCATTAATATGGTAATTGAAAAATTACAAGCTGCAAATATTACTACTAAACAAGCCAGAGATGATGCGGATGTTCTTATTGTTGAAACTGCAATTGAAGAATCAAAGTCTAAAAAAACTGCAGTTATAATAGGACAAGATATTGATTTACTTGTCATTTCAATTGGGCGTACACTGTCTTACGAACAAGAAATTTTCTTCAAAACAGTTGGGAAAGGTAATGTGAAAACGGAGATATAGTCGACTAAAAGTTTTGATAATTATCCTCATTCTAAAAAACATATTTTATTTCTGCACGCATTAAGTGGCTGTGACACAACTTCTGCGCTTTTTAAAAAGGGAAAAAATCATTTTTAAAAGTTTTTGAGAAACTGACAAATTTGGATGAACTAGCTGCAGCATTTGAGGAAGAAAATTGTTCGGCCCAGAGATTATTAGAGAGTGGAACTCAAACCTTATTGGCAGTCTATAATGCTCCGAAATCTGTGAAAAGTCTCGATAATATTCGTTATATGCATTACGTCAAGTCTACAAAACTTAATAAACCTGTGCAGCTTTCAAATATTCCACCAACAAGTGCAGCTACTCATCAACATTTCAACCGTGTATATTATCAAGTTCAAACTTGGTTAGGACATGATTTGGAACCCCAGGTATGGGGTTGGGCAATGCGAAACGATTTTCTGGAGCCTATCATGACAATTTTACCACCTGCTCCAGAAGATTTGCTAAATACAATTTTCTGCAACTGCAAGAGTGGTTGTGGTTCGCGATGCGGATGCAGGAAAGCAGGCTTGCAATTCTCTTTAGCTTGTGGCCAATGTAATGGGCAAGCTTGTCTCAATGCTCTACCATATCAGAGCGACATTAACGAAGATGGAACCTTTGACCCCGAAATCATGGAAGAACTTGAGACAAATGTCGTTGAAGACGATAATGAAGACCCGTTTGAAATTTACCAGTAGCCAGAAGACGACGATGAAGAGGAACAAGATGATTAAAATTATAAATTGTAGTTTTTGTACCCTTTATTCCATTTCTTTACTTTCAATAAAAATAAATGTATTCAATGATATTTTTTAATAAAAAGATTAATTCATAATTTATTCGTTTTTTTTTTTTCATCATGTAAGAAGTTATAAATATTAATCAGGTTAAAATTCAAATTTAATTCCTATATTTCCATTAACAATTCTGCAATTACAATGGGCAGGTTAAATAAATTAATACTGAATAAAAAGTGGATAAGTTAGGAAAAAATGATAAAATATAATATAATAATTAATAAAAATTGACAAATATTTATAATCATTGATTTATCGATAGTTCATTAACTATATATGGCGCGTTTTCGACCAGAGGCAGCGGTTGACCTAAGTGATGCTGTGACCGCGTGCTCTCCGTCCTCTATCTCGAAAACGCTTCACCGTATAAAACATTTTTTAAACAAAATTTGCAGAGAATTTTGTATTCTACAATATCGATAATAAATACAAATAGCCATAGGAAATGAGATATGAGCGCAAAAAACCGATTTTTGTGACCTTTGACCTTGAAATTTGATAGTTGTTTCCCCCCATCATATGTAGGTTTTGAGACAACTTTTAGGGTGTCAATATACAAGTATTCACAGAATTACACCTGGGTATCTCGAATTCCGAGGTGAACTTACTATATTAACTGGACTATATGTATCAATTGTAAGATGTAACAAGCGACACTGCAGTGTGTGTTACATTCGATACCAAGTTAACCTATACATAAAAAAGATGATTTCTGTATACATTATGCCTTCCGTGGAAAATGTGACCTATAGTAAACGAAAGTAAAGATGATGAAAAAAATGGTACTTACTTTGAAATATTTCAGAGTTGAGGTTTTAATGGTGAAATCAACAATGTGGCACAACTAAAGATTATTTTTATCATCAAATACAAATATGTGACTGTAACTTACGCAGTAGGCTACGGCCAACTCTAAAACTACGTTGGGTGGTTAGAGGTTGATACCAGTCTATGCATATAAGTATATTTTGATTTATTTCAAAAGATGGCGTCAGGGTGATATTATCTACAGTTGGAAATAGCCTCCGCAGATTCCCATCGATAGAATTCATGTAGAAAAGAAAATGGTACTGAAAAATTGGTTATTTTTTATGGATCAGCCATTATTCTTCTACAACCTGTAGTCAAGTAATGCAAAAATTGATAATCGGAAAGGGTATGAAAGGGTTGCTGGAATTCTATAGCATTGCATTGATTCGAAATATTTTTCTCGAAAATACCTTCAATTACTGACTTTTCATCATTTCCAGCCTGCATAATTTGAACAAACCATTCCACTTCCATAGTTCAACAATGAATAACTGTCTGGGACTGAGCTTGGACCTATTATATCCATTTAAAAAAATATCCATTTGTTAAGCAAGTTTCGCAAAAAAGAACAGATGGAAAACCAGAGAATGATTCGAAAATAAATAATTTGTTTATATTTGATTCCTTTATTCCAGGGTTGCCCTTTGTGAATAAAGAAACTGCTGATTTTTTTCGTAAAATTTTTCGAGATAGCATGAATTACAGAGACGAAAGTGGAATATCGCGTCCAGATTTCTTGGAACTACTGATAAAATTGAAGAATCAATCTAGGAATACTCCCAAACCATTATCCGATGATTATTTGGTAAGTATATGTTCAACATAATTTTCAAAATAGTCAAGTAATCAATAGAAAAATATCATTTCATGCAATTGTGAACTGTTATATTCAATCAGATTGGGATTTCTGGGATATGTCTAATGAATATGATTGAAATAATTCATGATAATCGTCAAATTCAGAATTTTTCAGATAATTTCATGAAAAATAATATAATCGAATAGTTCACGGTGTTTATTGATTTTCTTTGCCAATTGTTGATTCCTATAAATTATCCGTTTTTTGTTTCAGACGGCTCAAGTCTTCCTGTTTTTCATCGCTTCTCTTGACACGTCTTCTAGTGCCATTTCGTTTGCTTTGTATGAATTGGCGAACAATCCAGATATGCAGGAAAGAACCAGAGAAGAAATAATACAAGTACTCGAAAAACATAATGATCAAATAACATCGGATTGCTTGAAGGAAATGAAATACTTAAATCAAGTCATCAATGGTATGACCTCATATAAAGAAATGGTAGAAAAATACAGTATAAAACAGATATTTTATGAAAATTTATATTTGCATCCACAATCGCAAAACTTCTACATCAATTTTATCATCTGTATCTGTGATAATCAGTATTGATCTTATACTGATGCTAACGTAGAAGAAAAAAATTGACAGTATAAGTATTAATCCTCTTCTTAAGAAGTGGTATCTCTTTCTGAATTACATTTACATTGGGAAATGTTAAAATGTTTGAATTGTTTTCATATTTTGAAATTTTCTATTGCAAGATTAAGGTATCTTGTAGATTTCTGTCATATTTTGGTATTTTCTGTTTCTCACTCATTTATTGGATTTTCTGAACCAGCAAACATGCTATTTATATATTCACAAACAAAATAATTCTTTCAAAAATCAATCATTTCAAATAAGGTAATATAATATCAACAATAGGGCTTTCGAATTTAAATAATAATTGAGGTATGGAGGTCATTTTTTTGTGTAAATTATACATGATTTCCTAGTCTTCTGATATGTGTTTCTGAAGTTTCTGAACATGGATGCATTTATACTTCTTCCAATGAAACGAGGATCTAACGACAACCAATTTAATGTATCACCAATCTTTAGAATAATGCAATGTAGGGAAAGGAAGGTCTCTTGTTATTGCGAAGGATATTTTCATGCTTCCATGCATAACTTTGATATCATATCTTGCTGGCCGTTTTTATTGGTGTATCGCCAACTTTGTTCAGAATGATTCTCTTCGATAATTCAACAATCAACACTAGTGTTTCCCTGGGATCTGTAGTATTTCCAACTTTTTTTCTGTTTGATATCAAGGAAACATTAGAAGGTATAAGGAATTCAATATGTCATTGCACTCGTCTATTAAATCGAATACAGTAGGAAGCCGTCATGGATTGATGATCAATGATTACATCCCGGTAGCATTACGTTAATATATTGACAGAAATTAAAAAATGTCTGTCACCTTGAAAACTTGTTTATGCCGTTTGCAGAAAAAAAAGGGTTGTCATAAAATCCACCATAGAATATTCATATTGTTGATACAGAATGAAATAAAGATTAACAAATCAAAAGGTAACCATAATACAAACAGATAACTTTTCCTTTGAAGGTGGTTGACAATGTTTCGTGGTGTATTTTATCAGTTCGGACTTCCATTGTCTAATATAATATAAATTGATTTGATAACCCTGAAAAAGAATCAAAAAGATTAACCGAAAATAACAATTTTATCAAACAAAAAATTGAAATTACAAAGGAATAACATACAACAACAACCAATCAAATAAAAATTGGAATATTAATAAAAGCTGAAAAAATTGAAAAAATTAAAAATATTAACAAAAAATGATAAAATAAAAATTAAAAGGTTCCAAACCAAGTTATGTCACAACGTTTCGATTGTTATTATCCACAATCGTCTTCGAGTGATAACTGGAGTTATTCCTCACTTGATGTTGTATTGATGAGTCCAAACATGCTCTGCTATTCCGGATTTGTAATTCTCTGTAATTTCAGTTTTTTGTTTAGTAAAATTGTTATTTTCGGTTAATTTTTTTGATTTTTTATTAGGGTTTTCAAATCAATTTATATTATATTAGACAATGGAAGTCCGAACTGATGAAATAGATAACTTTTCGTTATCGTTGACCAAATGTATATTCGAGTAACAAAACTACGAAGCACCTTTTGGTAAAAACATCTCTCTGTTATAATGATATTTACACTCACTAATTTCCCATCACTACCGTCATGAATGCCTTATAAAAATATACATTTTGTAGTGTCTTGGGAGACTACGTTCTGAATTTGATTCACTTGTTTAAAACTAGATGAATGACAAACATGACACACAAAATTTGAAAAAAATAAGCTGCGTATATGTTTCAAATTCGAATAGTATTCGAATAATATTTGTATGGAATTCCAAACTCATTTTTCATAATCATAACATCATCTACTTGCAAATAATAAGAACAGATGCGTCTCAGCTAGGGATGTCATATTGTGATTTCCATTCATGAAAATAAATATTTGTGAATTTTATATTTTTGGACATGTGGGCAAGTGAAAAAATAATCATCCAGTTGGAAGCTGTGCAATTTGTAGGATATTTGGTATAACAAAGACCTGTGAAATGAATATTTACAGTAATACATTCATAAACAAATATTTTCATTTGAATTCCAGAAACTCTTAGACTATATCCATCTGTAACCAATTTGGAGAGGAGGTGTGTGAGAAATTACAAAATAGCTGGTACAGAGTTGATCGTGGAGAGAGGTGTATATATAACCATTCCTCTTTATGGTATACACAGAGATCCTGATTTTTATCAAGATCCAGAAAGATTTGATCCAGATAAATTCAACGAGAGGAATAAAAAGTATATAAAATCACAGACATATTTTCCATTTGGTCTCGGTCCGAGGAATTGTGTAGGTGAGCAATTGAATATTTTTTTTTTGGAAGGCGTTGTCCACACTTCATATAAAAACCCAAGCAAAACAAGTAACAAAAAGTCGATTTCTGAACATCAACTTCATGTTTGTTGCAATAATATTCAACAAAATTTGAAAACTAGGTATAACGTGTATATGAAAACCTATGAAACAAACTATGAAATTGATTTTTTAAATCATTTTGAGGAGAATATAAACAGGTATATACCATAACATACAGACATATAGAAACAAACGCGAATGGTCATGGAAAAACGAATTTTCGATTTGAAAGTTTTTCTTATTGAATGTTTTTGAATGAAAATGTCTTTCCAAGAAAGGGCTACTTGCATTTCTCGCTAGTCTAGCTCAAATTCCAATGGAACCCGTTTATTTATCATCATAAGGATGCACGTTCACTTGCTTCTTCAAAAAAAAATCTTATTTAAAATTCAACAAATTATCCGTCACAGTGACAGTTGAGTCACAAGTCGGCTGCGTGAGTTCACAAAGTGGTGTTGTCGAATATTTTACAATCACATCAAATCCAATACAGAGAAAAAGTGGGATTTATTTCACAAATCTGATGAAATGAAATATATATTAGCAAATTACAGACACGCTGATTTTGTATCAAATGTGGTTGATTTCCCTCGTGTCAGTGTCACATAGAGTAAAATATTTTCATTTAGTTGGTAACAGTTTCCCGGACGGTAAATATCATAGAGATCTTGAAGTACGTTTTCGTAGTTTTTGATCAAACTTTCTTTATACCATCGATTTCAGTATGCTGATAGTGTCTTTGTGTTGTTATTTATACACTATGAAAAAACTGAAGATTCTTCAAAACATAGTCAGATGATCTCCCAGAGGTAGATGCACTTATATTTTTTCCAAATGACCCATTTTCATAACTGTGAAAATGTCCGTATGAACTTAAGAGAGATACGTCAGTTTTCATGAAGAAGTGAACACAAACTCATTTCTCTTAAACATCAACTCATATTCTTCATTGAATAATTTCTTGAATTGATAGAACATAGCGAGAGGTCATAGAAAGCTTATAATATTGAACATCGTTGTACCCAAAATGAAGGCATCACAAAATGTCCGTTAGAGTTTTCCCTGAACTTCTGGTGTTTGCTACTCCATCTTCTATGTTTTTTTGTAAACCATCTGTAGTTCATAAAAAAAGATATTGCTTCGACTCATACGATTGTTTGGGCCATAATAAAAAATAATACTTCATTTAGCAATCATTAGATATATTCCAAAATTCTCAGTTATATCTGAATTAGGTGAATTGTGTAATATCATAAGTATATTGTCGATCAAAACGTGACTATAGAAAGTACAGGTTCATATTCGAAATTTCAAAGTTTGAAGTGGAGCAAATAAGAAGGTATCCTGTATAAAAATTATATGAACGTATTCTGAAAGGTGATTGAAATCTCCTTAGACAAAATTTGAACTGATTAACAATATTTATGTGAACAAAAAATATACAGCCAAAAATAGAATATGAAATTTTTTGTTTTCAGTTAGGATCGATTTAACGATTTTGTTCAGAATACCAGAAAATAATCAAATTCTCCTCATCTAAATACCTCTTCCGACACTTACATTTTATAAAATCCCCATACCTAGCTAGACTCGAATTTGAATTACATTGTTTATGACTTACCAATAATATTGCTTTTGATTGGAGATACATTTCATCCTAACAAACAATTCGGATTCAGGAGAGACCACTCCACCAAGTTACAGGCTCTGAGACTGGTCGAAAATACCATTCAAGAACTAAACAATAACCGAAAAGTTCGGTTATTGCGCCTTCGACCGTGTTTGGCACGAAGGCCTTCTACACAAACTAGACGCGTTCGACCTGCCTCGGGGACTGATCCGGTGGATTGGGTCCATCATGAAAAACAGAACATTTCAGGTCAGAGTAGAGGGCTCCCTAACTGACAACAGAGAGATCCTCGCTGGGGTGCCACAGAGAGCTGTGCTCTCGTTATACTCGCTCTACACCAGCGACCTCCCGAGGTCCGAGCGTGTCAAGGTGTCTCTCTACGCCGATAACACGGCTCTCCCCTCATCTTCCGAGGGTGGGGAACTCGGGATCGTCAATATGCAACGTGCATTGGACGACCTCGAGCGCTGGTACCTCGAGTGGAAGATCCGAGTGAACCCAGAAAAAACCCAGGCGATAACCATGACAAGAACGATATCTTCTCCGGCTAGGAAAAAGAGGGTCTCTGGAAGGGAGATTAACTGGCAAGCGCGAGTATCTCGGCCTTCTAATAGACTGCAGGCTCACCTGGAAACCGCACATTATATCGACACACATTTTTTTGTCCGAACGTGGGACATAACAGAAACAACGACAATTGTTGTTATCGTATGATTTATCATATTGGTGTCCTGCACAATATGCGGTCTTTTCAATTTCAATACTCAACTATTCAAAATTCGAATTCGAAAATTGAAATATCTTTCGATATCAGACTCTCGTTCAGAATCGGTTTCAAATACAGCCCTTCTTCATTATTTGAAAACGAAAAAACTGATCCATATTTAATATTTGGAGTATCGGTAACAAAGATCAATAGGCGACCTTCTATTATAGGTCACCCATATTTAGGATAACGCAATCGAGAAACATGGAGAGTCAAGAGCTGTTGCGCTTGATATTTCTAAATCCTTTGACCGTGTGTGGCATGAGGGTTTACTGGCAAAATTCCGATGCTATGGCCTGTTGGATCATTTTTGTGAAGGACTCTCCAGCTTCCTGGTAGAACGTTACCTGCAAGTGGCCATCAATGGATATCTCTCGAATACTTTTACCATCAAGACTGGTGTTCCCCAGCGATCCATATTGTCTCCAACCCTCTTTCCATTGTATAGGTGTCAACGACTTTTCGAAAAAAAAAGAATTTAATATACTGCTTTGCTGACGACAGCATACTTGTCACGTCATTCCATTTGTATTTCAGGACAGCGGGTGTGGATGCACATCTTCACCGGCAGCAGGAGGTTACATATCTTAATGAGGAACCAGAGGTGATTTCGAATTGTGATGGAAGTAATCAGGTGCCATTTGAAGTCACGTAAACCCAGGCATTGATTTTCTCCAAAAAGGTAGATTTCTTTGAACCGAAAATAATATTGTCACGACAGACAATTCCGCTTTCTTGCTGAAGGTCAAAATGGACACAGTATGTCTTGGTACAACCATGTCGCTGGAATTGCAAAGGCTGCTTCTCAAAAACTTGGAATGCTGTTTCGAACTAGAAAACTGTACACACCACAGCAAGTTTTGATGTTTCATGAAGCTCAGATCAGACCTTCTTTGGAGTATTGTTCTCATGTATGGAGCTCCGCCCCTAAGCATACCTTGAGACTGCTGGATTCTATCCAGAAAAGAGCCTTTCTTCTGATTGAAGACACGTACATATATTGCAACGTTGATAGTCTGGAACATCGAAGAAAAGTTGGAGATTTGTCTCTCTTCCATAGATACTTTCACGGGAGGTGTTCAAATGACTTAGCATATTTGACTCCATCAAGAGCGGTACATATGAAACACGCGACATACTGTTGCTGTCTTTCGAGGTTCAACTCAGTACACCTCAAACTTCACTGTTTAAGAACTCTTTCATTTGGAAAACTGCGTTTATCTGGAATAAACATCCTGAGAACGTTTCCCAAAATGAATTAAATCTCCAGCGATTCAAATCCAATGTGAATCGCTACTTTCGGACAGACATCGCTCGTAGAGCGCCTCAATGATTTTCCTGTAGTGCTTGTGTTTTGTCCTTGAAAAAAAGAACATGAGGTCATGAAAATTGAAGTCTAAGTTAATAGGTTGTTTCGAATAACATCCCCCATAATACGACTCGAGGAGTTAGATGAAGAGTAGTTTAGACCAAAATGATCTTTTGTGTCAAATTGCAAGCTTTCTCTATGAAATGTAGTATACTTTCGAGCACTCTGAAGAGTAAAATACCACAAAGAAAGGATACTGAGATTCGCAAATTCTATATTGGTATTTAACGCTTGAAATATGATGTGATATGAAACATGCATTATCCATTGATGCAAAATGTATAGTCTCCATGTAATGCGCGAAAGATAATGCTACTTCTATGAAATGTGTGAAATATGCACACTGTAGATATATAATTTTACTCGCACACTATATACTGATTGTGTATATTTTGAGTTGTTATTCGTCGTTATGAACAACAGGCTATATTTCGTCATTGAGGTGTGCTATTCGTTTCTGCGCTAATAAGAATTGCATAACTATAATTATGGTGTTTTAGTGTCAATATCCGTTTTATTTCAAGCATATCCTCTATAATTTGGTTTTTCCGTATACATCTTATCATAACTCAAATACTGTGTGCCTCGTCAAAAATACTTGTACACCTCTGAAATTATTAGGGTTTACTAAAAATATTTCACTCAGAGTTATACTGAAATACTTTGATTGGGTATATTTTAAATACCTTTTTTGAACTAAACAGTTACGTACTGAAACAGTTAACTGAACTATACAATAGCTTCTTGAAAATATTGTAAACGGTACAATAGCTCCTTGTATGAAATATTGAACACTACTGAAGAAGCTATTTCAAAGTGAAACATGTGTAGCGGTTTCATAAGCTTTTTCGTGAAAACTTCACCATGAAGTCTCATTTGAATATATTATGATAGATTTACATCAAGTATCAGCCAGTTTCATAGCATACTTTGAATACCATCACTTCGGAATATAGAAAAAAAGTTGAATGGGGAACCATGACTTTGTATTCGAGCAATAACACTTAGTATCCTTTGCAAGTTAGAAGGATATGCTACAATGTCATTTGATTGAATTTCAACTGGAAGAAATTCACCTTCAGGTTTTCTTTAGATGGGCCCACGGTGCTTGCAAATCTATTCGCATCATGCTTCCTCGCGAGGTACTCTAGAATCTAAATACAAATATCTTCAATATTCATATTTGCATGCAATATAGTGATTCTGAGGGATTTGAAGAGTTTCAATTTTGTCTTTGTGAATCTCACATCATCCATCAGTATATGTGGTTATTTACAAAGCAGGTATGCTTCAAAGTGGTAGATAGTATTTGTCAGGTTTATTTGCTTTTGGTTGTGATCGTATTCAAGACATTGTTTCACCCATACACGTTCAAATTTTGAAATTTGGATAATGACAATGATATTAGGTGCAATACAAAAATTGATGAGGAGAGAAAAATTAGGTTACAGGGATTTGGCTTTGTAAATCCAAAATGTTCAATTATAAGGCAATTCATTTCAGTCTGTCGATTTGAATTAATTTATTTGGTCTGAACTAACTGATAAAAATACTGAAAAATAATTCTGTTAAAGGTAACCGTTTTGGAATTATGGTGACTCAAGTAGCTCTCATAGAAGTGTTACGGATGTTCAGGATTTCTGTGAGTTCCTCAACGATATTGCCGTTTGAAATGGATAAACAAACTTTGATTCTAGTTCTGAAGAATCCTATTTTACTGAAAGCAGAAAAAATCAATAATGAGTGTGATAATTTGATGATCTAAGAATGTAATGAAAAAAAGGTAGTTTTCTATAACAGTAATTGGTCAAATGAAAATATAATTGTTGAGTAATTATGAATAAATGGAATGAAAATTGCATTGTTTCATATGGATATCACCTAATACGGTAATACGGAAATTGTTGTTTATATTCCGAAGAGACTTATACCAAATCTTATAATAATGATATTGTTTGCAAGAAAATTGAGTTGAAGATAATGAATATTACTGGAGTTCCATCCCAACACCAAATCTTCTTTTTCAACACCTCGATACGTGTTTCAATGACCAAGTGTACATCTTCAAGAGGAAGATTCAGTTCATTTCTTCTGTCGAAGTGATCACTTGGTAACTGAATCACGTGTCAAAGTGTTCAATATAATGTTATGGTGGTGTATATCAATTACTACACCAAAGGTTCCAAACAATGCATCACAAGTTGACGAAAGTGTTTGATGGTCTTACATGGATTCAATGTGCGAATTTTATATTTTCAACTCAGCTACATTCTAATGAAATAATTTTCTATAAGGTAGCGGGTAAGTCCAAGAGATACATTTATTCGCTTGTGGCCACTTGGCTTTGATGTGAATGTCAATTTTTCAAAAGTAATCAAATGTATTTATGTTCAGTACAGTGTAGTCTTATTGTTTCGTAATATCAAATGAAGAAAGAACGTACGCATCCATCGTGAAAACGATGTTCATAGACAATAAGTTGGAATCGAAAAGCATTCAAAGGAGTAGCAGTCCATAGCCGAGATGCAGATGGCTAAGCGGTTTTTGAATTTGTTGTGAGTACACTTCATTTATGTATGTCAGACTCCTCTGAAACTTTAGAGTTCCTATAAATATCCTCTTTATTCAATATTCAATAAAAATGAATCAATAATTCCAATACGATATAAATTTTGTGAAATATACAAACTGAATTTGATATCATACCTAATATCGATAAATATATTCAATATTTATAATAGTTTGCATTGGAAACTAAAAAAAAATAATTTTGAGATTTTTTTAAATTAATATTAATCTTTTTCAAAATAGATTCTACTATAGATTCATTAGCAAATAGACTTGCAGCTCTCAGTATGCCTCACGCTGTGATTGTTTCCACGATTAGTTCTGATCTTTTGATGACCATCCCTGAATATGAAGGAAATCCAACTGGTCTGGTTAGATTTATAAAAACAGTTGAAGAACTATCAGCAATATATTTTGATAACACCAATGTTAATGCACTTCAAAATTTATTGATTGTGAACAATATATGTTCAAAACTCACGGTTGCGGCTCTAGAAGCAGTAAATATTTATAATGCTAAAACTTGGTTGGAAATTCGAGAAACATTATTATGAAATTTTGGAGATCAGAGAGACCTGAATTCTCTCAATCAAACTTTAATGCATATGAGATAAGGGAATGAAACCCCGCAGCAGTTTTATTCGGATTGTATTCATGGTTTAAACACTATTCGTAACTATATCGACTTACATGCCACCACCGAAGTTGAGGAAAAATGTGAAAGAAAACTTTTTACTGGTCAAACTTTACGCGTTTTTCTGGTAGGTTTGAAGGAACCATATGGTACGAGAGTAAGGGCTCATAATATCCAGTCACTACCACATGCTTTGACAATTCTCAATGACGAAATACATATTTTGAATCTACAAAGAAACTTCTTCCCAAAACCTCAAGTAAACAACTCTCGCCCTAATCACAATCAACAAAGTCGACCTCCAAATCTTATGTATCAACAACCCCACACTAATTTCAATACACCGAGACCTACTTTTTCTTCACCAAATTTTCATCAGCCAAATGGCAAAATGTATAACGCCCCACATTTCCGAATCAACCTATACCTATAAGGCCGATCAACGGGTTCCCTCACAGATTTCTCACGAACTCTCAAGTATTCGGGAGACCTCAAAATGTTTGGAAAAATCCTCCAAACAGACCAAATACAAATAATATTCAACCTACCCCTATGAGTGTCATATCACATAGCACAACTCTTAGACAACAACCTCGTCCAAACACTTTCCAGAATAATAATCAGAATGGAAATTTCATTTCGGAAGAAGTCTTTCATGCTGAACAAAGTTTTGTCCCTGTCGTCGAATACACTGATTCGAACCCAGACGAAATCGATGAAAATAACATCAGTTATCAACCAAACAAATACGTCTGTGATGAAGAAAATTTTGATCCAGTTTATTTTCCAGAGGCCCAGAGTCAAGAAGACCATACTCATTCATTGAAACAAATAACATTGAAGAAAGGAAGCTCCCTTTCATTGAAATAAAACAACCTCCTCTAAAATTTTTATCGATACAGGTTCAACACGTCAAGTGGCCCTAAATCAGGCCAGTGAGATGGCCGCACATAGCGAAAGCGGCACGAATGAAATCGAGATGGAAACTCTAGACGTAAATGTAAATGATAGTGCCTCCACTACAGGAAGCACTATCAGGTCAGTCCATGACGAGGAGCCCACCCCCCCTACCCCTCCGAAACATGACACTCAAACAAAGGTCTCAAAGACCAAAATTCCGCCTATTGTTGTCCGACAGAAGGACAAATGGGTATCGCTGTTAAAATTGACGGCCCAGGAGAAGAGGGAAGGAAGGAAAGCCGTCAATCTACATGATGGCATTAAAGTTCAGCCGGAGTCTCCTGATGACTATCGGCGACTGTCAAGACTCTTGGTGAAGGAAAAAATCCCTCACCATACTTACTCGCTCCCTGAGGAACGGCAAATACGTGCCGTTATCAGAGGAGTGCCAGAGCACTTGGCAGTCGACGATGTGCGTGAGGAGCTCGAAGCAAAGGGGTTTGACCTCACCAGCGTCACGCGCATGAAGCGCGCTGGTCCTCGTTTTGGTAAACAGGGACCAGAAACATATTTTTGAGGTCAAAGACCTCCTAAGCGTGAAGGTTCAGGTTGAATCCCAGCACGCAAAAACTTCGGTGGGTCAGTGCCACCGATGTCAGTGCTTTGGTCACTGCCAACGCAATTGCTTGGCAGTGCCCATCTGCGTCAAATGCGCTGGCAGGCACTTAACCAGTGCCTGCAAAAAGGCTAGGGCTGACCCCCCGAAGTGCAATAACTGCAAGGGGGCTCACACAGCCAACTACCGCGGCTGCCTCGCGTACTCAAAGGTACAAAAAAAGGGGCAGGCTACAACCAGAAAACCAGCCTCCTCAGGGAGACCTGCGGGGTCTGGACGCGTCCAGGAGAGGGTTAGCTTTGCAAAAGCTGCATCCAAGGGCGTAAGTACTTCTGCAAAGCCCACCTCCCCTCGACCTGAACCCTCACCTCAGCCTCAGGGGGTTTCAGACATCTGTGCCGCACTGGACCAGATGAAAAAGTTATTCGTTCAATTCCCCGTGTTACAGACAATGTTCACGGTGAATACTAACGTGATGACCGAAACTGCCAATGTCTAGACAACCAACGTTGCCTAGATCTCTGAAGATAGTTTTTTGGAATGCTAATGGCATTCGTTCAAAGAAGTTGGACTTCGAAAACTTTTTAACTGAGAACAACATAGATGTGTTCCTCAGACACATCTGAGGAACGAATCTATTGTCATTCCAAACTACAGATTCTTTTACAGAGAACGTGTTGGACGTGCTGGAGGGGGAGTTGGCATTTTTGTCAAACGATCCCTACAGTGTGTCCAATACGGCATTGACAGTGCTCGATTGCACGGTACTGAGGCCGTGGGGGTCGAAATTCAACTGAGAAGAGGTTGTCATAGAATAATCTCGGTTTACAACCCTCCGAACATTCATCTACTCCCAGAATCTCTGGATGAACTGCTGATGGGAAGCAACATTCCGACAATTGCTGCTGGCGACTTCAATGCCAAGCACAGACCTTGGAGCAGAGCCACAAATCGAAACGGCCGAGCGCTCCATGCGCATGTTGACAGGCATGAATATCTTGTGCTGGGACCAGATGAGCCTACGTACTATCGCGGGCATTCTAGGCCTGATGTACTAGACATCGCGCTTCTCAGAAACGTCTCTCTGACTAGCGGAATTTACGTTCGGTCGGAACTGGATTCCGATCATAATCCAGTAAGCCTGGTATTGGGCGATGATCTTCCTCCCCCTGATTATCGCATGAGATCCAAGTCGGACTGGGATGTCTTCATGAAAACCCGTTAGTTAGGGAAGCCATAGATTATGCTGTAGACGACCCCTCCTGATATAGAAGCCCCGACACTCTGTCGAATGAGGCCCTCATGTCCCCCGTTAACGAATGAATAACTTTTTCATCCATCCCACCCCAGCCAGGTAGGGGTATCCCGTGAAGGGCGGCAATGATGTCTAAGGACTTCATGCCATCACCAATCAGTCATGAACCCATTGGTCCCTCTCAAGACCAACAATCAGCCAAAAGGGTAGGGGAGCTGGTCCCCAAACCTGGAGAATTGATATTTGGAAAGCCTTCTATTTTACGATAATTGACTGGCGATTGAGAGAGATTCCTTGGCGAGCATTTGAAAGTGATATACGACATTGGATTATTGGATATTCTTCTGGGATATTTCAAAGGATTCATCGATATTTTGTAGTTCTTTTTAGAACTGAAAGAATTCGTTGGTTTCCTAGTTCTTTTTAGAACTAAAGGAATTCGTTAATAATTTTTTCCGATTTTTAGGTGACGTTTGGTCAAAAGAATTCGTTTATTTTTTCTGGATCTTTTCAGACCCAAATAGAGAAAAAACTTCTTCGATTTTAGGTTCATCAAATGAATTCGTAGTCTCTGGTTCTTTTCAGAACTATTTAGAGACACTTGAGAATTGGACTCGAAAGTCAATTGGAACTAGATCCGGAGTTCCAGGAAAGTCAGTTGGACTTAGATCCGGACATCGAGGATTTTTCTTGGAGGATTTTTCTGATTGCGTAGGATTTTCAAAATAATTCGATCTCTGGTCCTTCTCAGGACTCAATAGAGATAATTTCGAGTAGGGATTTACAGGAGGATTTTTCTAGAAGTCGTTTCAGAGGTTTCCTTCGTGTACCGTCGCAGTGTTGGACTTGACTGGAGCAGACTTGGAGTAGCGGTGTCCCTGGGTCAAGTGGACTCAGGTCAGGGCGGATTGCTGGCCAGATTTGTTTTCTTTTCAGCGTTGCGGTTCCTTGTGGCACGCCAGGGGAAGCAGTCCAAAATCCTACAAAGAAAAAGTAGGTCTCCACTAAAGTTGCCCACTCTCAGGTACTGAGGCTAACCTAGCGGTGATAACTGTCCTGGTATAACGAGATTAAAGCGGGGGAGTCAAGCCATCATTAGATTAGCCTCTGGGCTGTCGACTCAACGTTACTGTTGGGACCCTCCAGGACTACGAAACCTTTTATCCACACTTCCTGCGGACGGCCCTCATCCTAGGGTGCGGTTCAACAGTTAGGTTCCGTGATCCTTTATTATTAGCTCAGTTCACCCTGTAGGTCATGGTTAGGGAATTAATTTCGCGATCCAAGAGTGAACTTAAGTCTTAGCTTTCCGTGAATCCTTCCCTCTGCCTATCTCTAAGTCAGAGTCTGTGTAGGGAACTTTTTAAACACGAAAATGCAGACTAGGGCACAACAAGCGCGAGCGCAACTTGCAATGGATACGACAGTTCAGAATCGCGTGGTCAAACGTTTCGACCAACTCAATCCTAATTCAGACAATTTTAGTCGCCCTTGTGCGACTTCTACAGAACGACGAGAAATCTCAATGGAATCTGTGTTCGCGGGACACAGTATTCCAAAAACTCCAGCTGAGACATCTAGTCTGAGGATGTCTCATGCTATCCGAAACCCTTCTGTCAACGAGGACACGAGTACCTCTTCCGTGGTCGCAGAGCGACAAAACCTTGGCACTTTCGGCTCCACTGCAAGTCGATTAGTTAGTGAAAGCGAACTGTCACAAAGGACTCAGTCCTCAATTCGCAGTAATAAATCGGACATTCAAGTTTTATTGAACTGAATTAGAGAATTTAAAACTCCGGAGAACCAGCGGAATAGCATTTTCCAGGAGGAAAATGTCGCCAGAGTACATCAGGAGATGTTACTCGAGAAGTGTCCCAATAAGGGAAAAACTTGAATGCAACAAGAAAACCCGCTATACCGAGATCGGTATAGCGGGAGGCCTGCCGCGATACCAGACCGGCAGGTCTGGGAGGCCTGCCGGTCGTCTCGAGGTCTGGGAGGCCTGCCGGTTGTCTCGACGAGGCGTAAGGGGTGCTGAGGTGAACAGTGGAGTCGGTGTCACTGGACACGCCTCCGCATACACGGAAGCACGAGGGTTGTTGGAAAGCGATATCCAGCGTACCCGGCTGGATAATGAGCGCCATCACAAACCCAAAGACACCTCATACGTTTTTGGAGGACAATCTAGCGTCTAACGGCACGTTTTTTATAGGAAAAATCCTGCAAAATCTTGTCTGCTGTAAGGATCACAAACTTGTGGAAGTTCCATTTAGCTCAGTTATGATTGAGATGTCATAGATGGGAGTCGTTCAGGTTGTTACTGTGATTTTTATAATTATTATCGTCTATCGTGCAATATATCTGTTCATAAACATTCTGTATGCTAAGCTGTGTGCATTACATTCGAATATACCTACATTTTTTAAAGGTAAGTCAAGTATTTTGTTGGTTATCAAAATGTAGTCGAGAAATACAATAAGACACTCTAATTATTAAATAAATAATTGTTAAAATGTTTTCTAAATTTTAGATGATGGCTATTTATGCAACTATGATTGATACGCCAAAGAGAAAAAATTTAAGTGATGAACACTTTGAGGTATGGGTACTGACGAAGGCAAAATCAAACTCAAAGGTACTATTATTGATATAAATGTCACATCTAGCGAACAATGTGGTAGAAGCTAAAAATATATTTTATTCACTGAAATGTTCTTCATTTATTAAATAAATATAAACAATGTTTTGAGTTTCTTTCATCTCCAATCTTTTTTTATAACTTTTTGTTTTTGATATTCATCCTTATTATTTTTACTTGTATACATTAAAACTCTAAACTCATTAACTCATTAACTAACTCTAAAAGTATCTGAAAAAAGTATCCGAATACTTGTGTCCGAGTAAATTTTTAGGTGAAAGTATCTGTAATTTTTTTAAAAGTATCCGGATACATTGAAAGTTTCCGTATCCGGTATTCGGATCCTTTTTTCCTGTATCCGACCCAAATTTGGTGTATATCACTATGGCCAACCTCATTCAGGTGGAGGGTGCATTTTGAGCATTTCCTCACAAAGATTATTTCCACGACATTTCGGCAAAGTCTCACTTACCATCCTCTGGTAATGTCTGGACTCTGGACCCATATATATATATATATATATATATATGGACTCTGGACCCATATATATATATATATATATATATATATATATATATATATATATATATATATATATAAATTTCTCTGCGACGTTTCGTCTTTTAGAAAACATCAACTTTGTATTTTTATATGGGCCGAAACTTAAGTATACCCTGTATACGATTCCATTTTCCATTGTGAATACCGCAACGTATCGCACAATATTATTCCATAACTATTTCTCGCGCGAAATGATAAGTGATTACTTAACCTGCATATATTCAATTTTAGATAGTACGCGCTGGAAAAAAATGACACATAATGTTCTGTTGTCATAATAATACTGTTGTTTGGTAGAATTTTTGACATTTTACCGTTCCTACTTCTACACCTCGTTACCTACCTAATTTCTGTTGAAAATGGAAAACGGTAGCTTTTCGAATACTGAAAAATTTGATATGTTGTCATGTTACATGCCAAATTTCTTTGCCATGTAACATATTGATGCTGAGTTAATTAAGTTCCTAATTTAAAAGAGTACCTGTGGTTTCCCGACAAAACAATCTGAACGTGCGTACTCTAATGAGTATTCAGATAGGCGATAACCTGTTAAATCAATATTTAGACGTTTACTTCTTAATTTTAAAGAGTACAGATAATTTTAAAAACCTGTGGTTTCCCGACAAAACAATATAATGAAGAAAGTCAGCGTTATTTGTTACAGGCTGTTGTTGAAAATTCTGAGATATCCACTCTCACCATTGAACATGATACCGGAGTAGCCAAATTTACCGCTCACTTCATTTTGAGAAAAAATAAATATCATCTATATAAATTTAGGATTTGTCGTGGACTCAAACCAGATGACGATGCACGGCGAACAACCTTTTTTGAATGGTACACTAGAAAATGACAAGACGATAAAAATTTCCCTTTCAACATAATTTGGTCTAATGAAACTAAGATCACCAACAATAGAATTTTTAATAAGCGAAATGTTCATTATTGGTCACAACAAAATCCGCGTGTATACAAAGTGTCCAGACATCAACGTGTTTTGTCTTTAAACATCCAAAATCGAGAAAACAGGAGTATATAAATTGAAGTGTGGAACGTGTCCTAAGGTATATATTGGTGAAACTGACAGAACATTTAGGAATCGAGTCCAGGAACATCATGTGAGCTATGTAAATAAGAAAAAAAATTCAACATATTCAAATCATCTTCTAGAAGATAATCATAACTTTAACGAAGAGTTCGAAATTTTGCACATAGAAAATAAAAGTTTGAAACTGAATCATTTGGAAGCAATGGAAATTAATAAACTTAAAAATTCAAAAATTCTAATAAATGACCAACTGGATTTGAATAGATCACTATTATTGAACTTGTTTTCCTATAAACCGAGAAAAAATTATTATTGATGTAGGTAAATGTGGTGTAATGTGCTTCAGGTGATCATAATTGAAGAGGTGCCTTAGGTAGAGATTTAGGTCATTTTTTGGAGGTAGTCTCAATTATAGTTACCTGTAATATATAAATATCAGTGTGAGAAGCAACTTTAAGTATTCAAATCACTTGATAGAGCTAATGTGTTAGCGAAACATGTGACATATATTTTTCAAATAAAGTTTGTGAAGATCAAATCGTGAGGTGTTGTTTATGAAAATAGAGTTTTGTTAATTCATGTCTAATCGAGTCAATACCTACCATCCATAATCTTGTGTTGAACATATGTTTCAGCGATGAGTGTTAATTTTTTCTGAATGGCAATGTTAATAGGCAAAATTGTCGCTATTGGAATGACGAAAACCCACATGATTATCGGGAAGGACACACACAACACCCACAAAAAGTTAATGTTTGGGCTGGTATTGGTCCATTATTTCTGGAACACAAGTTGTATATGTATATACATATGAAAAGAAGATCATTCCCATATTGATTTCAATTCAAGAGCCACCGGTAGACAGCTGTTTCAGCCTATTGGGCATCGTCAGTACTGGGCAGGCGGTCCTTGATTGAAGACAAAATGTGAGAAACCAAGAAAAGTACTTAGTAGAAATAACTGCTCGAACGCAAGCGAGACATAAGTGGAACCACCTATTGGTGTGACACAGAATGGTACTTATTTATTTATCTTTTGATTTTCATGGAATTAATATATATATATATATATTTATTTGAAAAATATATGTCACATGTTTCGCTAACACATAAGCTCTATCAAGTGATTTGAATACTTGAAGTTGCTTCTCACACTGATATTTATATATTACAGGTAACTATAATTGAGACTACCTCCAAAAAATGACCTAAATCTCTACCTAAGGCACCTCTTCAATTATGATCACCTGCAGCACATTACACCACATTTACCTACATCAATAATAATTTTTTCTCGGTTTATAGGAAAACAAGTTCAATAATAGTGATCTATTCAAATCCAGTTGGTCATTTATTAGAATTTTTGAATTTTTAAGTTTATTAATTTCCATTGCTTCCAAATGATTCAGTTTCAAACTTTTATTTTCTATGTGCAAAATTTCGAACTCTTCGTTAAAGTTATGATTATCTTCTAGAAGATGATTTGAATATGTTGAATTTTTTTTCTTATTTACATAGCTCACATGATGTTCCTGGACTCGATTCCTAAATGTTCTGTCAGTTTCACCAATATATACCTTAGGACACGTTCCACACTTCAATTTATATACTCCTGTTTTCTCGATTTTGGATGTTTAAAGACAAAACACGTTGATGTCTGGACACTTTGTATACACGCGGATTTTGTTGTGACCAATAATGAACATTTCGCTTATTAAAAATTCTATTGTTGGTGATCTTAGTTTCATTAGACCAAATTATGTTGAAAGGGAAATTTTTATCGTCTTGTCATTTTCTAGTGTACCATTCAAAAAAGGTTGTTCGCCGTGCATCGTCATCTGGTTTGAGTCCACGACAAATCCTAAATTTATATAGATGATATTTATTTTTTCTCAAAATGAAGTGAGCGGTAAATTTGGCTACTCCGGTATCATGTTCAATGGTGAGAGTGGATATCTCAGAATTTTCAACAACAGCCTGTAACAAATAACGCTGACTTTCTTCATTATATTGTTTTGTCGGGAAACCACAGGTTTTTAAAATTATCTGTACTCTTTAAAATTAAGAAGTAAACGTCTAAATATTGATTTAACAGGTTATCGCCTATCTGAATACTCATTAGAGTACGCACGTTCAGATTGTTTTGTCGGGAAACCACAGGTACTCTTTTAAATTAGGAACTTAATTAACTCAGCATCAATATGTTACATGGCAAAGAAATTTGGCATGTAACATGACAACATATCAAATTTTTCAGTATTCGAAAAGCTACCGTTTTCCATTTTCAACAGAAATTAGGTAGGTAACGAGGTGTAGAAGTAGGAACGGTAATATGTCAAAAATTCTACCAAACAACAGTATTATTATGACAACAGAACATTATGTGTCATTTTTTTCCAGCGCGTACTATCTAAAATTGAATATATGCAGGTTAAGTAATCACTTATCATTTTGCGCGAGAAATAGTTATGGAATAATATTGTGCGATACGTTGCGGTATTCACAATGGAAAGTGGAATCGTATACAGGGTATACTTAAGTTTCGGCCCATATAAAAATACAAAGTTGATGTTTTCTAAAAGACGAAACGTCGCAGAGAAATTTTGCTCACGTTATCGTGAAGTCCTTGAAAAGTGGCCGTGGCAAAGTGCTATTTGTTTTACATTTTCTTTGAAAATAGAGCTAGAAAAATTCTGAATTTTCGGTTTTTTTGGATATCTCTGAAACTACTAGGAATAATGAAAATTTCTGAATGGCATATTATTAGGCATATGAATGCGCTAATTTTCTTTAATTCAATCGACCCCGTATCACTTACCGTTTCCGATATCCCCATGCTGTTCAGTCTTATCTTAGACACAGTGTATAAATATTTAGTGTAAGAAGTAACTTGAAGTATTCAAATCACTTGATAGAGCTACTGTGTTAGCGAAACATGTTGTGATATATATATATATGTATATATATATATATATATATATATATATATATATATATATATATATATATATATATATATATATATATATATATATATATATATATATATATATATATATATATATATATATATATATATATATATGAAATCTGAAGTTTTCACGGATAGGAATATGCTGAACTGGTTTTTCCGGGTATTTGATCCGTGTATGTGATATTATCTCTAATTTCACCGACGTTTCGACAAAATCTCATTTGTCATTATCAAGGTGTGCTGTTACGTGTTCAGAATATATATATATATATATATATATATATATATATATATATATATATATATATATATATATATATATATACAGGGTGTCCCTGGACTTCCTCTTTTCCTCTCGGGAATGTATAGATGGGGTCAAAATATCACCAGTACTTCATATAACTTTTTTTCCTAAAATCCTTCGTTACCAAGTAACGGGCCCACGAATTTACAAAATGAAAAATGTTTTTCTTTGATAACTTTTCAAGTGAATATTCAAAATCATCCAAATTTTGGTAATTGACTAAACAAATGAATTCCTTCGACGAGCTTTCATGCAGGAGTCAGTTGTGTTGCTAAAAAGTCAGGAACGGACTACCCCCGATGGTCCACACCCCAAAACTTTGAAATGACAGATATTTTTCAATATTTTTCAACAAAATAAGGTTACTTGGACAATTTTATGAATGAAAGTACTCGTGTGGAGAGTCGATCGGAGCAACGAGTCTTGATAAAAATGTAGTTTCACTCGACGACATCAAACCCGCTCGTCCACCATTATTTGAAATGAATAATTATCAAAGCAGAAATAATAATGATAACGTTAATTCAACAACATTTATCCTGAGATGTCTACCATTATTCGAAAATATTAGTTTTTAAGGAAAATGGAAATGATAGGTGAAATGTTCATAACGAATTTTTATAATGCAAACACGTTTAACTAACGAAACTCAAGAGCCTCAAGAGCAAACAGAAATGAAAACTCCGCTACAGAAACTGCTCGATATGACCACCTTCTCTCTCTATACATTTTCTTAGTCTGCGAAGACACCCTCTCTGTACTTGAAATAGCATTCCAGGGTCGTTTCGTATGACTTCACAATGTAATGTTATTCTATTCAACAATGCATCTCTTGTGTGAATAGGTGTAGCGTAAACAAGGCTTTTTAGATGCCCCCACAGAAAGAAATCCAATGGATTTAAATCCGGAGACTGCGATGGCAATGAATATGGCCCACCTATACCAATCCATCCATTGTGGAAAATATGGTTCAGATGGTCACGCACAATCAAACTAAAATGAGGAGGAGCGCCATCATGCATAAACCACATATCTCTTCGGGTTTGCAATGGAACATGTTCCAAAAGTCCATTCAAATCGTTCTGAATGAACTCCAAATAACGTTCTCCATTCAATCGGTCCTGTAGAACGAATGGTCCTATGAGATGGTTTCCTATGATACCAGCCCAAACATTCACGTTGAATTTCCGTTGGTGTGTGGTTTGCAATATCCCATGGGGATTTTCTTCGGCCCATATATGGAGATTATGAGAGTTGATAACTCCATCTCTACTGAAACCTGCTTCATCAGTGAATAAAACTCGATTAATGAAAGTCATATCCTCTCTTTGCCTATCCATGAACCAATTGGCATATTCCAGTCGTGCTGGAAAATCTTGAGGTGTCATGGCATGTACCTTCTGGATGGGAAATGGGTGGAGCAGTTGTTCCCTAATTATTCTATGAATAGTGGACTTGGATGTATGGAACTGTTCTGATAGATTTCTGATGCTCATTGAAGGATCATCAGCGACGGCTTCCAAAATATTTTCCTCCAATACAACGGTACGTACAGTCCTAGGAGCGCCCTCACCACCTCGTTTTGGCAAAACTGTACCTACAATAATATCGAAATAGAACAACGTGCTCAAATTAATTATCAATTATTACATACCTGTCTCCCTCAAGCTGCGATCGACACGCTCGAATGTTTCTCTTGACGGTACCGTTCGATTGGGAAAATGCTCGGAATACAGACGACGAGCTTCTGCAGCATTACAAAATGCTCGTCCATAAAATACATGCATATCTGCATATTCATTGAATGTAAACTGTTCGGCCATATCAAAAAAATTCAAAATATCCTATAGAATATTGACAATACAATGATAGTCATATGACAACGCACCACTCAACAAAACAAAATCGCATTCCAGTTTTTCATTTTTTATCAAAACTTCCTAAAAGTTTTTTTTGTCAACATCTGTGAAAGAAATATTATTCCCTGGATATTTTTCACCTGATCATGTGCAGCCATTTTTGTAGTTCATTCGTTTGCTTTTTATTAGTATAGTAAATATTTTTTCCGATGTGCGTTTTTTCAGCTAAATTTAGATTCGTGTTAAAGAATTTCTCCCATAAAATTATAATTATCAGTGAAACTCCTCAACAGTTTAGTTGTGAAGAAGAATTTGAAACATTCGAATGTTGAGTTTCATGAGATTCAGATAACTGATCAACACGAAACGTGATTATTCCACACGTATTATGTACATACAAAATATGGAATGAATTCGATATTTCATAGTAGAGTAGCTTGTTAGTTTAAAAACACTACGAATCTACAGAACTTGATATTTCTTTTGAAAAAATATCTGCTATCACAATTGTGACTTAAACTTCCATATAGGTACTGTACTTTTTGTTTACGACTTCATTTTAGCATATTTTGTATTATTCCTGTTATAAATGTTGTTGAATTAACGTTATCATTATTATTTCTGCTTTGATAATTATTCATTTCAAATAATGGTGGACGAGCGGGTTTGATGTCGTCGAGTAGAACTACATTTTTATCAAGACTCGTTGCTCCGATCGACTTTCCACACGAGTACTTTTATTCATAAAATTGTCCAAGTAACCTTATTTTGTTGAAAAATATTGAAAAATATCTGTCATTTCAAAGTTTTGGGGTGTGGACCATCGGGGGTAGTCCGTTCCTGACTTTGTAGCAAAACAACTGACTCCTGCATGAAAGCTCATCGACGGAATTCATTTGTTTAGTCAATTACCAAAATTTGGATGATTTTGAATATTCACTTGAAAAGTTATCAAAGAAAAACATTTTTCATTTTGTAACTTCGAGGGCCCGTTACTTGGTTACGAAGACTTTTAGGAAGAAAGTTATATGAAGTACTGGTGATATTTTGACCCCATCTATACATTCCTGAGAGGAAAAGAGGAAGTCCAGGGACACCCTGTATATATATTTCAAATAAAGTTTGTGGAGATCAAATCGTGAGGTGTAGTTTATGAAATTACTATGGATCTTCATCAAGTAACGGTCGAATCAATCAGAAAAAAAACAAACTCTATTCTTTTATAATAATCATCCCCATGGAGCTCTTGGAGAATCTGCATTTTATAAAGATGAAATTTATGCATGTTCTATGTTTTCAATGCATTTCTTACAGTCTCGCGTGACATTCTCGTTTATTCTGACACTGATCGTGAGGCACTCGTGGGCTCTGCAGCAAATGTTCCCAAAACTTCAATTTGAGCTGTTTCATTTAGTACTTTGGGGTTATTTGTTTTTTTATTAATCACTGAACCAGTTTCACCAAGTCAAGTACATACCGGTGACTTACATTACAATTCGGATGTCTTTCGTTGAAATGACATGCCGTCCTTTGTGCGCACTTTCCAACTTCTTCATAAATAACAATAATTTCAATTCTGTCTTGAAGAATTTAAACCATTTTTACACTTTTATACACCTATTGAAGTAATCACTAAACAGACCAATGCATGATACTACCACTTTGTTCAAATTTGCGAAACAATTTTTTGCCTGAAAACAGAAATTTTTCACAGTAGAAGTAGCAAAATAGTAGTAGTAGAATAGTAGTATTCTCAGTATAGGCATACTAATAATTACTTCTGTCAGTTTAGAACGCTATTTAACGGAAAATGCTGATAAAAAAATAATGAGTCAGGGTACCATTGAAAGCAGAATTGAACGCTCTTGAAAGTGTCCCCGTTGGCAATAAAATTGATCTGTTTTTCATATTGTTCACTAGAAGGAAGATATTAAGGGTGGGAGGTTTTCAAATTGACACCCTGTATATATCGAATCCTCTCCTTGAAATCTAATACCTGAACTTTTGCATTGGCAACAAATTTTATTCAGAAGGACGAATTTCTTTAATATGAAGAATTAGTTCAAATCTATTGTTAACGGCTGTAACAGATTGTTTCTAGATAATTACAATAGTTCGGCGTACTCTCATAAGACGTTAAGTATTCCCTACTTCAAATTTTCAAAAACTGGAATACTTCGTCAGCCTCCCTGCCAGCCGCCATCAAGAATCAAGGCGCTACTTTTCTCGCAATTTGCTTATTAATATTTGCCGGCTCTAAACAGTTTAGCATGTAAATCACATCGTAGCCGGCGTCATTTGAATATTCATATACGAACGCACTCTGCATACATACTCTCATATTTACATGTCTGTCGCTCTAATTAACCAATAAATTTAATTAATCCTCAGCAATTCAGGGGGCGTTTTGATGATTTTCTCGTTCACCGTAAATATTCGTGTGTACACTTTGTTCAAATGGAACGTTATTTTTGGGAATTGATGAGTCGCCACCTTTAAATGGAAATTATAATTGGAAGCATTTTATTTCATTTTCCTATTGTCGTAACTGTAACAGTTGAACGTCCTCCTACTATGACGTAGTAGCAGAAATATTGTTTCTTCTATCATGTATATTTGGGCTGGGCAGGTTTGTTTTTCCGTTATATACTTGCAAAAATACATGTGAATGATCTAACATAGAGTATTATTGCTACGAATATGGATTCGTTGTATGATCGAAATAGTTATTGTATAGCTAACTCAAAAATGAAACTTGCAATGTTTGAACTTCTACCAGAATGACACTTCAGATTACATTATCACAATTACTTCATTAAAATCTTTTACTTTTCGTTTGCAGGATCTTGCATTAAATTAAAAATTTCTCGCACATACGTCAAACTTTGGAAGGTTGAAGGTAATAGAACATGCAATTCCGTTTTCGCCATTTATTCTAGTAGAATAAATCATTCTTTTGTAATAAGGATAATTAGATATTGTTATGTATTTTCGGATACAGAAAAAATACCTTCAGATCAAACTTTATTACAAAGAATTATCTGACATTACAAATTCATTCCTATTTGACAGTAAACCGACAGTTCTCCAAAGCCGTATTCTAATGTTTTCTAAATACTGAAGGTTTGGTACTTTTCAGCTTACCTTACATGATTATAATATATAACAGATATGTTCTCCAGTACCCTTTTCTTTTCTCGACATAAATTGAATTGGAGGTGATTTTGTCTCTGAGTACCCTAGCATTTCATTAATGTTTTCTCAATTTTTGAAAACATGAGAAACCATCTATTAACCAAAACTTGAAATTTTAGAATTTGGGGATTATTTTTAATGTAAAGAATGCAGCTGTTGACAGGATTGAATAGTTTCTCAAATATGGCTTTCTTTTCTCATGGTTTCACTTTCCTTCGAAAATATGCAACCTCCTGCTGCCGGTGAAGATGTGCATCTGCAGCCGATATCCTGGAATCCAAATGGAATGACGGGACAAGTGTCCTGGATTCTTGGTTTATTCCAATATGTCGTTGATATAAGATAAAAAGAGGGTTGGAGACAATATGGATCCCAACGTTGATGGTAAGAGTATTCGAGAAATATCCATCGACAGTCAGTTGCAGAGAACGTTCTTTCAGGAAGCTGGAGAGCCATACACAGAAATGATCCGACAAACCAAAGCATCGACGTTCTGTCAGCAAACCCCTCATGCCACACATGATCAAAGGCTTTAGAAATATCAAGCGCCTCTTGAATCTCTATGATTCTAGATTGCGTTATCCTAAATAAAGGTGACATACGATAGAAGATCGCCTGTTGATCTATGTTGTGTTTAACCTGAAATATCTAGGTTTAATCCGGTCTCGAAGAACGAAATATTGAAATTCAATGTCAGTCAAAAAAGTTTTTTTTTATTCTTCTTGTTTCAGTTACAACAACTGAACATCAAACTGAATATAACTATATACAGGGTAAATTAGAGAGTAAATAAATAATAATGAATATAAATACTGAACATTCTTTCCCGCAGTCATTGATTCGAATGAAAGAAATTACTTCAAATCTGATAATTCTCGGGAGACTTCTCTTTGAATACATCAAGTATGCAAAGTGTAGATCAGCTCACTTGAATGTTGTTATATACGCTGTAACAACATCAACCACTCTGATTTTGCCAACCTTCCCAGGGTGAACATTTGTAATTCTTCCTTTCAGCCAAATGTTCCGTGGACTATTGGGGTCATAAAATAGGACCATATCACCTATTTTGACATTTCTCCTCTGCTGATGCCATTTACCTCGTTTTGCTAGAGATGGTAGATATTCTTTAGCCCACCTATG
Organism: Leptinotarsa decemlineata; assembly: GCF_025532065.1. NCBI lineage: Eukaryota > Metazoa > Arthropoda > Insecta > Coleoptera > Chrysomelidae > Leptinotarsa > Leptinotarsa decemlineata. The sequence continues at coordinate 683,759 of NW_027412586.1, forward strand.
CCAAAATAAATCTGTGACCTTTTGTGCTGCCTTCCATTTGTTCAATAAACACAAATCCCTTTCATCAGTTTCAGCACAAGGTAACGCCGAATGACAAGTTCCAATCAAGAAATGATTTGTAGTTAAAGCCTCCATATCATCTGGATTAATGGGTATATGGGTAAGGGGTTTCGAGTTCAAAATATTCTCCACTTCTGCAAATACTGTCCTTAAAACATATTCCTGGGGATATCTTGTTGTAAGAACTTCCGACACATTTTGCTCGATGGATTTTATCAAACTCTTCCATGATCCACCCATGAAAGGAGCTAATGACGGGTTGAAAAACCACTTCACATTTTCAGCGTACAAAATTCCTTTATTTTATTTTGGTCAAACGATTCCAAACCTTTTCGAAGTTCTCTGTCACTTCCTTCAAAATTCCCTCTATTGTCACTATGAATCTTTTGCGGAAAACCTCGTCTACTACCAAATTGTCGAAAAACATGAATGAAACCATCCGTGCTTACCATACAAGTGAATATCACCCCATATAGCTTCTCGCGACTTCTCTTAACCGAAACTAAAAGAGGTTCAAAATAATCAACTCCGGTTTTTATAAAAGGTTTCACTCTCCGTTCTATTCTACATGTTGGAAGTTGTCCCATAATCGGAGGTTTCGGCAAGGATTTCCTGTTCTTACACTTTTGGCAGTTTGCCCAGCAACTGCGGATAGCTTGTCGCATTCGTAGTATCCAAAACTTTTGTCTCATGCTATTGAATACAGTGTCTGTCCATGGTGATTGAACTTCTCGTGATAATAAAATATAAGCAGTTTCGTAATTTTGTATTCCGGGTCTGAAATTATCGGTCTTTTCACATATTCATCTAAAAGTTTGGAATTATCTAATCTCCCACTCACACTGATCAAGCCTTCTTCATCAAGGAAACAATCCAATGTTCTCAAAGATTTCATTTCTTCATTAAATGTTTTCTTTTGACATCTGATAAGTAGATTTTTCTCAGCTTGATTTAATTCTGATACTTCTAATTCACCTGAAGTTTTTGCTCTTGTTGTACAATTTTGTATCAATCTATATATCCAAGCGGTTGAACTCAATAATTTTTGCCACTTAGAGAATTTATTTGGATCAGTCGTAACTACATTTTCTTTATCGTTCATATCTACATAAACCAGTACATTATCTTCTTCCATATCTACTTTTTGTCCATTATTATTTGTAATAAATTTTTCTTCAACAGGCCAAAATTCTGAAGTCATGTACAAACATTCTGGTCCCTTGGTGGTTCGAGCAGACTCTTCATCTTTGTGCATTCTCCTTTCCGTACAAACGAGTCTTCTTAGGGCATATTTTTCCTTCCGGTAAATGATGATTATTATTTTTCCAAAGCAGTCCTGTTTCAAACTTGTCACTTATTCTCCGTATTGTAGAATCCATGATCTCTTGAGCTCTAATGTCTCTGGATAAAGATTGTCTTGAAGTAGGAAATAATTCCATTTTCCCTTGTTCTTTAACCAGGTCATGAGGAATGTCTAATTCATTTTTTTTTCAAATCCACAAAACAAACGAATTTTTTCATATCATCGTTACTATGATGTAGATTTCCATAAACTACCCAACCTAACAATGTTTTCGTGAGAGCGGATCCATGCCAAGGCTACGAAATTATTTTCTTGCTTACCAACAATGGCCAATTGTCTTGACCAATCAAAATTTTAGGACGTACATCGATCATAGATTGTGTTTTGTTGTCAATATAAGGATATTTCAAAAAAATCTGATCAATATCGACAGTTTGTTTTGGCAATGAAAAATTTTTGATCGTTCGAATGAAAATTCGAATTAGAATTACACGTTTTTGACGATATTTTGAAAGTAACAATTCTTGAGTCATTTTGCTCTTCTGTTTGATTATTTGTCCATTGGATACATAAAGACTTTTGAGGACCATCAAGATCCAAATCATCAGCGAGACCTTCATCAATTAAAGTTATGGTACTAGCATCGTCCAAAAGAGCATATGTATCAATTTCTGTTTTGCCATTTGAAATAGAGACTGGTCGAATTTTCAGTAACACTTGTCTATTTGATGAAATATGACAATTGGTTTCAATATCAGTGACTTGCGATGTAGAATTTGTTTTTCTATTCTCTTCATTTTTATGTAAAAGTTCACGATGAACTCTCTTGCATCCATCTAATGTACATATCTTTTTTCTTCTACAATTTTTCAAACCATGAAAAGGTGTCAGACAAGAAAAGTAAATTCTATTCTTTGTCGCAAATGACCATCTTTCATCAACGGAAAACGACTTGTAAACATGACATGAAAATAAACCATGAAATTGATCTTTACAGCAAATGCATTTTTTGCTAACAAATTTTGTGGCTGAAGTGATATCTTCATTTCTGTAATTTTCTTTATTAGCCTTGAATTCTGAATTTTGTGGAATTTGAAGTTGACAAGCTGCATTAGCTTTAGATCCCAACCATGAACAAAATTCAATAAGTTTATTTTTTACAGTCTTCTCAATAATATATTGTACCCATTTCAATTGGTAAGAAGTCGGTAATTTATTTAGAAGTTCTTGTAATAGCAAAGGATTTCATAAGTGTTCATTCTCCTTCAATGACTGGACAGGATATACAAAATTTTTTACTTCGTCTGAAAATGATATCAAAATATCTAATTTGTCTTCCTTAATTATTGGAAATTTTCTCAAACAATCGAGTAATGTAGTAATAATATGTTAACATCGACCAAATCTATTTTTCAATAATTCTATTACTTTATCTACATTTTGCGGAAGTATTAATAATGCTTGTGTTATTCTTTTGGTAGGACCTTTAAGACATTTCTGTAACCTGCTTTGATTATCCTCTTTTCAATAACCACACAAAGCAGTAGAATTTTCAAATTGGTGAATGAAATTGGGCCACTCTGTAGGATCCCCATTAAAAAAAAATTGGCAAGTCTTTCGGAACACTCTGTCTAGTCAAAATTTATATATATATATATATATATATATATATATATATATATATATATATATATATATATATATATATATATATATATATATATGCAATGTCTTTGATGCAAGAGAAATGATACTGATTGGTCTCAAGACTTTCGATGAGTTCTTCCTGAATTTTGGACTGAAGATGAATTGAAGGTCCAGATTCAAATTTCCATTCCACCAGGTAATATTCCTATATGATATCTATCTGGTTGACGGCGGGACAATGTTCATTGTAGGTAGACGAACCGTATAAAAGTAAAAACAAGTGAGTTCACTCTCCGCTATATTTGGGTCAAGATTACCCACCTCGAATTTTATGCGCGGTCGAACTACAGCGCAACCGACTGAATCTGAGGCGTTTACCAAGCGAGCCAAATTGAGGCATGAAATATTATAACAGAGTGAGTCGTTGTAAGTGGTGGTTTTGTATTTGTGAAAAATTTGTGTCTAGTTTCAAAATGAGCAAGTGTCGAGCTGTAATTTGCAGAGTGATGTCGGCATTAATTTTTTTCGATTTTCAATTGACGAAAAAATGTATGTTTTTCTATTACTCATTATGTAAGATTGAAGTGATCAACATATAATGAAAATCATAAAATAAATTGTTATAGACCATATATAATGGAGTGATTAAAAATCATTAACTTCAGTAATCAAGATAAGGATTGCAACATTTGTTTCGATTAAATGAGCATCAAGTCACACTTATTTTACAATATAGGAAAGGACAGAATAGTTGGTTTTGAGGAATTATTTACCAAGAAAACGGCAGAATATGCCTTGGTAGTCATGGCAAAAGGCATACATTCGAACTGGAAACAGCCTGTTGCATACTTTTTTACCAAACATTTTACTTTTTTGATACTCCTCATTTGCTGAAATGTAGCAGAAACAATTTTTTTGATGACTTTTCGAAATTTGATGGATTTACAATGAACAAAAGTCATCTTGAACAACTTTACAACTTGGATAAGAAAAAGCAATATAGACCATCACCCAAACTCAGTGATTCTCATTAATTTCCAACTAACTTTCGAAGGATGAAGGTTGGATTAGCCAGTCAAGTTTTCAGTCATTCGGTAGCTTCAGCGATGAATACTTATGCCAGTTTCAATCAGATATCATCAGCAGCAATAGGAACGGCTACATTTATTGAAAAAATGGATAAAGTGTTTGATATTTTGAATTCAAAACGATTTGACGATGTCAAACATTTCAAAAAACTTTTTTTCGAAACATCAAAACAAATTTTATTTTCTGAAAGAAATGAAAATATTTTTCAGCAAATTAACTGTAATATAAAGAAAAAGGAAAAAACATGACTCGACAAATGAGATTCATTGAAGGATGGCAGATAACAATTTCGGCATTTCTGCAACTTTGAGAAAACCTACATAGTGAAGGAGACTCCTATATATTGACAAGGAATATAAATCAGGATTGGGTGGAAAATTATTTTGGTCAACAGGGAAATACTTGTGAAAATGCCAGAAACCCAACTCCTATTCAAATTACCGGAACTTTCAAAAACACATTTACTCTTCAGCATTTCACACAGGCAGAAGGAACTAATTATCTAGAAGATACTAGTGAGATTCTTTCTAGTATTACAGATGCAGACATAAATAGAATGAAGATTCTTGTGGAAGTTTCAAAAAATCCCTATAAACCTTTGAGAGTAGAAACAAATGATTATAGAACTCTAGTCACTCCAGAAGGCAACAGCTTGGGCTATGTTTGTGGATATCTTTTGAGAAAATATTCAATGAACATTCATGTGAAGTATGTACAAATCTTGCCACGGCGGCTGGTACCACACTGAATGAAACAAATGTATATAGTCATTTGAAAGTATATAGTAATACAGTAGCCAAACAGTTTGGAAGTTTATATTTGCCTCCAGATTCATTTTTACAATGTATCATTCATCTAGAGACAGAATTTCATAATCATTTCAACAATTTATGTGCTACTGATTGCATAGGCAACCAGCTCAAATAATGTTTTAAAAAATCAACATTTCTCAACCTTGTGATAATTTTCTTTTAGATTATTCATTTTCTCTTTTCACAAGGGTAAGAATTGATTATACTATGAAATTTGCCAATATGAATTTGAAAACAAACGTTAAAAAAAATCATAAACTCATCATTCTGAAAAACCTTTAGAATAGATTATCATAAGTTTTTGACCTAAATTTTATAATCTTACTATATGAAATATACGTTTATTTCACCACCTTGTCTTATTTTTTATCAATTCCTAAGCAGTTCACAATCATATGAGATATTTATTGGGAGCTCCTTGTAGCAAGGATAAAGTCAGATCTTGGTCACATATTTTTTGATCGAACCTCATGCAGAGGTGCACAACAGCTCTCAGCCTACACCCTCCTGCTTCGCTACATGCCAGCAAAAAATAAAATCTCGACCCGAAACATCAAAGAGACCGACCTGGAATGAATTTACTTCTGTTTACTTATATACGGTGGTAGAGGTAATAGCTCTCGATCTGCTGCTAACTTTGAGTCTGTAGAGTCTCATTTCACAAAACACATCCTGTTCAAACAGGTTTTCAGGTATGAGAGTTATGAGACCCTCCGATTTCAAAGTTTATATGCCGGTGATTCGAACAACTTTTCTCATAAGACACATTCCATTTCTCAACATAGTTATTGATAAATGTAGTACCTATTGTTATGTCTATCACCCACTTTTCGCCCAATTTTAATAAACGTAGATTGCTTGTCTGAGTTGCTTGTCTAATATGTTTGTCATAATGAACTGTAGTGAGTGCCCACCTCTTTCATTGGTATTAGTGCTCCCTCAGATCAGGTAGTGCGCATTGATTTCACAGATAGTTATGAGTTGTGATCCGTCTGCTTGGCAGGCTCTCATTAGCTAGTCCACTTCCTTCGTTGGTAGAGGTTCCTGACTAACGTAAGCAGTGTACGCTTATCCAATCACAATTTTCCCAGGTCTTTCCTCACCAGCCATCTTCAGTTTGATCGTTGTCAAGTTCCCCATACAAATGTTACTCAATGACAGTATAAGTAAAGCAGTTGGGAACATGTCTGGTCAAACAACAAACTATAATATAGACCACAGGTCATTCATAATTGAACAGTTATTTAAGAAGTCAGCCATACTCTTGAATGTGTAGACTAATCGAAGAACAAAAATGAACTGTGATAAAACGAAACCTTATATTGAAAATTAATTCAGTTTTAGGTTACTGGTCTGAAGAGTGACTCTTCACAAAATTGAAACAACAATGAGAAAAAAAATACTTTTTTCTCAGACGACAAACGTATCGCAATTCGAAGTGTTTCCAAAACGCACTTCCAATCTTACTTCATCACGCGTATCACATCGGTTTGTGATGTCACTTCAATTTATCTTGTCGTGCGATAGTTTTAACGTATTCGATTTGATGAGACTCACTATCGTATCCTGAGCCATATAGGGAGTACCATGGCTATTCGAAGTACATCAGTTATGTTACGTTGCAAATTACGCCCAACTTCAACTAGATGAATTCTCTCGAGACCTTTCGCCCTTGAACATCGAGATGTGTGAGCTATATCCTTGAAAGACAGGCATATGCTGTCGCGGACTTTTTTGTAGACATATAAAAAAGAACAGTGTTTAGTAAATGTTTTTGAAGGGATAAGGCAGTGTTTTTGAGTTTTGGGCGTTCAGACAGACAAGCAGAAGAGGCGTGGAACTGTGTTTTATGATATGCAGTGAAGTTGTTAAAGAATATATCGAATAGATACGGAATAGAAAAGGAAACTGTTATCCAAAAAGAGTAACGGTTCGTGCATTGGAGAACAGGGGAGGCTAAAGTCATATAGACTATATACACACAGAAAAGCCCGCCGGAGGCTCGAAATTTTTTATGTTGTTGCACGCTTTGTTCAATACTAAAGTTAGGGCATGGGCATGACAATGAGTAAAAAGTGCATGATGAATTATGGACTTTATTTTAGTTTGTAAACCATTTAAATGGCCGGCCATGACCGCAGCCCCATCATAGGTTTGCGCAATTAACTTTTGCCTAAAATTATATGTGTCACACGTACGAATTAAATTAAACAAATCATCAGCTGTGCCCCCAGATGAAACATTATGAAAACCCATAAAACATTCTACCACATTACCATCTTTGACATATCCAAAAACGATTGAAAGTTGTGATGTACAGGTAATATCGGTAGTTTCATCAATTTCCCATGCAAAAAAGGAAACACTTTCAATCTTCTTGCTTATATTTTCCTTATTACTATATGCCACACTGTCTATGAGCTCATCCTGGATTGTTTTTGAAGTGCCCGAAAAAACGCTACCGTTTAAAAAAATGCCAAATTGTGAATCATATTTGCCCCATAACACGAGATAAATTTTTTAAATCGGAGTATCCTATTTTAGACCACGTTTGGTATTAGGTTTTTACGTAAAATAAAACACAGGGCCAATAAAAAAGGTTTTCTCGTTTGATGGAGCCGGTAAACCAATCACATTTATCGTACCAACTAATATTAAATCCTCGATTCTGTCGATTTTCTGACTATTTAATTGAAATCAAAGTTGGTTGAGGCCTTCACAAATTTTTAACAATGTAAAATTTATTATCATAAGATAGGTAAAGACTCAAAATTATTTGTCAGCAACCAATCGACTATATCATCAGATTTTTTAATTTCGTCCAACTTATCCATAATAAATGGAAAAAAAACTTACCGAAAAGTGAAAACCTGAAAACACCTTGAAATTGAAAGAAAACACTTTTAAAACACATTAAAATATTACCAAAAAGCACTGCTATAATATAATACTGCCTGTTTGATACACAAATAACAAATATTATCAAGAAACACTAAAACGATTTACCGAAATATTTTTCAGACCCGATCCGTCACAGCATCCCGTCCAAATAATTAAATAAAAATCAAACGCAATCGTACACTAACGGAGACGAACTGAAGGCTAGCCTCCTCTGACGCTATTATTTCTGCAACTGAAATTACAAATCGGGACGTATATCGCTGGTTGGATCGGTCTCGTGGAGCCTGTGTTTTTAAAACGGTCGGAGGCTTGGCTTCCTTGCAACGTATGGCATTTATCATTTCGGGTTGATGGTTTATTCGTTATTCGTTCATGGGCGGTGCGTTTGAGTTTTGTTGATGCTGAATACAGTGTGGTACGTACTACGTAATGAGTGATAGTGTTTTTTCGGGCATATTATGAATTTATATTAAAAATTAATGGTGAAGTAATGATACCCAAGCATTTTTATAAAAAAATAATCATAATCATTTGTTGATATCTTTTAATTTATTGGGATGTATAGCCTCAAATTTTATGGGAAGGCTAAGCCTCCCTTGCCTCCTGCTCTGACGAGCCGCCGCTGTCCAAAAAAAAACCGATTAGACACAGAAAACTATCATGGAAAAATAGTTATTTATGTATCAAGGGAATTAGGAGGGCCTTAATTACCGATGGCAAAGTTTGCGTCCCGAGGGCCTCTGGCCCGAGGGACAGCAATTGCCTGAGGTTATTAAGGCTCATTAATTCCCGTGGTACATAGATAGTTTTATTTCTGACCGATTTCAATAAAATTTTGTTCATTTTTGAAACGGAAAAATGTACCAATTCATTACCTTCCCGGTATATTTGAATCAGGTACCGTTGATTATAGTAGAGTTTTCTTGTTGCTAGGTTGTTGCTATGTTACTTGTTTATAAACAGAACTCTGTTATCAAGCTGTGTTTGCGGTGAAAACGTGTTTTCTACCCCAAATACAATGGAGGATATTTTGAAAAAAGCTGAACAAGCAAGAGAATCATATTAATTCCATCGAAAAGTGAAGCCGTCGGCGCGTATGTTGTCTACTTTGTCATCAGAAGAGGCAGGTACCTCGACTGTAGTGAACAGAAGCTCCAGCCATACAAAAGAAGAAATTGTTTCCAGTGGCGGAAGTAATTTTCAGGGAACATTTCAAAATTGTACATTTATTATTTGTAATGACGTGAATAAATAATATATGGTTCAGTTTTCATTTCTATTTATTTTTACTTGTGAAAGGTAGAGGGGATTATAAAATCTATAATGTCCCAAGGGAGTTATGACCCTCTTTATTGATAGCGTAACTATGACGATATAAGCTTATAATATCCCGGTCAGAAATAAATAAATAAAAAGACTGCCCGGACTGAATATGAGAATTAGGCGAAAAACATAGTTTCGACAAGAAAACCAATTTTCTAACTCCGAAAAACAAAAAATTGTTTTTAGATATGAATAATGGGCTCTTTCAAGAATTATTTTTTCCTGAAACACTAAAAGTATATTGAATTCTACCGATATATCGAAACCTATTTTCATAATGGCTAACAAACACAACAAATTCAAACTCTCAGAAATTTTCATTACTAGTTTCATTCCGATTAAATTTATGAGCGAAAAAGAAAAAGAGATCAACTGAAACACCGAACAGGTTAGGTCATAAAACTTGATATACGGTTGCAATTTGTTCAAAAGTACAATTGAACTTCTACCCATTATCTGTTTTTAATTAGCCTGTAAACATATATCATAACGGACTTCAATCTCCAACACGGCAAACGCGATTGTGAGATTGTATCAATGAAAACAAACCAAGGGAAATCTACTTTGGGAAACAAATCATTCGACTTTTCCTTTTACGTGTGATTTTTGATTTCAATTTCAGAATTGGGTCGTGTTTTGAATTCAATTTGTTGGATCTGAATTTATGGTGAAATAATTATCAAACCGTGAAGATTTCGGTTATTCATTGAAAAACTTAACCTATAGAAATGTAAAAAAATAATTTCTGTTCATGGCAAATCAATAATCAATAATAAATTAATAATATTTATGAATGAGTCATTCATTGTTGTAGTACAGAAATTTCGTTTACCGCTAATAATTCTTTATATGAACAATGAATTACAACATTTGAATTGATAAAATAATAGAAAAACTCAATGACTACCACTTGAAACGAAAACTAATGAGAATTGAAGGAATGCGTTAAACAACTGGGAGCAGTGAATGAAAATAAAGATGAAATATTTTGGTTCACACTTGACAAAACAGTAGATTTAAGAAAAATAAAAGTATCGACAAATAAAAATAAGATGACCATATGATATTTATGGCACTCTATACCAATGACACACTTGGAGTTGAAGTCACTGTATATTTTATACTCAAAACCCACATATAATCAAAATGACAATTATTAGACAGATTAGTGATGAAATTGGCCGATACTTGATGAAAATCCATATTCAAGTAACACTTTATTGTCACTCAAAAAACATAAAGAAGTTCCTCTCATCTTCGAATATATAGATAATACCAGCGCATTCTGAAGAATGTAATGAACTGGAAAAAACTAGTTTACTTCAGTTTAACCATTGAGAACTCTAAAAATGAAACTAAGACTATCCAAATGAGAGCTTCAATCAGAATCTTCTTGCATTTGAGGAGATTTTTCTCACTTTTCGAATTATTTACAGAACAAATTATAGAACCAGCGACACTGATGCTACACTTCTAGATCTTTCTTTCGTGAAGAGCTTGTTCCAGATACGGGATTTATTGATACATCAGGTATATCAAATAAATTGTTAAATGTAAACTGATAATCGAGGGTTAATATCATTGTCAGAAATTCTGTACCTACAGAAAAAAAATTCATAGGGACTTATTTAGTGTTTGTTTGAAGGTGATTGACATTTTCATGATGAATTTCATTAGTTCGGACTTCTGTTGTCTGATATTATATAAAATGATTCGAAATCCCTGAAAGAACTTGAAAGAAAAATCAAAAGAGGATAGCTGAAAATAACAATTATATTGAGCAACAAAACCTGAAATGAAATAACAGTGAAATAAAATACAAGTGAAAATAGAACAACTGAACAGAAAATGAAAATAAAAATTAAGAGATTCCAAGCCAAGTTACTTCACGACGTTTCGATTGTTTGTATCTACAATCGTCTTCGGGTGATGACTGGACTAATTTCTCGTAGAGATGACTATTTATGGTTCATTCGAGTACCTTCACTTATCTCGATTTTCTTTTTCCGCTTCACTAGTTTAGTGGGAGATGACCGTTTGGTGGGAGTTGGCCATTTTTCGCTTGATTATGGATTTCCATGTTTTGCGTATCTCTACGCTATCTTGGCTGAATACATTGTTGGATAACATGTAGGCGGATTCTTTGAATTTCCTCCTAAACCAATGTTCCTTCCTGTGTTCCTTCCATGTTATGTTGATGGGTCCAAACATTCCCTGCCATTTCTGATTTGCTGATTCTCCCTCGCTGGGCGTGTTTCTTGTGCTCGACAATGCGAACTTTCAATGACCTCTTAGTTTCATCGATATAGGATTTTCCGCACTCACAAGGTATCTGGTAAATGCAATTCTTGGAATCGCAGTCCGCGTTTGGTGCTACGGATAGTGTTTCCGGATCTGAAACAGGTTTTGATGTTGTACTTGAAGACAATTCTTCTTGTCCTTTCCGATAATCCTCTGATGTAGGGAAGTGCAAGCACAGGTAGTGACGACTACTTTTCCTTGCAAGGCTCTTGGTGTCTTTTAGCCAAAGTCTGTTCCACCATCGCTTTGGAGTAGCCATTCCGTTGAAAACTATTTCTGATTATGTCTGGTTCCTTCCCGAAACCTTCCTTCGTATTACAGAGCCCGAAAGCACGGTCTAATAGAGTCTTGATGTTTCCTCTTTTGGTCGATTGACGGTGGTTGGATTCGTTGTTCAGATACTGTCCTGTGTGAGTCGAATTTTGGTTTACAGATGTTTCCCACCAATACATCTAAGAATGGAAATTCGTTGTGGACTTCTTTCTCCATTGTGAAAGTGATGCAAGGTCTTAAGCCGTTGATGTGTTTCAGGAAAGCGTCCAGTTCAGTATGCACATGGTTCTATATTATAGAGGTGTCGTCAACGTATTTCAACCAGACACGGGTTTTTTTGTGGGATTCTTCAATGGCCAGAGTTTCAAACCACTCCATATATATGTTGGCTATGACCGGTGAAAGTAGCGATTCCATGGCAGTCCCTCATCTTGTGTAAAGAAATCGTCCGTCCTTCAGTTGGAAATAACAGTTTCGTACACAGCATCCTAGTAATTCCGTAACTACTTCTATTCAGTATTCCATGCTTCAGAATTTTCCATAATTACTTCTATTTAGTATTCCATGCTTCAGAATTTTTGACCAGGAGAATTTTTATCATTTCTTGTTATGAATTCATTCGAAAGGAATGCTTCTATGAAGAGAAGTAGAGAATCAGACCCAGAACACTTAGTTCACTAGTATCCAGGGCCGTCTTCAACCTATTGGAGGCCCTGGGCATAACAGGATAATGGGGCCCCTATGACTTTGTCAGAACACTATTCTGTTAGAATAGACAAAGAAAGTAGATAAACAAGGTTAAATATTCATTTTTATCAACAATCACATGAAACGAATAGATAAATGAAATATAGTCCACAAAAGTAACTTAGCGGTGTGGAAAAATTACTCTTACAAATATTTTATTAGAGATTGCACTAAAGATAAGAACATATTCATATATTCAATTGTATTTTCTAACAGTGGATAAGAGAAATCGCGGTTGGTAACAGGAGTCCCTAGTGGGTCGGTCGGGTCTCCATTTTGTTGCACGTAGCGTGGTTGTAGTGGACGACTAGGAGGACTGTTGGACGAGAGTATGAGAAGTGGAGGCCTCGTAGATTTTAGTCAGTTAGGTTGAAGAGTTGGTTTGGTTTCAATTTTCTATGTAATTTCTCAAATAAATTAATTGGTTAATTCAAACTTGGAGCTTCATACTTCGCTTCGAGCAAGTCACATTGATGAGTGTATTACTGATGATTTTTCTTCAAAATGTGTATCAGTATACCATTTTTTGAAAGGATTAAAAAAAATTTATCAACAAAGTAATCAAACAGGAAATGGTAAGCTAAGCATCGTTGTTAAAAAAAATGAATTCATTTCTGTTAGAGAGATGTTTTTGTAGTCTTGACGAGTTCTTGAATACAATAATGTGATTTGCCACTCTGTGTTTTTCTCTTGTTCATTCTTATATATATATATATATATATATATATATATATATATATATATATATATTATATATTTATATAGATATATATATATATATATATATATATATATATATATATATATATAAATATATATATATATATATATATATATATTTATTTATATAATTTTTTTTTGAATGATGTAAATAATTTTCCTTTATTTTCAGTATTTTAATATTAATATAAGTCACAAAAAGGATTTGAAGCTTACTTTATAACTCCTATTCAATTATATGCGAGTGCTTTTGACAGCTGGTCGTGCTGTCGTCATCTAGGCTACTCAAACTTTGAGTATATATTGTTTTGACCTTTCATGTATTTATTGACTATTTCCTATAATTTTTTTTGTTATTCTGAAAAAATAAATAATTTGAATTGATTTTAAGTAGTAATAATAATTAGAAAGAAACGTGGAAAACTCTAAGGCGCAATAGAGTACCTTCAGAAAAAACCAATAATATTCCAGAATGTTCAAAGTAATCATGTTATAAATAATTCAATACCGATCTCGGATCCACCGGTTACACTACCCAACTAGCAATTTCGTATTTCATAATAGTCGCGGAAACGTTTCGAAGAAACAAATTATAAACTGCAATCATTCCATAAATGTTTTCGAAGTGTTTATAAAACTGCTATTAATAGTTTTATAAAACATTATAGTCATTATCAATATTTTGTAAGGCCTTTCACAAACACTACAAAACAGTTTTATAAACATTTTGGCAGTTACTATAAAATTTGTCTAACACTCTTAAAAAGTAGTTTTGTAAAGACTTCCCTTACTGCACTTTTGCAACATATTCAAGCGATACTCATAAAATAATCAGAAGACAATTTTATAAGAGTTCATTAGTAGTTCCAAGTAGGCGTTATAAAAAATAATACAGCCGAAAACGAAGACAATAAAGTGAAAAAGTGTTAAACATGTTTTCTTGAAGACGCAAGAAGTAATTTTGTATTGGATACTAGGAAAATATAATAAATATGTCACCAACTGAAAACTAACAAATAGAAAGGTTGAAGCCATTTTAAAATTTCACTTCTGCACTCATAAAACTGTTGAAGACATTGTTTGTGTTTTGAAGATTGATATTTTTACTGCAAATTTTATTGACAAATATATTATTATTAGCAAAATTTAAGCGCGCCACTCATTTATAAATGTTTTCGGTAAAATTATCAATTTTAAAAAAAACTCACTCCGTCGACGTATTAATTTTCTGGTCGCAAACTCAACTCACTTTATTCTATATAATATTTTGTTATAATATTCATGTACTTTTCAGCTGTAAATATCACTATATGTGCGGTATTTCATATGTTCAACTCATCTAATTTCAGTATCCCTGTATGCTATCATTTGAAATGGCGTCGTTCTATAAAATAAATTGGTATCAGTGGCAAACATTTCAACGTATTTTAGCTACTATGTTACCCCTATAATACTGTTAAGAAACACTTAGTTCTGGGAGTGATGGTATTGCGACAGAATCACACTACTTTTAAAGCAATAGGTTTCTACAAAAGTGCTTGTATGAATAAACTATTTCCCACATATACTTTGGATAAATATTATCTGTCTTTGATTTTTTGGCTAAAAAGTTTCTTTTATCGATTATAAAGGCTAAAGGATGGGTTTTAACCATTATAATAAGCTTTTCCTGTTTTTCGCAAGAAAAAAATTGAAGCACTAGGTTAGATAGGATAGTTTGAAGTGTTTTTTTAGTATTTCCAATATACAGGGCAAAAAGCGTTCAGAAAGTTTTTTTATGGAATACCAAGTCATTTCTTCGTCTATTTGAAGCACCTCGAACTGAATCTAAAACTATTATATACCCCCAATAAATGCTCAAAATGGCCGCCATTGAGTTATCATTCATTTTTATCCATATATTCAGGATACAAACAGAAAAATCCACTACAGTATCCATACAATGGAATTATTATCAAATTGAAAGTATAAATTAATAAACTAATATATGCATATCATATTGTCTAAAATTAAGGATGAATTAGAATTGAATACAGTAACAATGAAAACTGATTATGAGTTATTGACAAAATGTATCAATGAATTATAATTTACAAAAATGAGTTTTCAATATTTTTTTGGCCGTAAGCTACGATGTATTGAAAATATGGAAGTATTTTGCAAGAGTGTTACCTCATATTTCTGGAGTTTTCTCCCATCACCAATCCGTTCTAGATCCAATATTAAGATTTGCCACCGTATTTTTTCAATCGATGGATTTTCTGAAATAACTCAAATGAAACCAAACTAGCCCAAACCATCCATTATCCCTTCTTTTACTAAACAAAAAATTATAAAAAAATATTCGTTACAAATAGAGTATTCGAACCCGCCACAAAAATTAATCATACGTCAATCAGTCAACATCCCAACATCAAAGGCATTCACACTAACGAATACCTATGGATATGAACACTGTCACGAATTAATTATAGAAAGCGGGTAGCGAACCTATATAATCGAATTTGAACGCGAACGCATACGCTCAAATCACAAAATTATCGGAAACCTAGATACTCCCAAATGGATAACATTCCGTGAATCACCTTGTATGGTTTAGCTTCTAAAACTGAACTCCAACTTATTTCTATATGGAATATTTTCTCGAAACACAACTAAGCACCCCGTTATTTTGATGGTTTTTTTACACGGAATACTAAGAATACGGCCCTGTTAATATTTGTTTGCCTTTCTGCTCTGCTGTGGCTCTGCTGTCGGTACACGATTATTGTGATTATTTATAAGTTAGTTGACAACATTTTTGCTAATAAACGACACTTTGGTAACTCTTATAATATAAATTACTTATATTCATCACATATTACCTTTTTTATGATGAATATCCGTTGTCTAATGCTAAATACATGGTGAATATTAGACATAACCTATATGAACGCCGATGAAATATTGTTGATATTTAATTTATCGTGCGTTAAGAGGAAATGACGGGTAAGTTTTTGATGTCAGAATATATATTTTAATTAGCTACAATAATTCAGGCTAATATTTTCAGTTGATAGTTTTGTCTTTTTGAAGCTGGATTTGACTCATTTTATCTACGTTTTAGGTAATATATTCACCATAGTTCCGTCGTAATGTATGTAGAAACATATACTTTGAGAACAATCTGACAACGTTGCAAAATCAGTATACTTTACAGCCTCGATGTGAACACACACTATATATTAACCTGTGACAATAAATAACCTTATAGAAAAGTATCAGCCTCTTGATTTCATAAGAAACAATTTCTTATCAAACAAAGAACATTACATGGTGGCAGCGGAAAAGTGCTATAAGGTTATGCAAGAACACTACTTGGAAAAGTGCTAGAAGGTTATCGAAATTCGTGCGAAACCAGTCGTGAAAAAAGTTCGACCGTTGAGAAAAAACGGCTAAGTTGAAAACATCGAGAATTGCACTGGCAGTTTTTGTTAAGTTTTTTTTCGTCGACAAATGGTGTTTACGAACAATTTTCTTGGAAGAATATAAATTCTATCAGTGAATGTTGACGAAAATAAAACCTATAATAAATTTGCGGGTTTGTGAAAAGACTTCTGTTTGGTGAATTATTTGAAGTCTGTGCATAAAAATAGGTACAGTTGAAAAAATGGGTGAACCGTTAAGAACACCTGGAGAATTTTCATTCAGAGGTGAAATCTCATCGAATTGGAAGTTGTGGAAACAACAATTTGAATTATATTTGATGGCCAGCGGAAAAAATAGCAAGCCAGATGAAGTCAAAATTGCCATTTTATTGAGTTTGTTGGGTGTTGAAGCAATACAAATCTATAATACATTTGAATATGCACCAGAAGAAGATAAAAATAAACTGGACGTCGTTGTCGAAAAATTCGACAAGTATTGTAACCCCATCAAAAATTTGGTTTTTGAACATTATAAATTTTTCAAGAGGGATCAACTTCCTGGTGAATCGTTTGATCAGTTCATTACTGCACTTCGACAACTGGCATCGACCTGTGAATTTGTGGAAAAAGACGTTCTTCTGCGAGACAGAGTTGTGCTAGGTGTGCGTGACTCGAGGATTCAGGAAAAACTTTTACAAAAACCTGATCTTAGTTTGAACGATGCTATTACTACGTGTCGTGCGATGGAAAATAGCATGTTGACTCAAAAAGAAATCGCGAAAGACTCTGTGAGCGTGAATGCTGTGAATAAACATTATTACAGAAATAATAGTGCAAGTGACAACAGCAAGGCATCTACTTCAGCATCTTTTGAGAGATTTTTCGGACAAGGGAGTGTTCCAAGAAAAAATACCCACCATTTCGAGAAATCTGTAGGTCCGGCATCAGGAACAGCTGGTAATGTGAATAAAAGATGTAATCGATGCGATGGTTTTCACCAATTCGGTAAGTGTCTTGCCTTTAATAGAATATGCAGTTTCTGTAAAAAAGGGACATTATAGAAAATGTTGCCCTAACAATAAATCGGGGTTGCATGAAATAGTGCAAGAAACTGATGATATTGAACATTTGAATAATGACTCTTGTGATCCCAATTTAATTGTGTGGTCTATTACCAATCAAACTGACGTTAATGCAGTGGAATGGTTTGAAAAAATTAATTTCGGTGGACATTCATTGAATTTAAAAATAGACACTGGTAGCCAAGTTAATATTTTGAACTATAGTGACTTTAAAAAATTGCGAATTAGTGATAAGGCACTCCGTCGCACTAATTCGAATTTGTCATCTTATTCAGGTCATTCAATTGATGTTGTTGGACAATTATATTTGAACTGTAATTACAAATCAGTGAATAGAAAAATTTTGTTCTATGTGTTGAGCTCCAATAAACCATGCTCGATTTTGGGACTTGACGCGATAAAGTTATTGAAAATATTACCTGGATATGAAATTGTTCGTGATGTTAGTGTAATCGAGAATAATGAATTACAATATATACTTAAATCACATGAATCCGTTTTTACTGGCATAGGTAAAATCAATCGTCAATATAGAATAACTTTGGGTGACAACGCGATTCCATGCGTGAGTGCACCGCGAAAAATTCCTATGGCCTTGAAATCGAAGGTCAAAAATAAACTAGATCAAATGTTGTTGGATAATATAATTGTACCTGTTAATGAACCAACTGATTGGGTACATCCAATAGTAGTGGTGCCAAAACCAAATGGTGATGTACGTATCTGTATGGACCCTCGTACATTAAATAAATATATCAAACGTGAGAGATTCCAGATACCGACCCAGGAAATTTTGTTTTCCAATTTGGCTGGAGCCAAATATTTCACGTTCTTGGATGCTTCTCAAGCTTTTCTTCAAGTGCCTTTAACTTATGAAAGCTCTTTGTTGTGTACCATTACAACATGCTACGGTAGATTTCGGTACTTAAGGTTACCATACGGAATTTCATCAGCTCCAGAGATTTTCCAAAAATATATTCACGAAATACTAGATGGTATTAGTGGCACAATCGTGTACATAGACGATATTTTAGTTTTCGGTAGAACTTTGGAAGAACACAACTTGAATTTGAAAACAGTTCTTAATAAAATCAAAGATAGTGGCTTAACTTTGAATAAAGAAAAATCCAAATTTTGTGTTAAAAAAATTCAATTTTTTGGACACATCATTAGTGAAGAAGGAATATCAGTAGATCCTACTAAGACTAAAGCTATCCAAGAAATGCACTCGCCCAGAAACAAGAAAGAACTTCAAAGATTCCTTGGAATGATTACTTACCTGTCTAAATTCTTACCTAACCTTTCTCAAGAGACCAATCAACTTAGAAAATTACTAAGTGATAGAATCGTGTGGATTTGGACTGAAAATGAACAAAAGTGCTTTGACAAACTGAAACGTCTCGTGTCTTCTGCAACCACTTTGTCTTATTTTGATCCATCAAAGGAAACCGTGTTATCTGTGGATGCAAGTCCCTATGGGCTTGGTGCTTGTATATTTCAAGATAATAAACCAATCGAGTTCGCATCAGTGTCACTGACTGATACTCAAAAAAACTACAATCACATCGAAAAGGAATTGTTAGCCTTGGTCTACGGATGTGAAAGGTTCCATTACTATTTATTTGGACAAGCCTTTATCATAGAATCGGATCATCGACCATTACTAGGGTTATTAAAAAAACCCTTAGATGAATTATCTCCTCGAATTCAGCGTATAACACTTAAACTTCTCAGATATCAATTCACTTTAAAATACGTGCCAGGGAAAGAAATGTATGTATCAGATACATTGAGCAGAGACCCAACTTCTGACTTTCTCAAGACGGAATATTTGGAAAATAACCTCAAAGTATTCTCTATTCTAGCTACTTCACGAGAGAATGAGAAAAGGTTGCAAAAAGCTATTTCAGAAGACGAATCATTACAAAAATTGAAATTTTTTGTGCTACAGGGTTGGCCTGATCACAAAAGTAAGGTAACAAATGATGTCAAAAAATTTTGGCCAATAAGAAACGATATTTTTCTTCAACATGACATTTTGTTTTATAAAAAACGTGTTATTATCCCAGAGTGTTTGAAAGATGAACTGCTAGGAGTGATTCATCAATCACATCAAGGAATCGTTTCATGCAAAAAACGAGCTCAAGATTCAATATATTATCCGGGATTAACAGATGACATCGAGAAAATGGTGTCAAATTGTAATATTTGCCAAAAATATGCAAGAAGTAATCAAAGACAGCCTTTAACGCCTCATGAAATTCCACAATATCCATGGTGGAAAGTGGGCATTGATTTCATGTCTTTAAATAACTCAAACTTCTTGGTTTTGGTTGATTATTTTAGTAAGTTTGCAGTAGTCAACCTAGTGATGAGTAAAACAGCGACAGCTGTCATTTCAACTCTGAAAAACATTTTCGCAACTCATGGTTTACCGATAGAAATTTTTTCTGATAATGGGCCTCCATTCAACTCTTATGAATTTGAAAATTTTGCGAAAAAATATGGAATTCAGCTGTCCACTTCAAGTCCTCATTATGCACGTTCTAATGGCATGGTAGAACGCATGATTCAAACAATAAAGAATCTTTTGCGCAAATCAATTGAAGATAAACAGGACCCATTCCTTGCGGTATTGAATTATAATACAACCGCAAAACAGGACATACCTTCTCCTAGTGAACTTCTCATGGGAAGAAAACTGAGATCTACACTTCCAGTAGTTAAAGAAATATTGAAACCTCACTTCTCATTGGAAGGGGTAAGGAATAAATTATATGAAAGACAAAATTTGCAAAAACAATATTATGATGCGGGAACTAAAAAAATGCCCGAGCTTGATATATACCAACCTGTAACAGTCCAAAAACATATTAGAGAATGGGAGCCTGGAATTACAACTAACAAATCAGAAAATGATGATTACAATGTTCTAATCAACGGAAGGAGTATAGAAGAAATAGACAATCATTCAGACCATCTGTTTCTCCCAAGCAGGATGAATCTCTTCCCGAAAAGTATCCAGATGTGGAAGATCCTATTCCAGGAACAAGTCAAGATAATACGATGTGTTCTGGGCAAACAATGTCTGCCTCGAACTCAAGTTCCAGTCATTACCAAACGAGGAGTGGTAGAATCGTTAAGCCCCCACAAAGATTAAATTTATCTTGAAATAATTTTATAATGTATTCTTTTTTTTTTATTTTGAAAGGGGCGTGTACTGTATGTAGAAATATATACTTTGAGAACAATCTGACAACGTTGCAAAATCAGTATACTTTACAGCCTCGATGTGAACACACACTATATATTAACCTGTGACAATAAATAACCTTATAGAAAAGTATCAGCCTCTTGATTTCATAAGAAACAATTTCTTATCAAACAAAGAACATTACAGTCATGGGTAAATAATAACCATCTCTCATGGCCAAAAATTGATGCTGATAAGCTAATACGAATCCACAATTCTATGCTCGAAGCCAGTTGGTTTACAATGATGTATAAACTATAACGAAGTCATTTGATGACCTACCAAATTGTTGAAGAAGAACTATTAGAACGAATGCTGAAGAATGACGATACAGAACAAGAAAAAATTATCAATTCTATGCAACCCAAAAAGCAAGCAGGGTTATTTTCATTGAAACAAGTTGTCACAGAAAGTGTGAAAAAGCCAAAGTTATGTATCTTTTATGGGACACCGTCTATATGACAGTAGGTATTAGTTATTAGAGGAGTTACTTCTGGATACTTTCTGTAAAGCATACCTTGCTGTACCTGAATTTGTCATCATTTAAAGGGTTTTAACACGAAACTGTTTCACTTAGAACAAAATATTCAGGTTTTCTGAATAGATAACTAAAAACAGAAACTTGAAAGTGCAAACCCTTTGTATTTTACAGTCTTCCAAATTGTGAATAATAAGGTTGAGTTACTAAACCCAATGCCTTAAAAATATTGAATTTACTCAGGGGTACCTATACTCAATAATAATCAAATATTTAGAAGTTGCTGAAGAACTAATTTCTACCACGATATCGATGATGTTCAAAGCTGTGATTAGGAATCGATGTCAGCTGGTTGTTCTTAAATGCTGCATTTTATTCTTGGTGGCAGCAAATATATATTAGCAGAAGCAATTTGATTTTATAACAGTTATATTAGTGTTTTCGAATTGTAGTGAATATACCATACTATGAAATAGTTGGCAAATTATCATTGAAGTGACAATATGGTAATGAAAATAAAAGTATTCTAATAAAATAATTTCATTAAAACTACAGGAAACAGTTATAAAATAAGATTGAAATAGTTTTATAACTATCATAAAAATCTCGCAGAAAAGTGTTATAGAACTGCTACATAACAATTTACTTTTATAGGAAAATAAGTTTTATAAGTTAGTTGTAAAAACGTTCCTGTGATAATTTCCTGACTATTTTATTATGGTTTTTTAATTTTATTTCATAAACGTTTCTTTGACAAATTTATAAAACACTTTTATTGCTTACAACTGTATTGTGTTCACCGATCATCTAATACAATTAATTAGCATTTTGGAAGTAATTATAAAATATTAATAAAATAAAACTGTTGCAACACCATGGAATTATAAAACAACTTTGCTGGTTGGGTAGTGAGTTTATGTGAAAAAATAGTTATCTCAGAGTTTTGTTTCAGGGATATCAATGATTTGTTTGTTGCTGAAACTATCGCAAAAAGTAAAACAAGCGCAGCTCGTTGGAATGAACTGAATATCAAACTCATCACTGTGTCCTCATGTAATTGAATATATAATACACATCATGAATACTTGTATTTTTGAAGGCATTTTCAAATCGTTATGGGGTGGAGCGGTCATGAAAATACTATCTAAGAAGTTGAATACCGTGGAATATGAAGATCCCCATGGAATAAGTATCCTACCAAAAGTATCCAAAATAGAACGAGCTATGCAATATCAACTAGCAGAGAATTTAACAGAGTTCACTTTGATATCTCCCGTTCAGTTAGGATTTAGAAAAGGATTTAGCCCTGCTCCATGTCCTCGATGATATCATAAGCGCAACGTATCAAGGACACGGTACTATACTCATTTCATTGGAATTCAGTAGAGCATTCAATACACTTAGTCACTCTCTCTATCGTATGTCACCTATATTTGGAGTAACGCAATCGAGAAACATGGAGAGTCCAGAGTTGTTGGGCTTGATATTTCTGAAGCTTTCAACCGTGTGTGGCATGATGGTTTGCTGGCCAAACTTCGATGCTATGGCTTTTCGAATCACTTTTGTGTATGGCACTGCAACTTTCTGAAAGAACGTTTCCTGCAAGTGATCGTCGATGGATATCTCTCGAATACTTTCACCATCAACGCTGGTGTTCCTCAGGGATCCTTATTGTCTCCAAACCTCTCCTTATTGTTTATCAATAACTTATTAGCGAAAACCGAGGATCAAATATATTGCTTTGCTGACGACAGCACACTTGTCTCGTCATTACATTTGGAATCCAAGCCATCGGTTGCGGATGTACATCTTCACTGGCAGCAGGAGGTTCAATATCTTAATGAGGATCTAAAAGTAATTTTAAATTGGGGTGAAAGTAACCAGGTTCAATTCAATGCCACAAAAACCCAGGCATCGGTTTTCTCCAAAAAGATAAATGTTTCCGAACCGGATATAATAATGTCAATCCAGACAATTCCGCTTTCTGCGATGAGTTTGTTGGGGGTTAAAATGGACACCAATATGACAATCATGTCGCTGGAATTACAAAGACTGCTTCTCAAAAGCATGGAACACTGTTCCGAACCACAAATGTACACACCTCAGCAACTTTTGATGCTTTATAAAGCTTAGATCAGACCATCTTTGGAGTATCGTTCAAATGTATGGAGCTCCGCTCATCCAGAAAAGAGCCATCCACCTGATAAGAGATGCCAACATCACTTGCAACTTTGATAGAGAGTTACATCGGAGAAAGGTTGGAGATTTGTCACTCTTCTATAGATACTTTCATGGGAAGTGTTGAAGTGACTTGACATATTTGATTCCACCAAGAGCGATACATATCAGAAATATGTGACGGACTGCGGTTGCTCATCGTTCAGAGATTCAACTCAGTACACCTCGAACTTCACTGTTCAAGAACTCTTTCATTTGGAGAACGGCGTCTATGTGGAATAAACTTCCTGAGAACGTTTTTCCAAATGGATTTAATCTCCAGCGACTCAAATTCAATGTGAATGACTACTTTCGCACAGGCACCATTCTGAGAGCTCTTTGAGGTTTTTTCGTTAGTGCTTGTGTTTGGTCCTTAAAAAAATATAATATATGGAATGTGGCTTTTTCTACCGCCAAAGCTCAAAGTAATACTTCGTGATAATTTTGTGTCGTCGAATTTCAAACACGCAGATACTGTTTACTTACCTCATATTACTGATTGATAAATATGAACAAAAAAAATCAAAAAGTGTAAAATTTATGTTTATGTTCAATATGAGGAATGAGAAGACGCGGAAAACTCTTTCATGAATTGTACGAAGTCGGTTGCCGGAACATAAACAATAGGAGAATTTCACATTGTGGCTGTCTTTTTCATAAAATGATTTGCACATCAACTCCTCATTTACATCGAAAAATAACCTTTTGTGTGGATGTGCATGATGTGAATGTAGGAAAATATTGTCTTCTTTCAAAACCGAGAGACCTCATGGTTATCAAATTTGCAAAATAAAGCAATAAAGTAGCATTTCCTGCTTCCGAGTTGAACTTCGCCCTTTATTATTATTATAAGCCTATAATCCAATGCCTTACTTTTTCCAAGCATATAATGGGTAATAATAAAGACCATTATTATCTGAAATCTTGTTAACCATTTCACTTAAAAATAGTATAAGGTCATTGAAAAGACGGATATCACGAAAAATAGTACTATTCCAAGAATTTTATTTCGTGTTGTCCTCTGAATTTAGTTCTCTCAGTTTTTTGTCGTAAACAAAAATCGATGTTGAACTCTCTGTATCTCAATAGCCTGAAAATCCCACCCACATTGACGACATATCGATGACACAAAAAATTCAAGTCAACCTATACTCATCAAGCCTTTAACTTTCTTATTCAATACGTCTCTCTCCATTGGAATATTTTCAGATGCTTCCAAAACATACATTATCATATCTATTCACAAAAAAAATTATAAATGAATAATTCCAAAACATTTTCTTTTCGATCAGTTTTTTTAAACATCTACAATGAATTATTAATTAGCAATGAACGACATACTAACTGATTCGCAATTTGGATTCCGAGAACAGCTGAAAACAGCGTTACTTAGAGAAAGTGTCTACAATGGCTTGTTAATCAACAACCAACGAGATATATATCTAACAGATTTTTTATTTGGTTTCCGAGAGAGTTTGAATACAATTGACGCAACATTCACCTCAATAGAGGTACTGAGAATAATAAACACCTTTCGGGTATTTTTCTGGGAGATTCCCAAGGCTTTTGATTGCGTTTGTCCATGAAATACTTCTATAGCATTTTCACACTCACATATGAGAATGGCTGAGGAAACTGTTGTATAGAAAAATACGTGTTTCGTGTAACTGTCTAGTGAAAATCTCAAGATAAAGTGTTTCCTTAATACATAGATAGGTACAATATTTAATTTCCAAAATACCAATATTATATCTCTTGCAACATGACAATATTTCAGAGTGGATGGTGATTGGTGAACTTCAAAAACAAGAAATATGGATGAATATATCAGTTATCAATTTCTACATTGCTTTTGAAGAATTCATCGGGTGTATAGAAAATAAATGTGTGCAACAATTTTATTACATTTTTTTATTTTATTCGTACTGTATGATTTTAGAGACGCTGGACTACGGTTATGATTTTAAATAACAGTATTTAGTGTTCTTATGTACTTGTAGTTGGGTAGGATGACAGACTGATCCCGATTCAGTTACAAAAATCCACTTTTTTTCATGAATTAGGAGTGATACCTTCAACATGCTGATTCACGGTGGATGGCATATTAGACGTTTCTTTTGAACCAGACACCGGATCACTTTGAAAATTCAATGGAGAGCATATTTGGACATTCTTCATTCAACTGAAATATTTTTTACAATGCGGTGTTGCCACTCTCATTAGAAAGTAGTGGACAACTTCGATTTTTCAAATGGAACACCTTGAAAATAATATAGTTTTTGAAATTGACAACAATTATCTGCCAACTTTTCTTGATATTTTCCTATAGATGCCTATATCTGTGATCGTTTTCGAAATATGAATTAATTTAAAAAAATTTTCTTCGGATTTTGATTTGGAGTTAGGTGATACTTGAAGGCTCCCCACAGTTGAGCGTAATCTCTGTTACTTCAAAACAGAGTGGTAAAAAAATATACTTTTTTCGTTTGCTTGAAAAAGTGATTGAAAGTTGAATATTTCAAATGTAATACCTTATTCTGCATTAATATAAATTCAGAAAGCTGTTAAAATTTGCTTTCTTTCTATATATATCATGCGTGTATCTAACTAGTTTTGGGCCTATGAGCATTTATTCATGAAAATGACATATCAGAATGGTATTCCCATTCTGTATTTTGTAAGCACGCCATTATTACTATTTGACAGTAACGTTGTAACATTCTATAATCATTTCAGAAGTTTCGAATACCTTCAAAATAATGAAGCAAAACTATTCAAACGAAGTTCTAATTCATTTGATTATTATTTTTGAACAGTGTGATGAAATTATCAGCAGGACATCTAGGAAGTTTAATGAAAGGTATCCGAATCTACCGCAAATGAACCTCAAAATTTAAACGAATTCAAAACAATTTGGATTGGATTAACTTCAAAAGGATGAAGAAATTTGACTCGACTTGTAAGTTCTGTATGCAATCATATTTTCACGAATTTCCGATGAGAAGTGCTGAAGAAGATTTAGGTATGAAACATACCATCGGTTCAGAGAATCCTGTTAAGACATAAAATGCATGATTAGAAATCCACCATAATTTAAGAAATGTAGCCTCAAGACCCTCAACAGAGACTTGAATGTTGTGAAATTTCGTTGATACGCATTCAAAAAATTTCATTTTTTGTAATAAAATTATTTGGACAGATGAATCGAAATTTTCAAGAGAAGGAATTTTCATTAGGAAAAATTGTCATTATTTGTCCAGTGAAAATCTTCATATTACAGAAGAAGCCGGAAAAGCAGCAGCCGGAACTGGTTAACTAAAGAGGTTCCAAGGCCACGCCCGTCCGCACGTTTCACAAACCACCGTCCAAAAATTTAACGAATTGAACGTTGTTCTTCCTCACCCACCATATTCCCCAGACCTCTCGTCAACCAACTACCATTTATTCAAGCACTTTGATCACTTTCTCACCGGTAAAAACTTTGCCAATCAGGAGTAAGCAAAAACAGCCTTCTTCGACTCCATCAACTCCCGAGCACAAAATTTTTATACTGACGGATTTACTCGGCTTTTGTTACGTTTGCAAATATGCACTGATTCAAATGGCGCTTATTTCTATTGAATTGAATAAGTATTTATTGAAATATTACAGTTTGAAGTAGACTTATAAATACGGACAAAACTTTCGAAACAACCTGATTATATCCTCACTATGCTTGAGCTCACTGAAACTGTTACTGAACTAACAGAGTAACCTCGGACTATCCATCCACTATCAATAGTATCTTGGTTTAATTAAAAATGCCATACACTACTTGTTACAGAAGTTGGTCTTTCATCAGATTGCAAAGCACAATTTTTTTAAATTGCCTTCAATTATCAGAAAAATAATACTACCATATTTAAGGTGGCTAAAAATACACTAATCAGCAGGTCCCTGTCAAATTCAAATTGGGACCAACTTTATGAAAAATAAATGATTCATTCGAGTTATTTTATTCAGTTTTCTACTCCTATTTTCACACAGTATTCCCTTCATAAGACTACCGTTCCAAGAAAGTAATAACTTTGAAGTTTCGACAACAATTGGAATGAAGAAATTCTGACGAAACGAATGTTCTCAACTATCAGTTGAAAAACATACAGAACATCCTATAATATTTGAACAACAGCGCGTTCTGAAAAATGTTATAAACTTTGCAAAATTAGTTTACTTCATGTCCACCATTGAAAACTCTGAAGATGAGACCAGGACCACCTGGAATGTTGTCAATCATTTCACCCAAAAAAATAAAGGGCATTGATGGAATCACACGTTAAAAGGTAAGACCTCGTTAATCCTTAGCTCGCACAAGTTTCGACTTGTGAGGGTTGTCGTTCGTAGGGGGGCTACAGCTGGTTAACGGAAAACAGAATTTAAAATAGATTTTTTTTTAAACAAAAATATCACGAAAAATGGCACTAATTTCAAAAATTCTTTTCATGTAATCCTTTTCCAATGTATTCTAAAATACTTTCTATACAGCATCAAGTTCATAAAAATATTAAATTCAGTTCTGTCAATTTTTTTGCCGTTAACAAAAATAGATGTTGAACACTGTATAATATCTCGAAAGCAAAAAAAATTCACCGAAATTGACGATATATCAATGAGAAAAAAAATTAGAACAACCTTCAACTTTCTTATTCAACAAATTTCTGTTCACTGGAATAATTTCAGATGGTCTCAAAACTTTCATTATCGTACCTATTCACAAAAAATTTTGAATTAAGAATGAATGATTATTATAGAGGCGTCTTCCTTTCAACATTTTTTCTAATCTTCTAGTATGGAACATTTACCTTATCAAAACATGTCAGCACATATGTTTAGCGGCTTTATATATGGTAGTATTATTTTTCTGATAGTTGAAGGTGATTTAAAGAAATTCTGCTTAGCGATCCGAAGGACCAACTTCTGAAACACAAGTAGTGTATGACATTTTCAATTTAACCAAGATATGTACTATTGATAGTGGATGAAGAAGAGTTCGAGGTTACTCTGTTGGTTCGGTGACAGTTACAGTCAGTTCAAATATTGTGAAGATATTATTAGGTGGTTTCAAGAGTTTTGTTCATATTAATAAGTCTGCTTGCAACTGAAATATTTCAATGAATACTTATTCAAGTAAATCGAAATAAGCATCATTTGTTAACAGGAGATCTGTGGAGTATGGTGGGTGAGGTTCAATTCGTTCAATTTCCGGACAGTTTCCAATACGTTTTGAACCATCAAAAACTGCATGGGAGCTGACGCACAGTTCCTCCGCTCACGCACCGTTTGTGATGATACAGTCTGTAGTGGAGACTCTCTACTAAGGTCCTCAAATCCTTGGCCTGGACTATTGCAGGTCGACCACTTCAAGGCTGAAATCTCCGGAACGAAAATTCGCAAAACAGTGTCAAACACTGCGTTCATCAACACTATCCTTACCAAATGCCTGGGTAATTTTTCTCTGTTTCGGCAGCACTTTGGTTCAATTTGAATTCGTATAGTGAAATTGGTTGAAAACTAAAGAAACAACATCATACAGTAATGAGCTGAAAAGAGTCAAAGAATCAAAATTAGAAAAAAAATTAACAGCATCAATGTACAGAGTAACAAATTCATTATCGGTCAGCATACACCACAACACAGTATAATAAATATTCATTGAGAGGCTCGCATGCAAGACGTGCCTAGTATATCTCGACGATGTAATCAAGGTCGGGAAATCGTTCGTTGATCACTTGAAAAATCTGGAAGAGGTATTCATGCATCTGAGAAGTTCTGGATTTAAACTCTGTCCCAAGAAATGCCATTTGTTCCAGAAATAAGTCCGTTACCTTGACCAAGTTGTCTCTGGGAAAGGAGTTGCGGTAGATGAACATAAGATCGAAACAGTTGAAGATTGGCCCATTTCAAAAGACATACATCAGCTTCGGAGGTTCTTTGGTTTGTGCACCTACTATCGCAGATATGTTTGCCAAAATCGTCAAACAATTGATCCGACTCACAGAAGGACAGATCCAGTTCCAGTGGTCCAAGGAATGCTAAGACTCATTCAAGAAGTTGAAAAGAGCTTTGATCGACGCTCCTGTTTTGAGCTATCCCCTACCGGACGAAAAATTCATTTTTGATACGGACTTGGAGCAGTCTTTCTCAGATCCAGGAGGAACAGAAGAAAGTTATTTGTTACTTCAGCAAAACACTCAGTGAACCAGAGCGCAATTATTGTGTCACAAGAGGTGTTTGCCGTTTTCAAAAGTGTAGAGCATTTTTACAAATATGTGTATGGAAGAAGATTCCTGTTGAGAACGGACCAACCAGCTCTCAAATGGCTTCTGCGGTTCAAAAATCCCGAAGGCCAACTAGCGCGCTGGATCGAGACACTTCAAGAATTTGAAATAGAACATCGAGTTGGGACTAGCCATAGAAACACAGATGTCCTGTCACGGAGACCATGTCCCGATGACTGTTCACATTGCCAACGAGCAGAACAGAAGGAAACGGGATTCTGAAGCAGGTGTTGGAGTTCGAAGACGGTGGAGAGGAAAGGCGCCAGGCAGTGATACCCAGGAATAGACGACGGGAGGTGCTCGAAGAAATCCATGATACGGTCACTGGAGGGCATCTGGGAGTAACGAAAATCCTTCAGAAAGTAAGACAACGGTTTTACTGGACTAATTATCAAGCCGACGTCAAGGACTGGTGCAGAAAGTGTGCTGTATGTGCTGCCAGTAACGGACCCCGGATACGACCAAAACCTCCAATGCGCTGGTATAACGTGGGTAGTCCCTTTGAGAGAATTGCCATGGACAGCGCCGGCCCGTTCCCTTAGTCCGATCATGGGAACAATTACATCCCGGTAGCCATAGACTACTTCAGTAAGTGGGCAGAAGCCTATGCCCTGCCCAACCAGAAAACCTTCACCGTCGCTGACGTCCCGGTGAAGGAACAGATATGTCGATTCGAAGTCCCATTGGAGCTGCATTCTGACCAGGGCAGAAATTTCGAGTCCAACCTGTTCCAAGAAATGTGTAAACTGTTGGACATTCGAAAGACCAGAACTACAGCCTTACATCCACAGTCCGATGGAATGGTGGAACGAATGAATGAGACCATAAACCGCCACTTGTCCAAGGTAGTTTCTAACCCCCAAAGAGACTGGGACCAGTACCTCCACCTGTTCCTGTTGGCCTATCGTTTGGCAGTGCACAAGTCAACTGGTCAAACCCCTGCCAGTATTAAAATGTACTGAGAGTCGCGGCTTCCTTGCGATCTGAAATTTGGGACTGCGGGGCAAGCTCCGGAAGAGAATGGACAACATCCAGAAAAGAGTCCGTCTGAACATCCGGAGTGCCAGCGATAGAATGAAGAAGGCCTATGACATCAAGGCGAATGCTGGAGGATTCGAAACTGTTGACCTAGTTTGGCTGTACAACCCTAAGCGACGCCGTGGTTTATCATCGAAGTTGCGGAACTCGTGGGAAGATCCGTAAAAAATCATGAAGAAGATAAATGACCTCGTCTACCGAATCCGTAAGCCACCTCGAGGAAAGACTAGGGTCGTTCATTTCAATAGATTGGCTCCTCATGCTGGAAATCACGACAAACTTCGTGTCCTCAGACCACCAGAGGATGGAATAACGTTCCAGAAATTCATGTTTTTATATTCTAACGGACAGACAGTCATACATGGGGTAACTTCAAGAAGTTAGCCTCTGGGCTCGACAGGCTGGTTTGGAGAATTATGAGAAGCATGTTGAAAACAATATTCAGATCCAGCGACATCAAGATGTTGGTGTGCGGTAACCTCCTTCCACGACCGATCATGGAGACTGTGGAGTAATACCTCCATCGAACTTCACAGTGCCGATATGGAGAGTCTTGCAGGTATCGACACAAGCCAAGGATGACATTTTGGGGCGAAACGTCTGTAAGAAGGCGACAATGTAACGAATCTGAAGCCGCCCCTTACCGATACGTCTTCCCGACCCAAGAGGGCAATTCAGAAAGTGAATCGAGCGGTTAAACAAGACATTTGAATAGTGGAAATAAATTAATCGTTGCTAAGTGTTGTTATGAATGAATGAATTTGTGATTTTTGAAATCTTGTTGGAAATAAATTTGTTTAAGTTAGTTAATTCAATAATTTTTCACAATATGAAAGCGAACTTTGAGGTTGAGTTTAACTTACGATTTTATAATTTTTGTTATGTTTGTTAATTATTTATGCGTATACGTTTCACAACGTTATTTTGACTTTTCAGGGGTAGTGGACCGGAAATACAAGAAATTTGGATAGAGTATCGAAATCATTACAGTAGATAGTCCCAAATTTGATTTCGGATTCAAAATGAATAATACACATACTTTCTGATCAAACTTTCCCTTTGGAATATATCTCTCTTTTGTAAGGAATTGATTATCAATTGAGAAGAATCACTCTTGGATCATATAGTCTAATATTGAAAATTGAAGTCGTACACTGGTACCTATTGCGTTGATTATTCACTGTTTTATTGTCGATGTAGAAACCTGATTGAAATGTCAATCAAAAATTTACAGTAGAAATCTCATCACCCGAAATGAATATGCTGAAAAAAACAAACTCCCGAAACTAATTAAATATCAAATCAGGAGAGGAGGGGCTTCAGAATTGATGTTAATCAGGAATTTTTTAAATTTCTGTCTCTGCGTCGAGTTACTGCCCTAAGAAATTATCATGAATGGAAAATTCTGTTCCTGTTGATTTTGTCGAGGCTATTTATCATGAATTGGGATTGATGATTTGATTACGATGTGCGTTACTAGATGAAACACGAAATTGCATTCAGTTTATATACATTATTACACCTTGTGATACGCATGAATTTGATTATTTCTTGAACAAATACTGAGAATAAAGCAACAACAATATGAATATATTAAGGTTAATCATCATTACAGGGTGAGTCAACAAGATTTCCTCGGACCATTGTTATTAGACGAAACAATTTTTCTAACTGCTCAATTTTTTTTGCAGTCATAACGATAAATACTATTTTTCAAAATTATTTTCTCGCATAATGGGTGATTCAGCCAAGCGTGGCCACCCAACCAAAGTTATATATTTTTAATTAGAATACCCAGTATATGAATACGTCACTCGATTCCATATTTCTATTAGTTCTCTAAAGAATTTTTGTTTTTGAATATCTATTGCGGCATTGCTAAGTTATTCCAGAAAAACCTATTTTGCAGACGATATTTTCTTAATTCATCACCCGCATGTCTATAGCAATCAAGTGATTTTCATAGGAATAGTTACTCATCATCACTATGATAATTTCGAGAATCTCAAATTTCGGAAACAATATATAGGGTGCTCGGTAAAACCGGTCAAGTTTTATTCATTTTCAAACAGACATAACTCAACTTTTTCATATAGAACACCCTGTATTTTTTCATTTGTATGATTGTAGTGATTGTTATCAGCGGTTTCAACGGCAAAAAATGCGTAAAAAATGTAAAGAATATTTATACTGCGTTTTTCTTTGGAACCCCCAGTTATTCATGACTGACATCAAAAACGAATCTCCAAATTTGTCAATAACGCCTTGTTTTGAAGTTTCTTTAGCGTGTAGATTGAATCATTTTCATTATGAAATATGTATTGGAAGATATGGTGCAAATGGTCTATGCAACATTTTGTTCGTTGTCTGAACCATCAACAGCATTGGGTACTGAATGTTTCGGGTGGAATTCTCGGAAAAAGAGTTATCTGTCCTATTTTTTAGATGAGCATTTCACTGGAAGAAAACATTTAAGATTCATACGGCATGAGTTTTCGAATTTATTGGACGGGGTTCCATATGGAACAATATTTAGAATGTGGCTACCACAAGACGGTGCACCACCACATTTTAAAATTGAGGTACGGGAACAACTCTATGATCATTTAAATAACAAATTGATAGGTAGGGGTGGGCCTGTGACATGGCCACCCAGATCACCTGACCTGATCAAAATGTATATTTTCATTGGGGTATATCAAATGGATTGTCCACCAAACTCTTTCAATATCTATAGAACACATGAAACGAAGAATCACTAGAGCTTTCAGGGAAATTTCAGAGCATATGCTGGGACGTGTGGAGAATTCGTTTAAAAAAAGACTGACATTATGTGTTGCAGAAGATGTAACAAATATTAAAACTGAGTATAATTTGTAAAATATTAGTTTTTTGTATTGTATACTTTCGATGAAAAATGTAGAAAAAAATTTAAACACTTCATACAAATGAAAAAATACAGGGTGTTCTATACGAAAAAGTTTAATTATGTCTGTTTGAAAATGAATGAAACTTGACCGGTTTTACCGATCACCCTATATATTGTTTCGGAAAGTTGAGATTCCCGAAATTATCATAGTGATGTTGGCTAACTATTCCTGAAAAAATCCACTAAATAGCTGTAGACATGCGGGTGGTGAATTGAAAAATTTTGTTTGTAAAATAAGTTTTTCTGGAATAACTTGGCAATGCCGCAAAATAAATTCGAAAACAAAAAATCCTTAAAGACCAAAAAAAATATGAAATCGAATGATATATTCATATAATGTATTCTATTAAAAAAAATTAAACAAAAAAAATTTTTTTGAAAGAAAGTAGTTATCGATATGACTGACTCTGATAGCAATGGACCAAGGGTGTTTTGTTGACTCAGTATGTGCCTTATTGATCAAGACTATATTATCTAACATCGTGAACGAATTCTTTTCATACAACAGAAACCCAAGTCAAATGATCACAAACAAATATCACCTCAGTATCCTATCCATCATATAAAAAATTCTCGAGAAAATAGTTGCCAGTTACATTGAAGATATACTTCTGAGTATTGAAAAATCACTCAATAAGAGGAAACGTCCAGTAAATAATCAGATGAGGAAATTTTTCACTGGCACTTTGTTCAGTTTGTATATTTCATTTTCTTCTTATCTTACCAATGATCTATAATGAACTTCTTTACGCCCATTGCACATTACGTACAATGCAATGCAGTATTTACATTTTTCTGCATTCCGGTCCAACATGTTTCTCTTGCGCCAGTAATTCATTCCATTCAAATCACTTCATAATGATATACAATCATTAAGAGTTCTAATTTGAACTGTTTAAAAATTTATCAGATCATTCATTCACCTTCAAATAAGAAAAAAAGTACAGACCCAAATTTGGTTCCTGGGGTATCCCTGATGGAACCAGGTATTTAGATGATGCATAACTCTTACAGAAAACATACTGATCTCTGTCTGTCGAGTAAGATGTGTTATATCGTGAGTAGGACGATCTCACCGGTATCAGATTACCAAGATAACGACTTCCAAGACTTTGAGTCAGCAGAGTCAGCAGAACGTGATACTTTTGTTATTCCCATCGTCTCCTGCTGACACCGCTGTCTACACATTATAAATGGACCCTGCGAGGTCAAATCATTGTCAGTATCTATTAAGAGTTGGTCAGAACTAATTTAGAATTCGTGTAGTATCAACTTAGATTCTGTTCCATTTTTCATTGTAGTTTTTGTAACGATATTTTTTGTTGTTATTCAAAGAAAGTCTGTAATTGAAAATAAAGTGTTTTTTAAAAAGTCGTATTCAAAAGAGTGAATATAACAATTGGCGCAGTCGTTGTAGGATCTGACAACGTTGCTAGAACAAGGAAACCCTAACTAGTAGCGGCGGATTCTAATCCCTCAACAGAGAAAGAACCAACAACCCCTGAGGAGTCACCACTCGAGGAAGCAGCGGAAGGAACACCTGGTGAAGCCCCTGGCTGGACGACTTCGAGAACACGACGAATCGGAATGAAGATTGTAATACTGTAAGTCGATATTGAATTGTCTCGATTTATTTTGCAATCTATTTACCATCACTTCAATTCTTTTCAAAACCAATAATCATACTGATTGATTATTGTAAATAAGTAAATAAGTACTGTTCGATCATTCAAATTTTGACACCAAAAATTTGTTAAGATAAATCAAAATGCCTCAAAACCAACCAGAACCAGAAGCAATCGAACCATACAAGTTATCAGAAATATTTTCAATAGTGCCTGAATTCGAAGGTGATCAAATATTTTTGAACACTTTCTTAAATGCTTGTGATTGTGCATATCGCATGTCAACAGCAGACCAACGCGATCTATTAGTGATTCACATCAAAAACAAACTTAAAGGTAGAGCAGCACAATTGATAAGTTCAAGGAATCCTGGAACTTATCCCGAAATCAAACATTTATTAAATTTATATTTTGGAGACTCTAGAGATCTAACATCATTGATTCACGATCTCCAGCGTATCAAACAACTTCCAAATGAAACACCTTTAATATTTTTCAATCGCCTTCAAGTCCACAATGCCAAAATGCACGCATGTGTACAAAAATCCGTCCTTTCTGCGGAACAGAAACACGCGCAATCCGCACTAATTGAAACAATGGCATTAAACACGCTTTTAACCGGACTAGAACCGCGAATAGGTCAAGTAATTCGTGCCTCCAATCCGGCAGATCTACTTGAAGCCCATGTTAGAATTAGGAGAGAAATGCAACTATCCTATTTCGAACATCAAAAAAATGAAAGACCAAACCAAACACGTCCTCAACAAACAATCAGACGAAACCCCCAACCAACATCCCAAAGAACCTGTCACACTTGTGGTCAGATAGGTCACATTTCCACAGAATGTCGAATGAGACAACAAAGACCCCAAAATAATTATCAATATTCCAACCAAAGGTTTGCGAGACCGAACCCTCAACCCAATCAAAATTTTTCGAGTCAAACAAACCCTCAACCCAATCAGAATTTTCCAAGACCAAACTTTCAAACAAATTCTCAACCAAACAGGTCCCAGACTAATCAAAATCAAATTCGACCTCAATCTCAAAACCAATTCAGACCACCCGTAATTCAAAGAAATCCGAATTACCCTGTCAATTTTAACCAAAACCAAAGAGCTCATTTCATGACATACGAATCTCAAGATTATCATACAGGTGATAATCAAGACTATCATACAGCTGATAGCTATAACTATCAATACAACGATTATTACCCCACCGATAATGACTACGATTACTATACCCCTAGTGATCAAGATTACCAATACAACCAAATTCAAACACCTGAAGATCCTTCAATATACCAGGATTTTCTTTCACTTCCGAATACGAACCACCCACCTATTCAACCCCAAACAACCAACAACCAATCGATCGACCCTATATCAGAAGTTCAATCCCAAATTCAGTCCCTGAATATACAAGACTTCAACCCGAACGCGAACTTCCCGGAACAAATTTTCATGTAAGCCCTATGCTTTCTATGAATTCGAAGAATCTGTACTACATCAAAGACTCTTCCAATACTTTTAAAATCCTCATCGATACAGGTGCAGGAATATCCATTTTCAAACCCAAAACATGCGAAAAATACCCCCTTAGACTCCCTGAAAACGTCACTATACAAGGTATCACTGACCAGAAAATTGTCGTGAATGAATCCACTCTAATGAATTTCACACAAAACGATCCACATAAAGTCTTTATCTACGACTTAGACATCGACTTCGACGGTTTACTCGGATCTGACTTTCTCGAACATTACAATTGTATAATCGACCTGAAAAATAAACAACTTATAACAAACTTTAAAACGGTCCCTTTGTTCAAAGTTTCAGACATAAATGACCATATACTCACTGAAAAACCGAACCAAATTCAAATAGAACCCCGAATGGAGAAAATATTCAAATTACATTGCAACCTCAAGAACACTGAAGCTATACTGCTAGCTGAAGAAAGAGAAAAAGTAAGAATTCCCAACGCCATAGTCAAAATTGATGAAAACGGTATGTTCTACACTACTATCGTAAATACAAACGCGATCCCAAAACAAATTGATTTTTCTGAAATAAAACTCGAACCCCTTCCAACACATGAAACAATTTTGAATATTAATGAATCGTTTTCCCAAAACCAACCCCATATTGACCGTATCCAAGAAATCAAAGCACAACTAAGAACCGAACATTTGAACGAAGAGGAACATCAATCAATAACTGATTTATGCCTCCAATTCGAAGATATCTTCTATTTAGAAGGAGATAATCTCACTTTTACCAACGAAATAAAACATACCATCGAGACTAAGGATGCTAGACCCGTCTTTACGAAATCCTACAGGTACCCACAGGTACACAAGGAGGAAGTAAAAACACAAATATCAAAAATGCTAAATCAAGGCATTATTCAGCCATCAATATCCCCATGGTCATCTCCAGTTTGGGTTGTACCCAAAAAGATGGATGCCTCCGGTAAACAGAAATGGAGAGTTGTCATCGATTACCGAAAACTCAACGAGCTAACGGTTGACGACAAATACCCATTACCCAACATCTCTGACCTCCTAGACCAGCTTGGTAAATGTGAATATTTCACCACGCTTGATCTCGCCTCCGGATTTCATCAAATTGAAATTGAACCCAAAGATATTCCCAAAACGGCTTTCTCCGTAGACAATGGTCACTACGAATTTGTTCGTATGCCATTTGGCTTAAAGAATGCTCCAAGTACGTTCCAGAGAGTTATGGATAATGTTCTTCTAGGTATACAGAACGAAAGATGTCTCGTATACATGGATGACATCATCGTATATTCTCCTACCATCCATGAGCACATAGCAAGGTTGACTGAAGTATTTAAAAGACTTCGAAAAGCGAACCTGAAAATCCAACCGGATAAGTGCGAATTCTTGAGAAAAGAAGTCGCCTATCTTGGACATGTCATTACCCAAAACGGAGTCAAACCCAATCCAACGAAAATTGAATGTATCCAAAATTTCCCCGAACCAAAAACCCAAAAAGAAATAAAATCATTTCTAGGTTTAGCTGGATACTATCGACGATTCATTTGTAATTTCGCCAAAATTTCGAAACCATTGACCAAATTACTTCAAAAAGATACCCCCTTCAACTTCGACGCAGAATGCAGACAAGCATTCGAACAACTCAAAAATTCACTCATAACGAGCCCCATTCTCATTTACCCTAATTTTGAGGAACCATTTTTGCTCACCACTGACGCCAGTGCGTTTGCAATTGGTGCCATTTTATCACAAGGTCCCATTGGCAAAGATCTCCCAATAGCATATGCGTCTAGAACACTTTGTAACGCAGAATCGAAGTACTCTACAATAGAAAGAGAACTTCTTGCCATCGTTTGGGCAGTAAAGCATTTTCGCCCATATCTTTTCGGACGAAAATTCCGACTAATTACTGATCATAGACCCCTCACCTGGCTTTTTTCAATAAAAGACCCTGGTAGTAGGCTGGCACGCTGGCGACTCAAACTCGAAGAGTATGATTACCAGATAGAATACAAACCCGGCAAAATCAACAAAAATGCAGATGCACTATCCAGAATCAAAGTTAACTACTTCAAAGAATGCGCGAATTTCCAACACAAAATTTCCATACACGCATCTAACGAGAACGAAACCGAAGTAAAAGCGGACCCCGAAATAAGTGATAACCCTGACGAAAACATCCCTGAAGAGAGAAATAACCCCGAAGGAAACGACACCCCTGAAAACGAAATACCCGTAGAAACCATTCAAGAAGAATTTAATACATTTGTTAATTTATATAAATCAAAATCTCTAATCGATTATTCCAAAATAGAGTTCGATAATTCTCAACTTCTTGACAAACATCATAAAAACATTGTTAGTTTCTTTTGGCAAAACAAACTAGAACCGTTACATTATGAAATCATCGAAGACCTCTTCGAAGAACATCCAGAGTTTTACAATGATAGAATCAACATACTTTCTAGTAAATCAGTAAAAGATCGTAAATACTACATCATACCCCTTCCTTTATATCCTGAATCTGTCATAGAACACATGTTCTATATTATTTATAAATCCCAAAATGAATTCGATCTAAGAAAAACTTTCTCAATCGAAAACAACCTAGAACTACCCATACTAGAAATATTTTCATTTATTTTTGCCGACAAGGAAATCAAATTGAAAGTCTGTCAAAACTTAACGACAACTCCTGACCCCGATCAAATTCCCATAATCATTGATCAATGTCATTCAGGAAAAACAAATTTACACCGTGGCATTAATGAAACCATCAGAAGAGTAAAACAGAAATACAACTGGCAAGGTCTCATTAAAGACGTCGAAAATTTCGTAAAAAAATGCGAAATTTGTCAAAAAGTCAAAATTTGCCGAAAAAACCTTAGTACACCTCTCGTCATAACTGAAACCCCAAAAACCCCTTTTGAACGTATCAATGTAGACATTTTCGAAATTCCTACAAAATACTACGCTTTGACAATAAGAGACGAACTGACTAAATTCACGCAAGCATATGCCATAGAAGACAAATCCTCGAAATCAGTCGTGAATACCCTTCTTCTTTACTTCCAACACTACGGTACACCACTTAGGATACATTGCGATTACGGTCGAGAATTCACAAGTCAACTTATGAAAGACTTATGCTTTTTGTATGACATTGAACTAACATATTCGAGTGTAAATCACCCACAATCGAACGGATCAATCGAAAGATTCCATGCCACAATTGCTGAAATGATTCGCGCCCATAAAGCCGAAAATCCCGACGAACACCCCATGAACGTTTTACCATGTGTAGTTATTTGCTATAATAACACGAGAAACAAAACAACAGGTTTCACACCGTACGAATTAATATTCGGACATACAGCTAGTCGATCCCCAGAAACGCTCTATAACCAAAAAGACCTTATTTCAAAATATGTTAGAGATCTTAGTAACCGCATGACGTATTTCTATAAATTGGCCAGAGCAAAAACCGAAAGACAAAAAGAAAAGTCCAAAATCAGATTTGATAGGACAGTTTCCGAAAACGTCCCTAAATATAAAGTAGGAGACAAGGTTTATGTGAAAGAGTCACAAATTTCAAATAAACTCGAAAATAAATTTAATGGACCATTCGAAATATTAGAAATTTATCCCAATTCCGCGATGTTGGTGAATTGGAAAACGCGAAATAAAACTAAAGTAAATTTCGACCGCTTGAAACCTTTTCATGAATAATAATCTTTTTCAGGACACTCCTGCTGTCATCAACAGCCAGTGCCCAATACAACTTAGAATCAATCAATAACTCGATCGGCGTTTTCTTCCATCAAGAAGGAACCCTCAAAATAACGAACGAAAAATGGACCCTTTTGGTCTACAAAGATTTATCATCCATCAAAGACGCTCTATACAATAATGATAAAATCCTAGAAAATCTCATTTATTTTCTTGACAGAGACGAGCCTAGAATACTAGCTTTCAAAGCTCAAATAAAAACACATACCAGTCTTTTAACCCAAATATCAGACTCACTACAAGTAAAGTTTAGAGATATCTTCACGGACACAGAAAAATTCGAAAAAAGAACAAAACGTGGTTTAATAAATGGCGCAGGAACTTTTTGGAAAGCAATAACCGGAAACCTTGACGCATCCGATGGAGAATATTTCACGGATTGTATCAATAAAATAAGCCAAGACGAACATCAAATTGAAAATCTATTAAAAAATCAAATATCTGTAACCACCTCGGTGATCAAAAACTTCAATTCAACAATTCAAAAGCTACAAGTTGATGAAGAGACTTTCAATCAAGATATAAAAGAAATCGAAAAATCATTAATGGAAATATCAGACGATATGGCATTTTACGAAGCTCAAATAAAAACTCTAGAGATATGCGAATCACTCATGGAAAGCTACCTATTCCTTGAAACTTTTATTGGCGATATTATCAATTCAATCACTTTCGCTCGATTGAAAATAATTCATGGTTCAATCATGACATCAAGAGATTTACTTTATTCACTTCAAGAAATATCACAAACATTGAACAAAAATAATTTACCATTATACGTCAGTATTGGAAATATCCCCCAATACCTAGACCTTATTGAATTGCAAGCATATCAAACAGACAATAAAGTAGTATTTGTTTTAAATATTCCCCTAGTAGAGCCTGAAACGTACACACTTTTTCATTTATATCCAATACCAATCTTGGATGCTCGAACAGGACTCCACCATATATTATTAACATTTCAAAAATTTATTGCGCGAGACGACGATTCAATGTTGTACACTTCTTTTCAAAATTTAGATAATTGTAAAGTGATCAAAACCGACTTGAAAATTTGTGCAGAAGTGCTTCCATACCCGATAGACAGCAACGCTATTTGTGAAGCCCAGCTCCTCAAACAAACTCTGCAATTGCCTGAAAATTGTAAATCAACAGTGATCTACGCAAAGGACTACAACGTTCAAGTGATTTCTCAGAATCTGTGGCTGATATCAATATCCGATCCTCTACCAGTCACCATAAACTGTATTGGCAGAGAAGTAATCACAAAAATCATCGAAACCAATACTCTACTGAAACTTCAGCCTGAATGCAACGCCTTCATTGGAAACACGAGAGTTCATTCCAAATATTTCGTTGAAAGATACCAGAACGTAACTTACAACAAACATGCAGTCCAGATACCATATCGATGCTGTGACCACCTCCCGGAAAAATCAAAACTCCCGGAGCTGAAACCCCTGAAATTAAATAAAATAAATGTCGACGATCTCAACATTGCTGAACACAAGTTGAACCAATACTCAGATGAATTGGACAAACTCATCAACGAACCGTTCGTGAACAAACATATTTCTTGGTTCACGTATTTTACAATTGCTCTCATCATCGCACTAGTGATTTTGTATATTTTCTGCAAGTGCC
Organism: Leptinotarsa decemlineata; assembly: GCF_025532065.1. Lineage (NCBI taxonomy): Eukaryota > Metazoa > Arthropoda > Insecta > Coleoptera > Chrysomelidae > Leptinotarsa > Leptinotarsa decemlineata. The sequence goes on from NW_027412586.1 coordinate 726,245, forward strand.
GTCGCAAGAAGTCAATTGCGATCGGAATCACCTCTTCAAGCAACGACAACCCACCGAGACCACCAAGAACGAGAATAGTACCCAGAACCCTGGCAAGATTCGTTCCTAGAAGAAGACCCAGCGTCCGTCTAGAAGACCCTGTTGAAGAAGATGTCGAGCTAACCACGAGTTTGAATGAAAAAACTTTTTCCTAATAAAAGTTGCTGCAAAGCACCAACTTTTCTTTGATAAGGGGAGTTGTTATATCGTGAGTAGGACGATCTCACCGGTATCAGATTACCAAGATAACGACTTCCAAGACTTTGAGTCAGCAGAGTCAGCAGAACGTGATACTTTTGTTATTCCCATCGTCTCCTGCTGACACCGCTGTCTACACATTATAAATGGACCCTGCGAGGTCAAATCATTGTCAGTATCTATTAAGAGTTGGTCAGAACTAATTTAGAATTCGTGTAGTATCAACTTAGATTCTGTTCCATTTTTCATTGTAGTTTTTGTAACGATATTTTTTGTTGTTATTCAAAGAAAGTATGTAATTGAAAATAAAGTGTTTTTTAAAAAGTCGTATTCAAAAGAGTGAATATAACAGATGTAAACAAAGCAATCAATGATTTACTCATTCTGTAGTTTTCCAGTTTATTTATCAATACTATATGATTCATTTTGTCGAAGACAGTACGAAGAAAGTACGTGTCCATTAGTCAGTATCATCATCATCACTAGCAACAGCTTTTTCCAGTTCAAAACGGGTAATCGTCTCTTGATCCTAACCTAATAAAGTTACCATTTCTTGTTGGATATGTATGAAAATCCGAATTGCGGAGATGATTGTGTAAATGTTTTCTAAAATTCAGAATAATTTTGTATATATTATATATGCAGGGTACAGGCAAAATTTTATTTCTGATAAAATGCGGTCTACAAGATTCCCTAGCGTCTAATCTGTAAATCAAACGCAATACTCTCTTTTGGCCAATAAAAATGTTATTTATCGATGTAGAGCAACCCCATACAGCGATATTGTGAGATGTGAGAATAAATTACGGCATAATAAACATTCAAAAGCTGATCAGTACTGAGTGTGGATGAAAGTTGCCGTATAATATAATAACCACAGTTCACTTTCTTTCTGACCTCACTCACAGCTGACTCCAAAGTTATGTTACTATCAACATACTTAGGTACCAAGAAATTTAGTATTGTCTGACGAAATCACATCACGGCTACTTACTGTGACTCGAAAATCATCTTTTCCTGACAGTTCTAGAGTAGAACTGCATTAAAACAGTCTTGCTGGGGTTTACAACCAAGGAGTTTTTGCCGCACCAATCTGTAAATGCGACAGACAGCTCATTGAGTTCAACTTGGAGTTCCTCCGTGCTTTCAGCATCTGCAGCAAGTGTTGTGTCGTCTGCATATAAAATTATTCGGTTTGTATTCAAATATTTTGGCATATCATTGATGAAAAGTAGGAACATCAGAGGTCCCAAAATGGATCCCTGAGGGACTCCACATTCATTAACGTATGATTGTGATTGACAGTCATCATATTTCACGCACATCTTTCTGAGAGTCGAATATGACTCTAGCCATGAAAGTACATTTCCTCTAAATCCTAGCGAAAATAACTTACCCATGATTGATGATAACAAGTGCCTTGGATAGGTCGAAAAAAGAGCACCCACGTACTTTTTCTTATCAAGGGCATCATAGACATTATTAAAAAACTCGTTTAAAGCACTTTCAGTCGACTTACTCGGCCAAAACTGTGTTGAAACCTGGTTATTATGTTGAACTCGTCCAGAAAATTAAACATCTTATTATACACACATTTCTCAAACACCTTACACATTATCGTGGGTACTGTTATGGGTCGGTAGTTTTCCATGATGTTGGGGTCTCCATTTTTCAAAATTGGTGAGAGGAGACCAATTTTTAGTACATCAGGGAATTCGCCGAGTTCTATAGAGCGATAAATTAAAAGAGCTAATGGTTCGCTAATATATAAATGAATGCTTTTCAAGATTTTCGTAGAGATGCAATCAATTCCTACTGAGTTAGTATTTTTTCAATATAAAATGATTTCACAAATATCGCTTGAGTGAACAGGGGAAAAATAGAAGGTTTAACTTCCAAACATTGTTGTATAGCTACTGAAAGACGTGGAACCAAAGTGTTTATATATGGTTTTTTTTCAGCTATCGTTGAAAAATAGGTGTCAAAGTTGTTAGCGATAATATTTTTATCGCAGACAAGTGTATCATCTATCAGTAACTCGCAAGTTATTATTTTCTTACCTTTCCCTGTTCTATCTCTCACCATGCTCCATATTTGTTTCTGTTTTTCGTCGTGGTTTTTATTTTCAAGATGACCCTGATAAAATAAATACTTGGTCTCATGCAGTATTTTTGTGTAAGCCTTTTTAAATTCATTGTAATGGTTCCTTAGGTTTGAATCGTTGAATTGTTTTGTTAACCAAAAGAGATCACGCAAGTTATCTCCCATATGGATAATTTCGTTCGTAAATCATGGTTTCCTTTTACAACTATTTTGATCGAGATTACCGGTTCTTTTAACAAATGTTCATGCCAAACCTATTCAATATAATACTTAATTCAGAAAAGTCGCATAAGCACAGTGAATATTATAAGAGTTATCATAGACAGATTGAAAGTTTTCATGGTTTGAAGTCGACAAAGATGAACATCGATAAACATTCACTTTTGGTTTCGTGAATGGATAAGACAGTAAGACATTAGTTTCAATAATTTTTTTGAAATGAATTAATTGTCAAGCGATAATCGATCAGAGAAATTTTTACATTTTTTTTTCATTTTGAGTAAAGATATGGGTAAAATTCAAAAAGGGATTGAATGCTAGTTAAACCTGATATACCTGAAACTTCACCTATATTTTTGTTGTCCCTTGTGAATATATTAATACTAATGGAAGTGTTCTTATTTTTTATTATTTTCTCCGCTCACTCGATTCCAGAAGGAATACCGAATAACCCGAATATCTAGGCAGTCTGATAGCTAGGACTGGCTCTGAAATTATCTGGCATAGACCCACTCCAACCGTTTGAGCTTGGGTAGTAGGTTGTCACACAAAGCAATCGTAAAAACAAGTTTATTAATTTTTTATTTTGTATTTTTTTATATTTCGTAGTGCACTGACATGGTGATTACATCATGAGCACGAATGGGAATTGAATTGCATTAAAAGATAACTTTGATGAATCACATTATCTTGTACTATCAGATTATTCGCAAATTTGGAAAAGATATGCAAATCAAAGATTCTTCAATTTTTCCCAAATATGAAAATATTAATTTACCAAACGTAAGTGATATCCAACCTAACTGTAAGTTACAAAGTGAATCATCTTTAGAAACGGAAAAGACTTCAATTATTTGAATTTACTCCCAAATATATGCCTTCAGAAACTTTATATAGGTCTCAAGAGTCGTTTATGATTTGTAAAGATTCACTAGAATAAGGAGAACCCCTTATAGATTGAACTTGTGAAATTATGAGAAGAGCTGTTTTTTACAGAAAAGAATGAAATACAATCACTCTGTAACACTTCATTATGTGAGGTTGATAGTGAAATGAATTGTCGGTTGACACGGTATTATCTTTCAGGGGTCTGTTGAATATGTGTGATATGTTATGTATGGTTTATGCATAATCTTTTTTTTGATCTTATAGAAAAATTAATTGAAAAATTTAAATATGTACAATCCAACACTGTAGCATATCATTGTCAGAGAATTTTGGAATGAAAACACTGGGTACAGATTTGGCAATATTGAAATATTATGTTCCTTCCCACAATTAATTAGGGCTCATTGAACCAGTTTTCATTGTATGGAACCTATCCAGTAATTCAAGTTGATTTTATTATTATAGATGTGTGACCAAAAATATTTCAGGTCGGAAATTATATTATTTTGAACATTGGTGATGTAAACATTATAAGCATGATGAATGTTTGCTTTGACTGAAGTACGAGTTCTTGAAAATTGATCGTAGAATTTTTGGTACTTATATTCTTTGAAGCTTTTGGAATATTATTCTTTTGTTTTGATAACATGCATCATGTCAGATGAATAACATAAAGGATACTATTTCTCAAGCTTACCATAAAAAGCTTCAAACATTTCATCAACATGAAAAAACAATCAATATAAATGATACTATTATACAAGTCAGAAAAAAATGCCTTCTTACAACTATAGCTATTATTCAAATTGGTTTTGATCATATTAGCATTTTTCAGACTTATGCATACATCAGGAGCGGGGTGATGAAATCTTCCTTTACTATCGATGGAAAGTCAAGATAACATTCAGAACGTATTGCTTCGGTTTCAGAAACAATAATCGAATTCTACATTTTATCGAAGGAATGGAAAACATTGTTAATTTGGACAATATTTGTGAAATTTAGCGAGTTTTCAACGGGAGCCACCATTGGCGAGGCCGTCAGAGGGCGAGAGGTTAAGACTACAGTCATTTGAGTGCCTGAGAGATGAATGTTCGATTTTGGTTCATTTGAGGAATTTCAAGTTTGTTTTGCGAGGTTTTGGCTATAAAATAAGATGTTAATCTCCTCAATAGATTTTCCAAGTTGATCGATTGGTACACGCGAAACGATAAAGTGACCCTAAGATCTCCAGATCTTACGCCCCTAAATTGGAAAATCGAAATTGGGTTGAATTCAGCAGAATTAACCCAGAATAAATTCGCAATGTGCAAGAGAAATCTATCCGTAGATATGCTTATTGTCAAGAAACTGATATATAGCAGTCTCATCTGACCCAGCAGTCTCATTTCACAGAAATTTTTTCCCACTGAAATGAAGTTAACTTTCAGTCACCCATTACAAAAATATCAAATCAATGATCATCACTGAATGCAGTATTGTAAGACATTTTAGATGAAGTATCACAAGACCTATATTTCGTCACTAAGTCAAAACCAGTTGGGTAATGTCTTCAGAATATACATTCAAAAGTCGGCATTCATTAATGAAAAAACTAATTTAAAAAAACACTTTATTGTCGGGTTTTCTCTGAACAGTTTAACAAAAACGCAATACGTATTTCGCCATATAACGGCTTCTTCGGACGTGTCTTTACTGACTATAGTCTATATATTCAATGCTTTATATATCTGATTTTAAATTTTGAAGTATACCCACATTCCAAGTATCTGAGTCTTATCTGGTCATTAAATGTTTTACGTGTACCTGGGTATGTAATGAATTGAATCACTTGAGCTTATGTACCAGTTTCCACATTTGAAAAATTAATAACGGGAAGTTATTTAATTGTAGTCAGTTATTAAGTAACTTTCCCGAATTCTTGAATTTATTGATTCCTAAACATTCATTGCGTTCAAAACTTTTAAAACTTTTTCTCCTAAATGTAACACGTATTCATAATTGAACTCATGCCTTTCTGCTAAAAGGTAGATTGTAAATGTGGAATTGATCTTTCTATTTACATAACTATTTCTATTGACTTGGATTCTCTGGAAAAAGGTTTTCCCTGTTTGGCCAATATACAGTTTTAGTCAAGAGCCACAAGCCAGCTTATGGATTCTGATTTTTTTTGTGTTTTTTATGTTTCTTCGAGTGTTTCTTCTTCTTCTTATGCTTCTTATCTTTTTTCCTTTTCTTTGTATCCCCTTCATCATCGGAATTGCTTCCCGACTTTGCCTTTTTTTTGTGCCTCTTCTTTTTTTAAACATCCGAGGAGCTATTGTCCTTTCTATGTTTTTTATTCCTCTCTATCAGTTTCATCAGAACTATCTTGTTTCTTATTTTTCTTAGCGGGAACGTCACTGTCACTTCTTCTTCACTCTCTTCTCTTCTTTAGAGTCGGAGCTCTGATGTTTTTTTTTGCTACCTTCTCCTCACTACTGTCACGTGTCTTCTTTTCCCTTTTTTTTCCCATCTCCAACTCTCTAGAAGATCGGTCATCATCATTCTTCCACAGTAGACCTATTTCAAAGTAATTTCCAACTCGATTAATGGTATTTTCCATTTTTTTCAACGCCCTATCATCTTCTTTAGATCTTCCATTTTCTTCCGGACTTCTTATGCCAAAATTGTCAATTTTGAACGAGTCTCTCACTAGATCGTGAATATCTTCATCAATTTGTTCTTGAGACTTACAACAAACGTGAAATATTGAAGACGATTCATCAGCAACTTTTCCCTGATGGTATCTGCCATGTACTACCCATTCCAGTTAAGTTTTTGATACAAACGGTGCATTCAAGTAACTTTGATATATTTTCCTTGCAATAGTCAAAGCACATTAATCCTGACCAATAAGAATTGTTGGTTGTGCATCATAAAAGGAAAGTGCAGGTGCTTCTTTGATGTGTGGATAGATTCTACTCAGGTATTCGACATCAATGGTTTGTCTTGGAAGTGAGAGTCCACTCACAGTTCAAACTTCATTCATTTTCTTTGTTTTTGAGTTCTCTTCCATTGAAGATACCTCTACTGTCACTCTATTGTAGTTTTCTTCAATTTTGGTAACATTGTTAAACCAATTGTAGCAGAGTGACTCAACCGGTCCATCCAGCCCTAATTCATGGGCAATTTTGCTGTCTATCATTGTTATCGTAGCTGCCTCGTCTAGTAGAGCAAAGGTAGAAATTTATTTTTTAGGTCCTCGAAGTTCCACCAGAATTATTCGAAGAAGGATTTTGGGGTTATCTCGTTGGAAAAAATGTATTTTTTCAACTTGACTTTCCGGTCCGACATCTTCATTTGGGTTTGAACAAGAACTTGAGACTTCGTTCTCCTTTTTTGTAAAATTAAGGTTATGTAATATGTTGTTGTGGAATTTTGGGCAATTTTAAATTCCACACTTTTGTTTCAATCTACGTGAGTGAATATTATGACCTGGTTTCAAACAGTAAAAACAGAGTTTCTTCAACGACACAATTTTCCATTTTTCGTCGATATCTAGTTCATCCACACAGAAAAGGTTTTTAAAGTAATTTCATTTTGTAAAGAAGATTTCTCGGCCCATTTGAGACTCAGGAATGGGGGTAATTTAGTAACTATTTCATTCAAGATTGATGGATTTTTCATATGTCCTGTATTTTCAAAGAGTTTTTTGTAGCGTCATTTCTTCTAAATCAATGATGTTTTTGCCAATAGAGATTGTGGACTTCTTAGATGAAGAATCTTGAATCAGTTCACGTTGTAGTTGTGCTTCTTTCCTTATTAGTTCAGCATCAATTTCGGTTCTCCTTTTCTCAATTTCGGCTATCCTTCTCTCAATTATGGCTCTCCTTCTCTCTACCTCGACAAATTTTCTCGTTTCTTCCAATTCTATTTCCAACATTCGTCATCTAGAGCTTGAAAATTTCGTAATTTTTTATTTGTCTTCGGCATTAGATGGGTCTTCTAATGAAGGACGTTTCTGCAACTCCGAAATTTGTCGTGGGACACAACATACGTCGCTTTATCTTTCAGAAGGAACTCCTTTTAGTTTTTCTTTTGCTCGAAGGACCAATGTTCGGACTAGTCAGTCCTACTCTGAATTCCTTTGATTTAAAGTCGAAATAAACCAGGAATCAAACGTTTCAAGTCAATAACTTCATTTTATAACATTTCAAATATTGTCAATGTCAAAATCGTCTTTTTTTCATAAATAAACCATGATCAATTTTTTTTAACATACTAAGTGAACAAAAGTTGACAAAACTTATCAAAAGCAACATTGATTGTTATTTCATGAAGCATATCATTGTTTTTATAAAAATGGCGAAGTCACCACGATGGAGCGCTACTTACAAGGCGTATTAAAAATAAACCAGTGACGGAGGTAATTGGAACATCATAATCAAATTGTGGGAGAAAACTACTTTCTTGTGGAGGACTCAATACTTCCTACTGTGTTTTGGGTACATAACCTTCCACAATCTGAAAAATAAACGTGAAAAATAAAAGTGGTTTATGTTACGCAGTAACTTTAGAGGTGAACTTTTCAATTTGCCCTTCATTACACTCCAGCAGATTCTTTAATGATTCAGCTCTGTTAATTTTCCAGAGAATATATGCATTTTTCACTCACGATACTATGGTTTATTTTTAGTATGCCTAGTGAGTAGCGCTTCATCGTCGCGACTTTGCCATTTTGAAAAAACACTAAACTAAACGAGTGTTTATAAAGATATCATTGTATTCATCAAAATGGCGAAGTCATCACGTTGAAGCGCCACTTACATGGCATATTAATAATAAACCACTGACGGAGGTTATCGGAACATAATAATTGTATTGTGAGAGAATAATACATATTTTCTTTGAAGGACACTTTTTGTGGAGGACTTCAATACTTCACACTGTTTTTTGTTACGTAACCTTCCACAATCTGAAAAATAAACGAAGTGGTTTATATTACGCAGTAACTTTAGAGGTGAACTTTTCAATTTGCCCTTTATTACACTTTAACAGATTCTCTAATGATTCAACTCTGTTAATTTTTTAGAGAATATATGTATTTTTCTCTCATGATACTATTATTATGTTCTGGTAAGCTTCGTTAGTGTTTTATTTTTAGTATGCCAAGTGAGTAGCGCTTCATCGTGGCGACTTCGTAATTTTGAATGAAAACTTAACTAAACGAGTGTTTTTATAAAAATGTCATTTCATCCATGAAAATGGCGAAGTCGACACGATGAAGCGCTACTTACAAGGCATATCAATAATAAATCACTGACAGAGGTTATCGGAACATAATAATTGTATTGTGAGAGAAAAATACATACATTTTTGACAGCCTTTTTTGTGGTGGACTCAATACTTCCTACTGTTTTTTGTGTACATTACCTTCCACATTTTGAAAAATGAATGAAGCTAAATCAATAGAGAATATGATGAAGCGCAATAAAGGGCTAACTGAAAAATTGACTCCGAAAATTGACTACGTAATATAAAACACTGAAGAGCCCAATTGGTTAGTAACTTATCATATTTATACAAATTTTGCCTACAAATTGAAAAAAAAAAATCTTTTTCTGTCTTCAAAACCTGAAATTCTTTACGAAACATTTGCTCCAAATTGCGATAGCTCTAATTCTAATGAAATGCTCAGATTTTATTTGCTATAGTCAACATGAAACCTATGTTGGATGTTTTTTGAGAATTCAGTCAAGGTTCATATTTACGTTTTCAATCTCTCTTCTTAGTACCAGACGGCAAACAGGTACGATTTATTTTCCAAAGAACTATTCAAAATACACTTGTTACCTGCTAAAAGAATAAATGCGGATTCAGACTTTTCTAATTTCTTCATTAGATTATTTGGTGATAATTTTTGTTCCACTCCATTCTATAGCGTGATTCTCAGATAATTTTATAGTATGCTTCATTATCCCCGATCCTGCTATATGTCTTCTCCTTATATATTCCCGATGTTCATCAAGGGATATTTATGTTTCACCTGTATAACGTTTTCAATCTCTCTTCTTAGTACCAGACGGCAAACAGGTACGATTTATTTTCCAAAGAACTATTCAAAATACACTTGTTACTTGCTAAAAGAATAAATGCGGATTCAGACTTTTCTAATTTCTTCATTAGATTATTTGGTGATAATTTTTGTTCCACTCCATTCTATAGCGTGATTCTCAGATAATTTTATAGTATGATTCGTTATCCCCGATCCTGCTATATGTCTTCTCCTTATATATTCCCGATGTTCATCAAGGGATATTTATGTTTCACCTGTATAACTTTTTCCACAGGAACAAGGTATATTCTGTACTTTCGGGTTTAGTTTGTGTCGAAAGAGATCCCAATGTGTTGGTAGTTCTGAAAGTTCTTCTTACATTATGACTATAACCAATGCGTCTCAATTTCTCAGACAAACCGAGAACATAAGGTATGATGTTAATTGTGAGGTCTTGTTCTTGGATTTGTGGTTGTTGTGTGATATGCGTTATGACCCAAAACTGTTTTGATGACTGGTATTTCCTCTTTCATATTATGAACCAAATTGTAAACTATTATTGCTCTAGCGGGGTGATTAGATTCATAGTGGAAATGTTCATGTATTAGATTTCTTTCGATGAACACTCGTATCAAGAGCATTAATAATAATAATAATTTTATCAACCATTTTTGGTACATAATGTACATATGTCAAGTCAATAATTGTTATATATGTTACATACATATTGAGAATGAAAATAATAGTTAGTCATACTTGAATAACATATATGTATATATATATATATATATATATATATATATATATATATATATATATATATATATATATATATATATATATATATATATATTTATATTTATATTTATATTTTTTCTTTGAATGATGCAACTAATTTTCCTTTATTTTCAGTATTTCAATATTAAATTTTACAAAAAGGATTTGAAGCTTTATATCTTCTATTAATTATCTGCGAGCGCTTTCGACAGTTGGTAGTACTGTCATCTTCTAGGCACTCCTCAAACTGAACTTGTCATCCTGTTGTCTGTCTCTTTATACGGTCAGAGCGTCTTAACTCAGGTATTTCAGGTACTTTAGGTAAATTTGCCTGTATTTGTTCTGCATCAGGTACTCTTCTTCGTGTTAGATCTTCTCTAGGAATGTGTATGGTTTTGTTTAATATATTGAATGTGAGATCTTGTTGTGTTTTGATTTGTACTTGTTCCTCGATAAGTGATTTATGACTGTTGAATTTATGGATGTTCAAGTTTTCCCAAATGTCCATGCGGTTTCCCTTGTTGATTTGTTTTATTAGTTTTATGTTCTCTGGTGGGGGGAAATTATGTTTGTTTTGTATGGCGTGTGTTGTAAGGTTTGATTTATATACTGTTGGATTTATATATGTTTTTTTGTGCTCATTGTACCTTTGGATCAGTTTTTTCTTGGTTTGGCCGATATAGAATTTGTTGCAGTCCGAGCATTGTATACTGTATATGCTCGGACTTGGGTCAAAACGACTTCCATCAGGAAAAAATAAACCGTAATGAGTACAAAGATTCGCCACTTTATGCCGGGCAGAATATTTCAACTTATTACCACAGAGCATCATAAGTGAAACAAATTTTCTCAAATCAAAAAAAAACGAAGACTTTCTGATAACAAGTTGTTTTTACTCCCTGAAAGAGTATGAAAATAATATTTTTGTGTTGTAAATGAAATAAGAGATATTATATAAAATATCTTCTGTGAAATATGACGTTGCCTTGTAGTGGAAAACGCAGAGAAAGTTCGAAGACCAATTTCATTCCGCGATAGATATCGAAGCTTAACTTTGCAACAGACAGACTTGAGGAGCTCACTTTCTCAATCTTTTTCTGAAAGGATATTTGAGTCCAGCGTTGCATTTGTAGTGCTAGACCCAAATATGGTAGATCTTAGCAATGCTGTACGGTGTTTAAACACAAATTATCTGTACTTGGGTGTCAATTGGTTGCTTCACAATGAAAGCGGCAGAGAAAGAGGGAACGTCTTGTCCTTTGGATCATTCAGTTGATCTGGGACAGTGAGAGACGTAACTTTCGTGTATACATTCAGTTCACTCAGTTTTCTCCAGATGATTTTCGAATTGCTGCTATTATTATTGAAGCAGTATTCTGAGAAAGATTTTTTTATTTCTCAGATATCAAGTGTGACTATTCGAATAGGTCTGAATGTTGATTGCTGCAAAAAAAGAGCAGAGGACGCTTTGATAAATCATCAGGAGTAAGGATCAATCAAAACCAATAATAAAACTGAAAATGATCAAAACAAATAATTGTATTTTATTGTAGCATATAGAGGCATTATATAAGTTTTCGGTTGATACTGTGACAGTGAAAAAAATGATTCAAGTGTGGAAAGAAATCTGAAACAAAATGTGTTTCTTTTAGTTTGACGGTATATAAGGTAGTGAGTCCAGGTGATAAATTAAAAAATCATTCAAAATAGCGCACCCATATCATATTGATCATCAATTCAAAAAAGGTTAGGCATTTGGAGTAACTTTTAATTGATGAGAAATATCACTACCATATGTGGGACAAATTGTGATGAAAAAATTACTCAAACTATTTATGTGAATGAGTGTGCAAAATTAACTCACAATAGCTTCAATTATGATCATTCCGGACTGCAAAATAATGGTCGTTACTTATCGACAAGTACAACTCAAATAAAATATTGGAATGTTGATAGTTTCTATGGTTTAGTTCAATCAATAATATCGAGCAAATCAGTTTTTTATATGTTCAATAAAAAGTATTTGAATGAACATTGAAAGTTGTTTGGTATGTTTGTTTTGCTTTCAATTTCCAGAAAAAAACATAGTTAATTTTTGAAATTATATACGGTAGTATAATTTCCTACTAACTTTTCAGCATCAAAGATATTTGTCCCAATGAACTTAGGTATTTTGGTATTGTTTATTTCGTTTTCAATTTTCACAAAAATTATAGTTATATTCGAAAATTTCAAACTATGTATTTATGAGAATGAGTGTGTGAAATTAACTAACAATAGCCAATGATGAACATTCTGGACTGCGAAATAATTATCACTCATCAACAATTGAAACTCAAAAACAATATTGAAATGTTAATAATACAATTGATGATATCGAGCCAACTAGTTTTTTAAATTTTTAATAGTCTTTGAATATACATTAGGAGTAATTAAGTATAGTTTGTTTTGTTTTCAATTTTTACAAAATACATACATAAATTCAGAAATTTCTTGAAACAGTATAGTTTCCTACTAACTTTTCAGCATCAACGATATTTCTCTCAATGGAATTGAATCATACTTTCGAAAAATTCAAACCTGAACCTCATTTTCATCAAATTATATCAAACTTATACATGAAATCATCCCTATAATTCGCTATAATTATTGAAAATTGTTGAAAATGCATGGGACATATGTGGAAAAAAAATCTTGATGGCTTCTGTTATAGATTATACGCCATGATACTTCCACATGAGATTTTTATATATCATAAGTTCGAAATATTTCAATTATTCCTGATAAAGTTTAATCAAGCCAGCTTTTTATTCGAAACCGAGATTACATTCAAAACAGAAAATTGAATTTGTGCTCATTATAAATGGGAAATGTTGAACAAAACAATGCAATTAATTATGTTCCAATTACATTACCGATATTCAAAAACACCACGGTTGCCTGTATGTGAATGCGAGTGACGGGATGATTTATAATTTTCCAATTATTGCTCGGTTAATTATTCATTCGTTGCTTTGTTAGGTTTAGTTTAATGAGGAAGAGCTTGTAACGAAGCTATTTAAGATTGACGAGCAACGCATAGTATATGTAGACTTTTCTATCTGCTGAACGGATATCAGTTCATTTCATTGATTGAATTCAACAATACAATTCCAGAAAAATAGTAATATCTCTGAATTACATACAATAATTTCCTTATTCATGCCATAGATACCTCTGCTAGATACCTGCGAATTGAATTGTCTTAAATTAATTTCACATGTTGCCTTATCTACTAGTTTCACTTCAATGAAATATATTACAACAAAAAAAATCATCACTCACACATATTATCTATTAGTCTAATATCAATTTTGCAATATTGCCTTTTCTAATAGTTAGGTAAATCTTATAATAAAATATTATTTCAACGAGCTATATAGTATACTATTAAGTATTGGTACACCATCGTCATTCATAATATGATTATGTTTTCTTATTTGTACATTCTCATATAATAGGCGTCTAGATGCCTGTTGTTTGTTAACTTGTCTAGCTAATCTCAATGAACTAAAGTCTATGGAATGGTTTTGTTGCATAACATGATGGGCGACTGCTGATTTTTCTGATCTTCCATATTTTAGGTGTGCTAAGTGTTCTTTATATCTTATTTTAATAGATCTTTTAGTCTGTCCATAATATTTTGAATAGCAGTCCTTACATTTGATTTCGTAAATTCCTAGAAGGCTCTGTTGTGTATGACGTGTTTTGAATACCACTTTCCAAAGTTCTTCGTATATTGGTGGTATGAAACAGATATATTTATATTGGTTTTCATCTTTTCTGAAAGTCGAGATTTCGTTCATTCTTAACCTAATGAATATCGCGATATTCAATAATAAAAATATCGAATCTTTTTAAATAACAGATGTTCAACTTCCATTTCTTGACGTTTTGGTAATGAGAATCCAATGGGGAAAGGAAACGAGCACTTACAGGTATATTTCCTGACTGTCCACATCACTGTTGACAGCAAAAACGCGCTGGGATGAATTTTATAGTACATCGTCTTTTGACATTTCCTCTCACACATGAGAGGTTCATGAAACAACAAAAACGGACAATACAGGAAATTGCAGTAAGTAACGACATTCAGAAAAGACGAAAACCAAGACAAATATATCTCAGTTCCATACCACCAATATACGAAGAACTTTGAACGATTTTCAGGGAACTAGGTATGAAGGTGGTATTCAAAACAAGTCATACACCACAGAGTCTTCTAGGAAATCCAAAGAACAAATTTGGTATTCAGAACTGCTAATTTGTAGTGATCAAGGCTGATATACTGTATTCGGTATTCCAAGAAGCTTTCAATGAGGTCTACGGTACATTGATCCAAACCAAAGTGATTCAGTTATTGTATAAAATACTGTGGTCTAAGGTATCGAAAGCTTTACTGAAGTCTGATAAGATCAGACATGTAATATTATTTATATCAGTTGCTTCAAAAATATCAACGGTTATGGAGAGGAAAGCGAAAGTAGTAGTATGTTGAGAACGGAACCCAGACTGAACGTTAGGTATGATGTTGTGAAAACTTTCAAATTCCATCATCTGATCTTTGAGAATCAGTTCAAGCGTTCAAGACAAGGAAGGAAAGATACTAATAGTCCTAGGATTAGAATATTGTGTCGGAGAGTTACATGTGGGCAATCTTTGTGGAAAACGAGTATTTGGTTTAGTTTTTATACTCGCATTTGTTGTGGATATAATTTCCAAAATTACCGATATACAGCTGCGAGTAGTGAATATAAGTGTCATTGTCTCTTTTTGGTCTCTTTATTTTTATTATCTCCATCCTGAAATCACGTATTATACACCCTGGGTTACTAATGTTGGTCGTATCGCCTTCCTGCACCTACACCGGATCATTGCATGGCAGATTTGCCTTTAGATAAATATAGAAATTCGTGGTTTCAACTGGATAGAGCAACAGCTCATTCTACACAGGAAGTTTCCAGGAAACTTTACGAAATGTTTGACGATCGTTGGTTTAGGCGTTTTGGGCCGTGGGATTGGCCACCGAGATCACTCGATCTCACGCCACTTGATCATTTATGAGGTGTTTCGGAAGGAAGAGTCTACATTTCTCCAGTGCCTACCAAAGAAGAACTGCGACGGCAAATAGTGCGGTGTATTGAAGATCTGGATCCAAATGAAATCGAAAGCAACCAGAAGTCACGTACAAGATAACATTCAAAAATGTTAAGAATGTAATGGACATCATTTCTAGCATTTATTGTGAAACTCTGATTTTTTTACAATTTTGTTATTTTTAATCATTCTAATTCTGTTATTTTCTATACTTTCACATGTTAGAGCCCAGAAAATCTTGCTTTTCACCTAGAAATGCCTGATTTTTGGTACAGTTGTTTCCTGAAAACTTTGAGCTATAGTTGAGGAAATTATTTTGTAATCTTATAAACTTCCTCTCGTTCATTGGTGTTAATTCAGGATACATTTGGTTGAATTTTCTGTAAGTTTGGATAATGATTTGATTTTTTCGTTCATGGGTAATAAATAATTTCATAAGAACTTCGTTTGAATAATCGATATTTGCATTCATTTTGAAAGATGAAGGTTATAGAAATTCTGTGTAGAAATATTTGGGCAGGGCAATAATTATTTTGAGGAGAAGGAGTGTAGTGATATTCTAGTATGAAGAACGATAAATTATTTTCGTCATTCAGTTTTATCAACATGTACTTAAGAAACCAACATATCTCTCTGCAAGACCGTTTGATTGATGGTTGTAAAGACTGCTGAAAATTAATCGAAAGGAACATTCTTTAGCGAATCTTTTCAACTTCAACGAGTTGAATGAATAAAATATACCAGAAAAGCCATATAGAAAAATGTTGATGACATCGTCAGCTGATTTAGGCTTTATTTTTGTTACTTTCAACCAAGTGAAGTAGGAATCCACTATGAGGAGATGATTGTTACCATTGAACCCAAAAAATTCTGAAAAAATGTATTGCCAGATTCGAGTTGGTAAAGGATGACCCACTAGTGTTTCTTTTTGGTTTGTGTAGAAAACCACTATCGACATGGGTGGAAAAAAAACGGTACCCGAAAAAACGCGGGGCCCGAGAGATTGGATGGGAATTATTAGTCAGTCAACTCGAGCGAGCCAGGCGAGAGCATTGTTATTTTTTAAGTGTTTATATCCAGATCGGAAAAGATGCGATGGTTTAATCGTTAAGTTCAATTGTGAATTGATGTCTCTTTGGGTAAAATATATTTTTACGATTATTAGGGGAGAGGCGGGGAATCACATGCAGGGGGCAATGGTACGCATGACCCTGTATGACCAAGCGTCGGTGCCAATTGGATAGACTCGTGGCACACACGCAATTCAACAACTCTGTTGCGGTACATTTCAGTTCTACGCTTTTGTTCGTTAGATATAGACCATTTTTAGTTCTCGGCATTTTTGTTATAGCATTTGTTCGTGATTCAAGTATAGGTAAGTATTGCATTTTCATTTCAAAGTTGCTGTATTTTTTTTTCATGAATGAACTGGCCCCTTCTGAACCAAATACCGTATATATTTCGTGGCAATATCGAACAATAATTTGTTCAAATAACTCATAAGACAAATGGCGTAAATTGGCTAATGATACGCGGTTACGTACGATTTCCCTCATTGGCGTACCATTACCCGCATAATACCGAAACATGTGTTTCAGTTGCCCATATTGTTGTTTCAGATGCCTAACAAGTACGCGAGAAAAACAAATATTGCTGGTTGGACCAAGGAGACTTTACAGAAAGCTCTTGAGGCGATAGATTCTGATAGAAAAATTCGAGAGGTTTCCAGATCATTCAACATTCACGAGGCAACACTGAGAGCGCGCAGAAAGAACAACAATAGATCTGGCCCAAGACTAGGAAGACCCTCAATCTTCTCAGCTGAGGTTGAAACTCAAATGGCAAGTCACGTTCTTAAACTAGCTGAATTGTTTCATGGATTGACTCCGGTAGAGTAACGAAAACTCGCGTTTCAACTCGCCAAAAAGCAGGCAAAGATTGGCTGGGATTATTTGTTGAGAGAAACCCTCAAATTAGTCTAAGAAAACCTGAAGGAACAAGTGTCAATAGAATTACTGCTTTCCGTGAAGAATCCGTTGAAACTTTTTTTTCCAATTTGACAAATTTGAATTTTGTCCAAGCAGAATCTTCAATGTTGACGAGACTGGGATTTTAACTGTTCAGAAGCCAACTAAGCAACTGGGACCAAAAGGCGTAAAACAATTTGGATCAAAAATATCTTGGGAACGCATACTGCCATATGCGCATACTGCCATATGCGCAATGAGTGCTTCTGAAACCTTTATTTCACCTCTCCTAATATTTACTCGGAAACAAATGTCTTCTACATTGGTTAAAAATGGACCACTAGAGGGAATTTATGCAGTTACGGATAATGGCTGGAGCGACGAAAAATGTTTTCTCCAGTGGTTACAGCATTTTTAATTGCATGTAAATTCAAGTAAAGCAAACCGTGTTCTGGTGCTCCTGGTGCTCGACAACCATTATAGCCATATATCCACTCCGATTTATAACTATTGCAAAGATAATGGAGTTGACATGTTGTCGATACCGCCACATACCTCCCACCGCTTACAACCTCTCGATACTTCGTTTTCCGGACCATTCAAATGCGCTTTCTATAAGGAGTGCGATATTTCTTTGAAAACTGGCAAGCAAGAGAAAATAACTTTTCCAGATTTGGCAGAAATATTTAAAAATGCCTACGACAATGGAAAAAGCTATATCAGGTTTCAACTCATGTGGAATCCACCCATTCAACCCAGATAAATTTACCAAAGAGGATTTCGAAGCTGCTAGTCAATATTTGCCTACTCTATCTGATGATTTGAACTCCACAAATCAGCCTAATCATGGTCCGTCAACTTCCAACTTTCCAATTATACCCCAATCCTATCCTAAATGAAATTCAAAAGTGATAAGTGCTTTAGCAAAAGGCGAAGTCAGTATTGCAGAACTTTCACCATTGCCGTCATATTCTGGAGAAGGAAAAACTAGAAAATGTACCAAGGGAAAGTCAGAACTTTTAACGGCTACAATAATAAACTTAATTCTCGACGAGAAGCAACAAAGAACGAATAAAATAAATGGAAAGGGTAAAAATATCAAAGCAAAAGTGCCATTATGCAAAAAAATAATGAATGAAAGAAATATGCAACTAGATTCTGATACTTCCGAGGACAACGAAATTGACGAGAAAAATCGTGTTGATGATGATGAACTGAATGACATGTATGTGGATTCGACGAGAAGCAACAAAGAACGAATAAAATAAAGGGAAAGGGTAAAAATATCAAAGCAAAAGTGCCATTATGCAAAAAAATAATGAATGAAAGAAATATGCAACTAGATTCTGATACTTCCGAGGACAACGAAATTGACGAGAAAAATCTTGTTGATGATGATGAACTGAATGACATGTATGTGGATTCAAACGAGAAGGATCAATGCTTGTTATGTGAAGATTTCGAAAAAGATGGGGAAATTTGGTATAGATGTGTTGGGAAGTGGGTACATGCTGAATGCAGTGGGCAGGACTTTGCCACTGATTATGAATGCGACTTTTGCAGTAAAAAATCCTTTGCAAAAAGGGACCTTGTTGGCAAATTTTAATTTAGTTCCTGAAATAAGTTTATTGTTTTTGTTAAATATGTAAAATATGTTTCAAGTTTTCGTTTTTATTAGGTTTTCATTAGGAATAAGTTTACTTTTTTTAAATTCATCATATTTTCTAACAATTTTCAATAAACACGATTTTTTCAAACAGTTTTTATTTGCGTGTCATTGCCCGACAAAATGCGTATCATTAACCACCGTGAAGGGTAACGGTACGCAAACCATAAAACTCGGGTTTATCTGTTTTATACCAACCCCTTTTATTATGTAGAAAATTTGATATGTCCAAGTTAAAGGGAACATATGAATGAACGACTATGGCAAATCTGCAGTTTTTACCGATAAAAACATTTGATTTATGACAAATATTGCTTAGATGCGTACAATTACCCTCCTCTCCCCTATATCTGCTTTTCTTATAAAGCAGCGGTGGGATAGATTCACGTCTGCCATTGAACAAAGGTAGGAATTTTCCTTATCAATTGATCAGTTGAAATCAAATGCCGTTGGGCATATGATCTTTGAGAGGAATACATTGTTTTGAAGACGAATATAAATATACAATAACATGACTATGCCTATACATGGATTCATGTATGTTGTACCGTTACAGTCTGAGTAAGTACTTATTTCTAAGGAAGTTGGTGATCACAAGTGGAATATTTATTTTGCCTATGTACAAAGAAAAGGACATGAGCAATCTCACATGCCAGCAGGCTTACGATTGAGAATTTCACATGAAACGAAAGTACTAGTTATTCTTTGGAAATATTCCTTTTCTTTTGGCATTTTGCCTTGCTTATTTATGAGCACATGATATTAGATTATAAACATATAATTCAGAATGTATAAAAAAATGCTGAGTTCGGTATCACTGTACAATATTCCAAAAGATATTGAGATCAATTTCGGACAGTGTGTATTAAATGAATACTGAGTTCAGTATTGGTGATTTCTGAATCATATGTTGTTTTGTTGTACAGTGTGTACAATATTGAATAACATTAGTATCAATGCCATACAGATGAGTTCAGTTTTGATGATTTCAGAATCATATGGGTTGCGAAATTTGATTCCTCAGTCTTTGGTGCCGAATCATATGCATTAACTACGCAAGTCTTTTTTTCATTCAATTCATGCTGTCTAATACTACTTTTGTTCGAAAAGAGAACATTATCACTTAGGAAAAAAAAAGATATGGCCACTTTGTTACTGTGAAAGTCATTCCTTCACGTTGTCCCTTAGAACAAAAATATTACTAAAATGCCTGTTCAACTGAAATAAATCAAAATTTCTTATTAATGAAGTATTGCAAATAAATTAGAGAGATGTGTGTTATTCTATATCAAAACTTTCATTTTATAATGACGAATTTATAAAAAAGATAATTCGATTCTAAATATGCCCCGCCAAATAAAATCATTCCCTCACCGTATAACGATATTCGATTTCTGAACGTATCGAATGATATTTTCATACGTAACCCTATGAAATTAGTACCTGGCATCACTCTCAAATGTTTCAAAAAGGCGATTTCTTCTAAACTATAGGTGAGTTAGTGCAATACAATATTATGTTAAAAATAGTTAAGAGTTATATTTATGACGATCATTACCTCACGTTACATATATATCTTAGGTATATTAGTATACATGTATATTATTTGTTGTTTTTATGCGGTTTTGGGAGTAATATGTATATTCGAAATGTAAACAACAAATTGAGGTTATGTACCGGCATTCTTCAGCCGGCTTCAGTTAAAATTCGTCATTCCCTCATGGTCATTCCCTCACTATATTTAGGAGTGAGGGAATGACGGTTGGATGAGGGAATGATTTATAAAGTATTCTATATATTTCTTTTGGATTTTTAATTTATTTCTAGCAACTGGTATTATATGGTATATAATTAAAACCAGGTACAAGTATATGGGAGCAAAATGACACGGCCAATGAAATTAAGTGCTGCAGAAAAAAAAAATGAAAAAAAAAGAGTATAATAGAAATAGGCGAGAAAAAATTAAAAATAACACCGAATCTTTGGAAAAACTGCGGGAAAAGGTAAGATTAAAGTATTTAAAGAAAAAAGATAAGGGTCAGGTGAAATCAGTTATACATATGACTGCTAGAAAACTTAGACAAAAACGAAAATAATGGAAAGAAAATAGTAAAGTGTATAGAAATAAAAAAGCTATAATATACAAACATTTACAGAAAGTAATTGATAATACACCCCCACAAAGTCCAGCATTAGATATGCAGCAAAGTAGAGAAAATGTAGCTGTACGAAATAGACGACAGATGCGAAGGCGCCGGCTATTTTCTATGCAAAAATTGTAAATTTGGAAAAAAATTTGAAAAATGCAGTGAAATTAACTGAAAAATACAAGAAAAGGCATTTGAGTCTCAAAAAACAATTAAAAATGACCCAGAATTGCCTAAAACTAAAGTAATTTTGCTCCTAAATAATGTAAAAGTTCCTGAGATTACGAAGAAGAAATTACTTCTCAGCGAAGCGTTAACAAGAGACCTAGAGACAAGTTACGGTCTTGGAAAGAAACATGAAAAAAAAAAAGTATTGCGAAATGTTGAAATTCAAATCACCTCAGAAATACAAGTTACTTCATGAATCAAAACCTTTTTTCAAAAATGATACTTCCTAAAGACAAAAACCTCGCAAAATGAGCGCCAAAATGCTGAGTGTCAAAGACGATGTAGTTAAATTTTTGGAGAAAGATGAAAATTCAAGAATGTGCCCAGGTAAAAAAAAAATATTTAAAATCCAACAAAGGTAAAACACTACAAAAGCGTGTTTTATACGATAGACTGCATAATTTAATCCAAAAATTTTTGAACACAGTTAATTATAAGATGAGTTTATTAACCTTCTGCAGATTCAGACCTTTTTGGATTACTTGGCAAAATGTTAATGAACGAAATACTTGCTAATACATACAACATGCCAATATTCAACTGATGATATCAAAATTGCATGAAGTCAAAGTTTTGAAAATTTGTAGCTCAACTTCAGCTTTAGCGACTATAACCTGCGATGTGCATTCCACAAAATGTCTATTCAGAGAATGTTCAATCTACAATGAACGTTCTTTAGAATACTACTTACCAATGCCTAATCAGTAGGTGACTTATCGACAATGGATTTATGAAGTCAGTTCATTTGAAAAGGACGGAAAAAAAGTCAGTTCGTAAACCCGCGAAAAAAGAGTATAAGGTCAAATTGAAACAACTTGTTCAAGATCTGGAAGCAGCATTACCACTCTTTTATACACATGTTGGCACTATAGCACATCAATATCAAGCCATTCAAAATATTAAATAAAAATTGACAGTAAATGACATTCTGATTCATATAGATTACAGTGAAAATTATTGCTGCAAGTATAATGAGGAAATACAAGCTGTTCACTTTGGTGGAGGAAGGCAGCAGATAACTATGCATACAGGAGTACTTTACTTGCGAAATGATAATGCAATCAAACCCGTATCTTTTTGTTCTCTGTCTAGCGACAATAGACGTGACACAATGGCTGTTTGGGCATATTCAAAACCCATTTTTGACTGGATAAAAGCACAACATCTTCTTATTTCCCGATCACATATGTTGAGTGATGGGCCTGTTAATCAACATAAAAATAAATTCATGTTAGAAATGGTATGTCGCCATCTAAAAGACCTCTATCCAGAAATCACACACTTTTCATGACATTATTTTGAACCCGGGCACGGTAAGGGAGCGCCTGATGATGTCGGTGGAACCCTGAAACGGACAGCTGATAAAGTCGTAGCAGAAGGCCATGATATCGTAGATATAAATTCATTGAAACCTATCCTTCAATTTAGATATCCTTCGATTTCATTGTTTGAAGTCACCACAGCAGATATTTCCTTGATGGATGATCTCATAAAACAGTCCCAGACCATTCCTTCATTCTGGGGAACACAAAAAATACTCCAGTTCGTTTTTTTCACAAACCAGGAGACTTTCTTGCACAGTTTGCAAAGAAGATTGCACCCACTATCATTTGGGTTATTTCCGACAGCACCAAAGTAATCGATTTGCTAATAAGCGTAACAAATCCTCTCAAATGTCAATAGCAATTGAAACAATGAATATAGATAATTATAATCACGAACTGTCTCTACCGTCTTCTCCGCGTATTCAAGATCACCCTGGAATATTCAAGGAAAACGATACAATTGATTTAAAAAAAGATATATTCACTGTTGTCTCAGACACTGATAAAATGCTACCATTGGAGATCATGTCTTGATTAAATAGGGCATGGCGAAGTATCCTGGAGAAGATTTGTCTGTATTTGAAGATGGTTTAATGATTAGGTGCATGAAGCAAGGTCCAAAGTTTTGGAGATGGTCTAATATTGAAGATGAGCAATTATATAGCTGGGAAGACGTGATACATAAAATAAAGACGCCAAAGTTAATTAAGAAGGGGAATTATGTTATACCAGAGATAGATGAGAGTGATGTGAAAATTAAGACTGATTTATTCGATCTCAAAAAATAAAAAACTAATGCAAGAAAAGATTAACATTAATAATTATTAAAGTGTTAGTTGAATATATATATGACGGAGTTTGAAGTTATGAAGAGTATTAGATACAAAGATTAAAAATAAATACTTATAAGTTCAAAGATAGAAAAAAATATTTATTACCTCTTTAATTGTATATTTGTTAACGTTTTGAGTTAGTTATATTGACTATAAGTACAAAGTTTTTAAGTTGCTTTTCTTGAGAATAAGATTTATCTTTTTTTAATTTCATAAGAATAACATAATTTTGTTCATTATTCTTTGTTTTTCATTTTAAAATAATAATAAATCATTTCCTCACCCTGTTAATCATTCCCTTATTTTTATTTTTCAAATATTTATTTTCAGGAGAATATAGACTAAAAAATGGCAGACCAAGAGTTCTAAATAGATCTTTTTGAGCTACTTCATCAATTTCAGCAACAAAAAAAGAAAATTCCATTAAAAAAACTAATTTTAATAATGTCTGGAATTTTGAAATTTCGTGAGAAATACCCATATGTTATTTTATTGTGCAGTTGTACAATATAGCTATATGTATTGAAGTCAATACAGTATAAAATGAATACTGAGTTCAGTGTAGACGGTTATTGAATCATATATTATTTTGGTGTGCAATGGTGACAATGAGCAGAGTGCTCACTTCGATGAAGAATGAAATATCTGGAAAGCGAGTCAATTGATTTGAATGTTTGATTTTGCAATAATTGATTTCTATTATTTCCTTTCAAAAAACTGGTAGATTTCCCCTCGAGCTCGAGTGGAGTAGTAGCATGGCCGAATGTAAGAAACCACCACATGGGTGGAAAAAACACGGTAACCGAAAAAACGCGGGGCCCGAGAGATTGGATGGGAATTATTAGACAGTCAACTCGAGCGAGGGAGTTCCGTGGTGGCCGTGGTAGGGGACGGACGTGCTGATAACGTCCGTCCACAAAGAAGGTACGCGGATGCCATGTGCTATCATGGGGCTCCGTTTTGTGTTGTGTCGTATTAAAACTAAAATGTGAAGTGTCTAAAAAAGTGAAGAATAAGTGGCCCCCTTTATTCACGCCGGTATCCAGGCCGGGGTGGTTCGGATAACCACGTAAAGGGGGCTATATATGTGAAAAATTATCAAAAGGTCTCCCAAGTAGGAGGCGACTTCAAATAATCAAACTGTTTTTGTTAAAAAAAAAACTAGTGTTTTTTTACTATAGAAAGTTTTAAAAAAATGGGTGGCAGCATTGCTTAGTGCAAGACCGCTGCGCCCCCCGACGAAGCTCCTGATAATCAACAGGAGGAGCATTGGTCATATGCGCCTGACGATAGGAAGCAACGACCATCCAAAATAGAGAGAGAGAGAGAGAACTCGAGCGAGCCAGGCGAGAGTATTGATATTATTTAGTTGTTTATATTCAGATCTGATACTGCCACTACCAGAATAAAGCTTGAATTTCAATTTGAAATTTTCAAACGTGACTGTTTCATACTATGAACTATTATTTTCTACACGAAATTCATTCAGCTTACTGTTTTTTCTTTCTGTAGACTTCATCTGCTAACATTTTCCTTCGACCTTGTGGATCGACCTTTTTTATAATTCTTGTAGTAACACGCTTTTGCAAAATGCCCTTTTCTTCGACAAACTTCACAGGCTTTATTATAAGCAGGGCATTTGTTTGGAATATGTTCATAAAGACACTTCCTTCACCTGAATTTTTGAATATTCTTCACAGCGTTAACCTCTTCTTCTTTCGGTTTCAGTGTTTTTAGATGCTTTTCACTGAGTTTGATAGATTTACAATACTCTATGATCTCCACTACACTTACTTATACCCGAATCCCGTATTAGCCTGTTCGTCCTGTGTTCCAACAATCAGACGATCTCTAATCATTGTCTCTTCATATCTTGTACTGCGTGCGGATTTGAACATACATATAGCTTGCTTCTTCAGCTCAGTGAGATACTGCTCAATATACCTTGATTTTTCTTGGACTAGGTTATTGAATTTGAATAATTCCATAGGTATGCTTTTTCTGGGTAGAAAATAGTCATCAAACGTAGCCAGTAGTTTTACAAGTGTTGATTTCTTGAAAGTATATTATATTATATATATGGTCGGTCGGTAGCGAAGCGGTTCGGCGTGGGTGCTTTGTTTGTTCACTCACTCGAATTGACTGCCGTGTTGGTCGGTGGTTCAAGGCCTAGTCTGAACGATCGATCTTCACTTGCCATCGTCCATCCCGTGTTAGGGATCACACGTTGAAAGGTAAGATTTCGTTAATCCTTAGCTCGCACAAGTTTCGACTTCTGAGGGTTGTCGTTCGTAGAGGTGCGACAGCCGGTCAACGGAAAATACAGATTCAAACAGATTTAAACAGAACATATATCCAAACCTTCGTAGCCGATACAATTGAGAAGAATGGTTGTTTCAGATATATTTCGAAATTTTGTTTCCATATTGACCAATATTTAATGTCGTAATCAGTTAACGGGCTCGGGGGTTGAATCATTTTTTTTATACTTTTCATGAATTATGGGCTGGAATTCTCACAGACAAGTAGTTACTTCTGATACCATGTTATATGCCTTTTAAAACATCAATAAATGGAAATAAACTTTATTATCTTTCAATTCCTCCTCCAACAGTTTTTGAACCTTCCAGTTTTACCTCTATTCTTCTTATGTGCCATCATGACAACCACCCTAGCCTACTATTTATAATACAGGGTAATAAACATACACATAACATAGGTGACAAAATGTATATGTGGAATTTTCAAAAAATTCTGCGTTGCTTTCACCACAAACGTCTAACCTAGTATTGACCGGAGTCACGCTGTATACAAAAAGAGTTCAATAACACAAAAAAACTATTTTCATTTACAAGCTATAATTATTTTTTGTTCTGCTGCGAAATATTCAAGAGGTGGATTGTTGTTATTAAATCAATTCAATATTATTTCGATTTTACTCCCCAGCAACCTCGCTGTCAAAACGTGATCTGGATAATAAAGTATAGATATTTTGTCAAACGAAGTAGATTAATTTTGCCAACTCAAAATTTATCGCAACCTAGAATAACGTTTCATATTCAAATATCACATATCTGAATAAGATACATTTTTTTTTGTTTATACGCGGTACACAGGTACTGTGTACAATTTCATAATGAATGTTTGGGATGTATAATTTAATATTCATACAAAAGTAGTCCTTTCGAAATTTTTTTTCGTGTAGTTTGAAAATCTGTTCCATTAACCAATGCGTTAGCTGCTTAGGTTAGATTAGGTTATATATGAAAGTAGTTGTTTCGAGTGGGCTTTTTCTTCCAGTTCGTGTCTGAAAGTTACATGTTTGCTTGATCTACACATTTTTGTGAAGATATTGCAAATTATATTACATACTTATGAATTTACAGGTTCAAATCATACGTTAAAAGGTGAGACCTCGTTAATCCTTGGCTCGCACAGGTTACGACTTCTGAGCGTTGTCGTTCGTAGGGGTGCGACAGCTGGTTAACGGAAAAACAGATTTTAAACAGATTTTTTTTAAATTACAGGATAGGCCTTCGGAAACGTACCGCACAGTATAACTACCAGAAAAAGAAATGTTCGCAAACATTCAAGAATACATCAAGTTTTTTTGTGAGGAAGCCAAGAAGTACTATTGAAGAAGCTACAAGAAATGTGAAGTCTTCCGTTTAGAAGGAACACTTCAGGTTCAATAAACTTTTTTGTCACTGAAAGTTTAAAAAACAAATTCGAAAAGGGATCTTATTTTAGATTCGACTTATTTTCAAAAGGTTTCCGAAACATAGTTGACCCTAACAAGTTTTAAAAAGGTGATTTGAAAAATTTACGTGACTTCTTTATTGTTTATTATTTTCTATTTTTGAATAAATATTCAAGGATTTATTTTTCCGTCGAAAATCATAACTGACATTTTTCAAGCGGATAACAAAGAACATGTTTTCACAATTGATTCATTCGATCATTAAGTTGAATATTTGTAAAAAATTCTGATTATAGCTTCATTTTTTTGCCGAAAGTGATTGGTATTTGAAAAACAATGATATGTAACAAAGAAATAGTAACTTTGAGATGCTATCTTCGTCCTCGCAGTTATCGCACATTGAGCCGCAGTAGTGATCGAAACGTTTTGTACCGCAATATCATTCGACCACAGTCTACCAGCCCAGATATTGTTTTTCCTAATCATAACTATGGCCGTTGAAGCCTATGTTTCTATTCGAAAAGTGCATATTACTTTTATAATGTCATCTAATTCCACTTACGCGTGACGAAATTCCAATATTTACGTACATGTATTTCAGACGTCTTCCACTAAGTCTATGTCACTACAGATCTAACGTAGAGAAATGACAAAATCAGATCCCGAAAATGTCTTCGGGATCTTCGATAATTCCCACTGATTTACAATATTCAGGAAACACTGTGGGAATAGCTATCCACGGAATTTTGAATCGCAAGGATATATGCGAAGGACTTACAGCTGTGAATTTTTCAACAAGCATACATTCGGATGAGGCAATTACCGTAGTTTGGGAGGAAGACCCGGAGATATCATCATTACAGTTGCAAATTTTAGTACAGTCTCATAAATCTACACAGATTCAAATATACAGGATAGGCCCTTGAAAACGTACAAAAAGCATAACTACCAGAAAAAGAAATGTTCGCAAACATTCGAAAACAAATCAAGTTTGTTTGTGAGAAAGCCAAGTTTTGACTTGGAAATCATTGATCAGAATGCATTTTTGAAAAAATGCAGAAATTGAAACGATTCCACTTGAAAACTTACCGTATTTCTCATGTTACTGTCTCCATCAACTTCATAACAAAAAAAAATGAATGTTTTTCAATGAAAAACATTTGATTTAGGAAAAAAAATAGAACTAAAGATAAGAAATGTTCTATTGCAGCTACAAAAAAAGTGAAGTCAACTGTTTGGAAGCAACATTCAAGGTTCAATGAACTTCTTTTGTCACTGAACTTTTTGAAAACACTTTTCGGAAAAGTGTAGTATTTTTGACTCAACATATTTTCAATAGGTTTCCGAAAAATTATTTACTCTAAAATATTAACAAGTTTCAACAACGTACATCATCTCTTTGGCAAGGTAGAACACGGACAATACACTCCTTACATATTTTACCTGTTTTGCAAACCTCATTATTGATGTCACACACATTTTACCTCTGATCCATTTCTGAAACTCAAGAATAAACATCAGTCGCTCGAAAGACCCGATCCTTCCACCCTCCCGCGCAGAAAAGGTTTGCAGGCATATATTTATCATGAGTATTACCTAGAAGAAAATGACTCTTGAGTTTTCGGAGGCAAGGGCGCGGTTTGACTTTTGAATTCTATAGGAATTCAATGAAAAGTATTTGAAAGGGGTCTCCAAATTAATTGGTCTAAATTGGACACTATCTATGGTAAATTACATAAATATCGTACAATACTCGTCACCGTAGATCAACTCATTCGCATCTACACAGGGGGAAGTCTTATAATACTATCCTATGATACAATAAATAAGGTTAACGTGTTTGTTTCGATAGTATATAAAATATCAGAGTGTCAAAGATTCGAAAAAATACGAAATGTTTAATACTTCTTATTCGTTCCCTCGTTAGGAATATAGTGATCAGTAACAAAATATTAGGGCTCATCCCAGGGTTCGATGCATTATAGCTTACAACTCTCCTATCTTCAGGAATTGTCAGGTAAATCAAAATTTCATTCTTTCACCTCCTGATCTGCGATCCAGGATTCCAGTAATCTTTATCAGGCATAATTTAGGTGCTTTGATATTCTAGCCAGATGATCAAGAATTCTCTTCACTTTTGGGATCCGATTTTGGTTTCTATTTCTTACTGATAACTTCAATCACAATCTTGATTTCAATTCGATTTGTGTGGGAACGTCTACTACAAGCTCAATTTTGATTCGACATAAATTGCAATATCGACCACTAGCTCGATTTTGCCTTGAGTTTTCAAAATTTGCCCGAGTTTGCCTGATAGAACAATAGCATTGGAAGAATAAAAAATGAAAATCCTGACGACTCAATTGATTGTAAAAATAAGGTAATTTACTTTTATATTAACATCAATATTGTGGTGATATTTTCTGCTTGGTGATTTTCAGAATTTCTAATCAAATCACCACTTCAATCTCTTCAGGTGAAGCCAGGCACAGATAAAACCATAGTGTCCATTGAACAACCGAAAAATCTAAATGGGGAGGAATGAAAAAATGAAGTTTTGAATGGAATCAGGGGATTAAACAAAGAAAACCTCACTGACAAAATAACGTGCTTTGTTCATTGAAACGAGATCGAATAGTCACAGGATTTTCCTGAAATCAGCCGTGGTTCATGAATACAGTACCTATGCCTTCAATTCGAGAATAATTAGGATTCACCTGATGATTATCAAATTACCTTTATTCTCAAGAATATGATTGATTCAGAATACAGTTCTATATTTGAAATTTCAAAACTGAGTAAGGTGCGGGTTGGCTGCCTGAACCACTGTGCATGCTGTTTTTGGCGAGTGCATTGGCTTGTGATGTGGGGGTTGAGCAAACCGGTCATCGGATGCCTGCTTCCACGGAGCCTCGCTGGATACAGAAATGACAGAATCACATCACAAGAACTGAACCTACAAAAAAGGTTTGGTGTTGCAGCCAGGAAACGACTGAGTCGTCTCCTCAAGAGCGGGTTATCTTATCAAACCGCCTTGCACCAAATTCTTGAGCGGCATACGCAGAATCTGTCTCAGGTGTAAGAACAAACCTCCCACGAGCAGGTTAGCGAACGTTTGCGCTCAACTATTGATTCACCAAAACCAGAGCAAAAAAGCCCTCCCCTCATATGGGAAGTTTGTCGCGGGTATTAAGGTGAAAATCTTGCACCTTGACTATCCGACTACTCCATTAACGACGAAACAGCAGATCATTCACTTTGTGCCTGCCCCGCTGGGGACCGAATCAGGTTTTTAAAGTTCGGCAGAGCTGTACTCTTGCCATCTGAACTGAAAGACCACTCACCATACGAACTAATCGGTTTTGTTAGAAAGCTGGGTTTATTCAGTCGAGTGTGAATAGGTGTGAGCCACTTACTTTGGACCTAACCTAACCTAAGGTCCGAGGCGAACAACTCTATCATATCATAAAAATGATATGAATATATTATTTTGATAGCGAATTGTAAAATGTTGTGTCAAAGTTCAGTTGAAGTTTTATAAATTATGTGACTGAAGAATTTATAGTCAAAAGGATGTACAGAACTTACCAGCTGATGTCAATATTCTGGTAACTTTTAAGAGTACTCGACAACAGAAAACTTCACCATGATTTGATCTACTCTCTACTCCCTCATAGGTTCAAATTTGAATAGCTCTGTATCAATGAAAACCATTTTGTTTTGACTTCACATGTAAATTAGGTATTATTGGAAATATCCAGTCTCGAAGAGCCAAATTAAAATCCATTTTTTTGTCTGTCAAACTCTAATCTCTATTTTTTCCAACAAACGTTACAGCTAACATATACATATCATGGAAAATTCACAAAACATCAAATATAATTATACAGAATGGAACAATTCTAAACTGAATAAATGAAATAAACTCCAACATTTTCCCCTTCAGTAATTGTTCCATCAACAATTACTAATTTCTTCGTTCGGGTCATGCACTGGCAATACACATAATCTGGAGATTGGTCTTCGGAAAATTATTTTCTTGGCTGTCATTACGTTGGTAACACGTAGCATCCTTTGCTGGATGAATTTGTACTATTTTTCCTTTGAGCCAACAGTTCCGAGGTGCGTTAGGTTCATAGATGACAACAATATCATCTATTTTGAGAGGATTCTGTTCATTGTACCATTTGCTTCTTTCAATTAGTGATGGCACATACTCATGTATTTTCTTGGCTACAAGCCTATTTTGTTTTATATAAGTCAAATATTACAAATGTGCAATGTACTCAATTTGATACTTCCTGTTACCTGACAAGTAATTAATCTCAAACAATTTTTCCAAATTTCTTAACCTTAAAAAATTTTACAACTTCAATTCTCACTGAATTTCCTTTTCAATTAGATCACTTACGTTCAGGTGAGCACTGATGATGACGAAAGTCGAAAGCGCTTTGCAAGAATTTTAAAAATTATACACTTTAATACAAAAAACCTCTTCGATTCATTAACATACTCATGTGATCAACGTTGCCAGAATATATCGGCAATCTTCTGAGCTGCCTTCCATTTCTTCAGGAGGTGTGAATTTGTTTCTTCAATCTTTGAACAAGGTACTGCCGCATATAATGGCCCAATCAAAAAATGGTTTCGAGTCAGTGCATCAGAATCATTTGGATCAGTTGATACGTGCGTCAGTGGTCGGGAGTTCAAAATGTTCTCTATTTCTGCGAAGGCTGTCCTCAAGACAAATTCTTTCAAATGCTTTTTGATGGATTTTATCAAACGTTCCCATGCGCCACCCATATGCGGTGCTAACGGTGGGTTGAATGTCCATTTAGCATTTTTCAGTGTGCAATATTTTTGAATTTCCTCTTGGTCCATATTCTGAAGATTTTCCGCCAGTTCCGCTTCTGCTCCTTTGAAGTTGGTTCCATTATCGCTAAAAATTTCTTCTGGGAAACCTCTTCTGCAACCAAATTGTCTGAATACATGAATGAAACCATTAGTGGTCATATCTTGGGCTATTTCTAAGTGGACCTTGTAACCATACAGGTATTACACCATATCGTTTCTCGTGTGATCTTTTCACAGTTATTTCAATTGGTCCAAAATAGTCCACTCCGGTTTTGATAAACGGCCTCACAGTGGGTTCGATTCGAAAAATTGGCAATTGTCCCATTAGAGGTATTTTTGGAGTACTTCTTCTGTTTCGGTAAATTTGGCAATTTGCCCAATAGCTTCGAACTGCTTGGCAAATTTTGGAAATGCAATATTCTTGAAGTAGATTATTGACAACTGTTTCTTGACCATGATGGTTCACGAGTTCATGGTGGTATTTGATGATTAATTTTGTGATTTCATGTTTGGCATTCAATATGACAGGCCTTTTGGTGTTTTCATTCACAAATGCATTATCAATTCTTCCATAACATTTTATCAGTCCTACGGTTTCATCAAATGAACAATCCAATGTGTACAATTCATTTGACGGCGTCAATTTTCCCTTTCTTTTGAGAATTAATATTTCTTCAGGGTATGATTCAAACTGTACCTTTTTCCATAACTGAATTTTTGCTCTGTCCAATTCCAGTATATCAAGTTCCCCATCTTTTCTGTTTTTTCTGCAATTATTTATGAATCTGAACATCCATGCGGTTGAACGTAGTAATTTTTGCCATTTTGAAAAATGTTCAACTTGTGGAGTTTGGATTTCAGTGAGAACAGTCTGTACGCAAACAAAATCTTTCCTCATTTCTAATTCTGCTTGACTGAAACATTGCTTGATTGAACAGTCTTTTCTGGAAACATCTTCTTTCGGCCAATATTCAAATTCTTTCCATAGAAAGTCAGGGTCATTTATCCATCTGCTTTCAGCTGAGAAATTCATTTTACCATAACTTTTGATTGCTTCATCTGCAACGTTCTGCTTTGACGGAACATACTTCCACTCAAAAACGTTGCTTAATTCTTGTAATTCTCCAAGACGTTGTGCAACGAACATTTTAAATCATCTAGCT
Source organism: Leptinotarsa decemlineata (assembly GCF_025532065.1). Taxonomy (NCBI): domain Eukaryota; kingdom Metazoa; phylum Arthropoda; class Insecta; order Coleoptera; family Chrysomelidae; genus Leptinotarsa; species Leptinotarsa decemlineata. The sequence continues at coordinate 759,525 of NW_027412586.1, forward strand.
TCTGATCGTATCCAATGAAAGACGGTTTGTGAATCAGTCCAATAGAACGTGCTTGAAATATTGAGTTGCAGAGATTTGGTCAAATAAGAACCTAATTTAGCTCCCATCAATGCAGCCTGTAATTCCAGGCGGGGTATTGATGAAGGTTTCAGAGCTGATACTCAAGTTTTGGCTGTCACGAAGCAAACTTTCATATTTTTGTTTTGTTCTCAACGAATGTAACCTACAGCAGCGAAGTCGTTCTCAGAAAAATCACAAAAACTGTGAAGTTGAAGAGTACTTTTTTCCCTTTCCATCATGCAAAATTGTCGTGGAAGTTTGAATTGATGAATATATTTTAGATCGTCAGTCCATTTCATGTTCAAGTTATCGGAAATGTCATCATCCCAGTCGATTTCACTTCCCCAGATATCTTGGAGAAGTATTTTACCTTTTACCATGAAATTTGTTAGGGATCCTAGGGGATCGAAAATCGACATCACCACTTTCAAAACATCTCTTTTAGATGGTTTTCGTCCAGTATCTAATAGACTTTTATCTATTTTATGGAAATTGGTTTTGAAAGTGAATGTGTCGTCTTCAGGATCCCACCTAATATTCTTTCGTTTGACGATTCGTTTTTATCAATTTTTTTTTGGCAATCAGCTAATAACCTATCATCTACATCCTTTAATATATTTGAATCATTAGCTATCCAATTACAAATTTCAAAATTTTCTTTACTATGTACATATATTACATCATTTATAATCTGTGCTGCTTCTTCTGCCGTATCTGCTCCTCCAAGATAGTCGTCCATGTAGTGAGAGTCGATTATATCCCTTGCCGTTTTCGAGTAGTACTGGCTGAAGTCTCGAGCGGTTCTATTTTTTGCTTCTTGTGCTAAGCAGGGACCACAAGTTGAGCCGAAGAAAACAATGTTTATTTCATAAATATCTGGTTGTTTTGTCCTCTCCATTCCTCTGTATAAAATCCGTTGAGAGATTCGATCTTCTTTTCTCACCTTGACTCTAAGAAACATTTCCTTGATGTCAGAAGTCGAAGCAAACTTTTTTATACGGAAGTTAAGGAGTATGTTTTGCAATGAATTATAAAGGGTAGGTCCAGTTAACAGAAAATTATTTAAACTTACCCCATTGGAATTTGCAGAGGCATCAAAAACAATTCTTACTCTGTTAGGTTTGTTTGGGTTAGTTATTCCAAAATGAGAAAGGAACCAAATTTTGTCCAAATTACATTTGATCTCTTCAGAATCAATTTAAGAAATATAACCTTTACCTTCCATATCCTGTATTTTCTCGATTTAATTCTTTGCAAACGATTCGTCTCTATCCATTCTCCTTTCAGTAGCATGAAGTCTCTTCAATGCATTGTCTCTGCTATTTGGTAGAACCAGATCATCTGCTTTCCAAAGAAGACCTGTTTCATACTCATTTCCAACTCTTTTCATTGTTGTATCTAAAATTTGTTGAGCACGTAAATCTTCTATGGACATAGACTTTCCTACTTCTGCATAAATCTCGATTTTCCAGTGTTCCTTGACAAGATCATGTAGAATGTCTAGGTCGTCCTTCACCTTGCAATCTGTATATTACAGTTTGATCATTATTCCTGAAATTACCATCCAAGAGGCGTTTTACTGGCTGCAGGCCCATGCCAAGGTCCTGATATAACTTTTGTACTTACCAGTAATTGCCAATTATCTTGCCCAATCAAAATTTTTGGTTGAGCGTCAACTAATGACTTGAATCTGTTGTTTATATATGGAAAACGTTCGAAATCTCACTATTATTCACCGTTTGGCTTGGTAAAGATAAACCTTTGATTGTTCGAACGTGAGGTACATAGAAATTTTATTTTTGATTTGAATGTGAAGATATTTTGAAACTGACAACTCTTGAATTATTCTGTTTTTCCACTTGATTGTTTGTCCATTGTAATTGAAGAGGTTGTTTAGGACCTGTCAAATTCAATTTATCGGTAAAATCCTCGTCGATTAATGAAACTGTTGAAGCATCGTAAAGAAGGGCAAATGTTTCGACTAATTGTTTTCGTTTATAGATCACCACGGGTAAAATTTTGAGTAATACTTTTCTGTTTGTCAATATGTGACAATTAGTTTCAACATCTGTATTTTTTTGAATATTTGTCTCTTGACTATGATCTTTATGTAACAGTTCATGATGAGGCTTTTGACATCCATTGATAATTGCACAATCTTCTTTTTCTACAGTTTTTGATGCTATGAAATGAAAAAAGACAAGAAAAACATTTTTTTTTATGTTATGAAGGACCATGTTGCAAAATTGAAGCAGGTTTGTCACTTTTGAGGGAAAAGGTATAAAATGATGTTTGCAAAATATTAAATCAGTATTGATAATTGGGATGTTTCAAGAATGTTCCCTTTGATCGATACTCAGTTTTTGCGTTATTTCATGGACTCACTTTATAATTCACTCATGACCTTCCTTGTATATAGAACAAACAGAGAATCGAGTTGAAAGCTGGCGTGATACATAAACTTTAGATTTCAGTAATTTCAGCTGATATCAAACAAAGACTACGTGGGGATGAATTCAATTATGAAATAAAGAGATTATATGACCTTCATTTTACCAAATTGCTACATGAAAATCAGTCGCATTCTACGCTTTATTCAATATCGTTTAGAAATTTGGAAACCGTCTGCCTTCAGAGATTACATCAAGGTGGATCTGAACTTGAGAAACTCATTAGTTTGATTGCCTCAGTCAAATGCAAACCTTTCTGATTTCTTGTTTGATTTAACTATTTGATGTTCTCAGTGATTTATGAGAACTGATGAAAATGTGGAAATTTTCATTAAGGGTTCAATATACCCCGCTTGTGAACTCTTTCTCGTGAATGGTAAACACGGAGAGTTCTTCAGAATGATACTGAAAAATCGACGGAAAGGATCCAAAATTTGGAATTTCTTACTTTGAGATAGTGACTCGAGTGTCACACCAATAGGTGGTTCCACTTATGTCTCGCTTGCGTTTACGCAGTTATTTTTATTGAGTACTTTTCTCGGGATTCAATTTTGTCTTCAATCGAGGACCGCCTGCCCGGTACTAACGATGCCCAACAGGCTGAAACAGTTGTCTACCGGTGGCTCTTAAATTGAAATCAATATGAAAGTGATCAGAATAGTGCTATTCTATTTACCTTTTGATTTTCATGAAATTATTTTCCAGCAGCTTGACTGCATTTACCTTTCTTGATTTCATATCATTTTTTGAAACATGTAGAATCGTTTTCCGATGGCATTCCAGGATAGCTTTCCAAATTTCTGCTTCCGCAGTTGTCGGTTAATTAGTCAAATCACCAATAATGACATAAGAACTTGACAACTTGACTTGGGTGTCACACCAATAGGTGGTTCTACTTATATCTCGCTTGCGTTTACGCAATTATTTTCCTCAAGTACTGTTCTTGATTTTCACATTTTGTATTCGTTAGTTGGGGAAGCCACAGATTATGCTATAGACGACCCCTCCCGATATAAAAGGCCCCGACACTCTGTCGTATGAGGCCCCTATATCCTCCGATGAAAGATGAACAACGTTTTCATCCAATTCACCCCAGCCAGGCAGGGGTACATCGTGAAGGGCGGTACTGATGTCTGAGGACATTCATACCGCCATACCATTTAACACCCATATCAGTTATGACCCGTTTGTCTTTCTGGCAAACATCAGTTAAAAGGGAAAGGGAGCCAGGCTTCAACCTGAAGAAAATCAAGATGGATTTCGGCACATTTTGTCTTCAATCGAGGATTACCTCCCCGGTAATGACGATGTCCAACAAGCTGAAACAGCTGTCTACTGGTGGCTCTCGAATTGAAATCAATATGGGAATGATTCAGAGAGTATTTCTCAACAATAATTGATGATTTTTACACATATAGTCAGTGGGTATACTTGAAGACTGGTTATAAATCAAATCATATAAAGGAACAATTCGTTCAGGCCAGTCTCAACTCCCTACACTGTAGGGTAATGGACTGACACCTATCAGAAAACATCTACTCCCCTGGCTAATACCACGGAAGGCGTTGAATTATATCCGACAGGTGTCAGTGCTATTCAGTAGCTATTCAATTTGGAGAAAATCATGAACTTCTCAAAATCGCTTGAAATACTTGAAAAATGATGACAATAAAAATATAGAGAACTATCGACCCATATCAATAATCAGTATATTCTCTGAAAATTTTGAAAAAATTATATATGGCAGAATAAAGGATTACTTGAAAACATACGATCTGATGACAAAGTTCCAACATGGATTCAAAAAAATCTCTCAACAGAAACTGCAAGAAATGCATAGTCTTGTTAACTCAACCCTACATGAATTTAATGACTGGTGGTACAGGAAAAGATGTATAATTCACCTGAAAAAAAACTGTCTGTATGGAATTTACGAATTCATCTCGAAGCTTACATGATTTCAATTTTATTTTCCGGCATTAACGAGCTTAACCAAATTCTTAGGAATAATGATTGAGTCACATTTCACTTGGGAAGAACATATAGAAGTCACGTCCAGGAAATTTAATCAGTCTTATTATCTCATTGAATACCTGATATATCTGAATAAATCAGATACTGAAGCACTTATATCAGTTCCTTTTGAAAAGTTTCACTCCATTATGTACAATAAGATTGATGTTTGGGATCCAGCAACTGAAGTGAACGGAATTTTCATTAAACAGAAATCATTATTGAGGCTCATTTTCGGAAAAACGTCATGTAAAGAGATTTTTCGTCTAAATCAAATTCTAACTGTTGCTTGTATGTTCATTCTGAAAACATTGACATATAATCATAAAAAAAGGCAACTAGAATAACTGCTCAACACCAAAAAATACCATCACGCAAAGTGTATAAGGTCTCCAATGTTTGCTGGTATCCGTCTCTTTGATATCTCTTTGATATACTACCAAGCTATATGAAAAAACTTTCATTTCAAGCCTTTAAAAAACAGCTGAAAGTGTTTCTGAAAAAAAAATCGACGCGGTAGAATAAGTCATAATTGAAGTTGGTAATGTTTGATCACTTTCATTGTGACGTATACACCATAACATATTGTTTATTCATCTATTCCATATATTTTACTCAAGTGTATTTCAATACGTATGTGATTTTTGCAATGTGTGTCATATTTTTCAAATTGACTCATCTTATAATCATAAAGTGCATTTCTTTAGTTTATTTTTTGAACGGGTCAACTCGAAAAATCGAAATTTGAGATAATGAAATTGATGCATGAATACATTATTTTGAAGTGAAATTGACAGATGAAACTCACAAGATGGCGACTGAGCGCCATCTGGAAAAAAACTGAAAGAAAAGGGGGGTCTTGTGAAACATCATTTTGAAGCTCCTGACGAATATTTCAAAATCCTAGAATATGAAGTCAATATCTTCATCTACTACAAAATGACGAAACATTTAATAATTTCCTGATGACAAACATTTTTTCCTGGAGTCTGTGAAGTCCACTAGATACTCGTTAGGACAACAAGAGGATCGTTCCAAACTCTTGGAGTTCTTGTTGAATACTCTTCGTGAGCAATACAATAGCAAAATCAATACTGCTGACTGCTCTGGATTGAATGATTCCCGTACAGTCCATCTCGTCTTGTGTTTGTAAATCTTTTGCTGAAAAAATCCTCTCTGGTTTACTTTGTAGCAAATAATCAAGAGGTAGCAAAAACTAATGTGAATTTCTGGAACTTCATCTAGCGTTTCCTAATATGACTAATAACCAGTCCGTGCGAAGCTTATTGTTAAATCATCTGAAAATGGAATTTTTAACACGTGATGATCGACTGTATTGCCAAACATGCGCCAAACTAACTGACTGTTATAAGGAAACAAGTATAGCTGAGTGCGACCTCCGAAAAAACACGAGGGCACTAAATCACCTGTCAGCTAATGTCAAGGACAGGTGGGTATTTCCGGCTAAGCTAAACAGTGGAGACGGGAGTGGGTTAACCAATTAGCGAATTTAAAATAGATTTTAATGGGCACCAGGTAATCCTCAAACACCCTATGTGACTAGCAACATTCCTAATTTACCAACCAAATGTTGAAATAAAATGTAGTACCCAAAATGATTCTATGCTCTCAAAAAACAATGGTGTGAGAACTTATCTATCTTATAACGGCCATAAAAAAACAACGACAACGTCTTCATAAATCAAACAACATTAATTCAATGATTTTCTGCTAAACTATAACAACAATGATCAATATGAACGTATATGTACAACAACGTTACACAAACATTAATTCAATGATTTTTCGTTAAACTATAACACCAATTATTTGCACGAAACATAAATTCAATGATTTTCCACTAGACTGTAGGTAACACCAATTATAGATATAAACGTATATGCACGTATATACATGGCTGATGAAACCTATCTACAGTCAATACCCCAATACAGATATGATCCAAAGCATGTAGTAATACCAGTGCGTCCATAGCGCAAATAAGAAATATCATGAGTCACCGACCACGCATATCAGGAATCATGTCAGAAAAACACCAAAGTTTGCTCTATAGTATGTCAATGAAATGCCATTTCACATTCAACGTATGAAGCTAAATAGTCCGCAGAAATGAAACTTACCGCTTCACAATCACAAATCGAATGAATATTCGGTTATAAATAGATCAGAATTCAGAAAAGTAATGGCATAAATAGGTAAAGAATACAGAGAGAAACTGCAATCGCTGAATAGACAATATTATGATGAGTTGATATTAAACTCATGCAACAAATCTAAAACAACTTGGGCCATAATTAAGGAATTACAAAAAAGGATAACTATGGAACATGGTGAAATAGTTATAACAGTCAATGATATTCAATATTCAGATGAAATGATAGCTGAAAAATTTAATCTACATTTTACTAGGACTATATCTGAAAACTTCTCCGTTGACACAAAGTTTCTCGAGAGCAATGTCACCTTAAATAACTCAAGCTTTTTTATGTTTCCAATTACTGAATGGGAACTCACACAAATGATTATCAGATTGAAAAACTCTAACTCCACTGGGATTGATGGAATCTCCAATAAAATAATGAATATTTGCTCTAATGAACTATGTGGTGTTCTGACCTTTTTAATTAATCTCTCAACCTCAAAAGGGATCTTTCCCACCAATCTCAAACTTGCTAGTGTATCTCCTATTTTTTAAAAAGGTGATCCTAATAATATGGATAACTATAGAGCAATTAGTATTCTTCCAAGTATCTCTAAACTTTATGAAATTAACATAAAAGAACAATTGGAATCCTATTTCATAGCAAATAACTTGTTATCGCCCTCACAACATGGTTTCACTAAGAAAAAAAGTACTGATACAGCACTGTGTGAATTTCAAAATCGAATAGTAAGTGCTCTAGACAAAAAGAAATGTGTTTTAGGATTATTTATTGACTTTTCACGGGCTCATACTTATATAAGAGAAGGCAAGTAGTCAAAGTTGGAAAAAGTCTAAGTACTGAAAGAAATATTGAGGATGGGGTACCACAGGGATCCATTCTAGGACTCTTCTTGTATTTAGCTTTTACCAATGACTTATCAGTGTACCTAAATAAGAACTCGGCCATTCACTGTACGTGTTATGCTGATGATACTAATATATTAATTATTGAAAACGATATGGACTCCGCGAAAAACACAGCTCTAGAGACCTACAAAAAAGTTATTATGACAACCCTTGACAATTTGAGTAACCGATAGATCCCTCACCCGTGAACGACTGTAGAACTAGTTCGGTGTAGGTTGTCGGAACGACACTACGAAAGTTCGGCAGAATGGCAGTGTGGGCAGATGTCAACCAACAGCTGTCTGTTAACCTGGTTATTGTATTCAGAAACCCAGAGCTAACTAATATGGTTTTTCAGGCGATATGGCTCTAATATGTAAGTAAACCTTCTGGAAGTGATGAATAGCACTCTATGCAATACATATTTTTGGAAAGGTAGAGAATAAGGCAGACAACGGCTGAAAAATGAGAGGTGATGAAAACTGAGGAACATACAATAACAAATATTTCAATCTATCGAGGAATTTCGGATTTCCAACGTCGGTAGGCAATAGGCGAATGCGAAGTGAATGGTAAGTACTGATCACGACAGTTAATCAAGGATCATACATATATTCTATTACATTTCAGGTATGGTTTTCGATGGAACGGAAGATTTTCATTACTATGATGTTAAATGATTAAAATCAACTTGTAACTGAATTATATTTTTAACATCCTCTGAATTAAGATTTTAAAAGGTAAGGTAGTTTTTTGAAAGGTCACATAGGAGCAGTTTTGATCTAGTGCCAAATTGAAACGTAACATGAGGCACCAGTCAATCTAATAATAACACTGATGATCTTCAAACAAGACTCAAACTCTAACTCGGAAGCAAGAAACTCTTTCGAAGCTTCGAAATAGATGAACATTTCAATCCAGCAGACCATTATTATAATATTCATGCAGTCATTGTTCACAATGGTTCTGGTGTTGAATTTGGCCATTATTACGCCTTGGTCAAAGACAAAACGGACTGGTTTAAGTTTGACGATAGTCTTGTCACCAAGTGTTCTGGCGATATATTGAATCTATTGGAGCCCCTGGAGACACTCTACATTTTGTTTTATGAGAGAGAACAATGACAGATCAAGATCTTCAGATGATGTGGTGCCGCAGGATTTTCCGGGTTTTCCTGCAGCTGAAAAAGCAAATGCGCCACTGGAATCAATGAAGTCGCCCCGGAGCGCCAATAAATATTATTGTCGTTTTTATTTTTATCGTTGTTTTATAATTTCACAATTAAAAGGTAAACACATTATTATCAATATTTTCAGAAATATTCATTTTTATCTGCCATATGGTAATTACAACAACCCTTTAAAGTTTGTTGAGTTATTTTCTGTTTATAAAAACGACAAAAAATGTCAGTATGACAATAAATATCGTTGTTCATTTATATTCTCATTTAGTTTTCGGTTTTACTAGTAGAAAGGTACCACGTCAACAATCTCTGAAATGGTCGATACTTGTCCATTGGAAGAAAAAATTGAAGCGATTTTTATTTACGGTGCCACTCGCAACTTTCACGATATCGAAAGGATTTTCAATGAACGTTTACGAATCGTCCTATCTGTAGAAAATATTTGAGGGAACTTGTATCCAAATTCATAATTACCGTTAGTGTACATAATTGGTGAGATGGTAGTGAGTCCAGAACTGTCTACTTATTCCGTCGCGAATGTTCGTGAGGTGTTTCCTTCTACTGTGTGGAGAGGAATATGTATCATCCATACAAAATTGAAATGGTACATCAATTGACTGAAGATGGCCCTGATCGAAGAACAGAATTTTGCGAAATCATGACGAAAACAAACCATTGCAAGGTATCTTATCTATCTCCATAATATTTGTTTTAGTGACGAATGTACAGTTTTTAAAATGGCAATATTCACAGACAAAATTGCCGTTATTGGAGTGACACCAACCCTCAGGTTTTCCGGGAAACACATACCCAATATTCAGAAAAAATTAACGTTTGGGCAGGAATATTGGGAAACCATATTGTAGGACCTCTATTTATTGATTAAAATTCAACAGGGGAACTGTATTTGAATATACTGGAAACTACTGTTGACCCTCTCATCACTGAAATCTTTGAAGCGAATCCTAATGAATTCGATATGAATATTGTATTCCAACAAGATGTAGCACCACCACATTACTCCAGACAAGTAAGAAACTATTTGGACACTACTTTTCTCGGTCGTTGGATTGGCCGTCGTGGTCCTACAGACTGGTCAGCCATTTCGAGCATCTTCTGACTTGACCTCAAGCTTATTACTTCATAGTATGTGGTTGAATATCAATGTATTCAGGCAATTATTAAAAGTTTCCCCATTTTGAAGTAGTTGAAAATATTGACATTATATTCTAGGGTTATGAAGCATTTGTTAGGAGCTTCAAAAAAATGTGTCACAAGACCAACCCTTTATGTTTGATTTTTTTTCCTAGATGACGCCCAGTTGCCATCTTGAAAGTTTCATCTGTCAATTTCACTTCAAAATGAAGTATTCATGCATCAATTTCATTATTCCAAATTTAAATTTTTTGAGTTGACCGGTTCAAAAAGGGGGGGACTTTAAAGAAATGCACTGCATACATTTATACTATACCTGAAATATATGACCTGTCCCATATTCATAATGTAGCACAAGGGACTAATAATAGTATATTATGCAACGATCATGTAATGATGGTTAAGACATGAGCATTAACCGGGATACGAAACGAGCCGAAGGCGAGTTTTGTGTGGTATATGCGAGTGTATTAATAACCATTACATGAGAGTTGCATACGCTATTTTTTCTAAACCCGATAAATAATGAAAAACTATAAATATTATATTTGTATTGAACACATTTACAGTAATTAACTCATATTTTTTCAAAAAAGCACAAACTTAATGGTATTATCATGGATATATGAAAACTATAAAGATTCTTATTATATTTATATTGAATATAACAACTGTAATTAATCTGATCTTTTAAAAATATTGGAGTCGATGGTATTCCTTCTATATCGCTGTTTTCAGACATTTTGATAATATAGGTAGGTAATATGAAAACTGATTTCGACAAATAAAGCAATTAGTTACTTAGGTTAGAATCTAGGACAAACAAAGGAACAGGATTCTTGATTGAAAAATTATGGGTTTCTATTGGTTGATAATCTGTATTGTTATGAAAAATCTGTATCATAATGGATATCATTATGAAACGGATTATGGTCATATAAGTGTATTGTTAGAGTACGGGTGCAGAAAAATATATTTATCTATACACAATTTTTTATATGGAATTATGATTTTTGCAGCTTTGCTGGGCGAATGCCATCTGGTAACGATGACTGAAAAGGTTGGAATGAGTTTGAATACCCGAAGCAGCTCTTTCATAGTCTCTCCTATTGTTTTTTTCGTACTTCTCGGTGTTTGTTTTTAAATTATTCATTGAGACCTTAAGTATTTTGAAAGGTATTTCAGAGATTCTCGCGCATACCTGGCTTTTCAGTATTCAGTTAGGGACCTTTTGTATCCCATATACCTGATTGTCTTGCCCTTCGAAGCCTTTCATAGCTTGTGAGATCAATCACTACTACTCTCATTTCGAGTCAAAGAAGTCGCTGAAAGATTTCTTTTCCTCTCCTTCATATTTTTTTCCATTCATATCTCACGAGTATGTACAAGAGGGTTATTTAGATCAGGGGTCTCCAAACTTTGAAGCCTTCGGGCCATAATGATTTTTTCAGTTTGTTCCTAGACCTAGATGAGTCAACGGATATGTCAGATACTGCTCAGGTGTTGATTTTTATTCGCGGAGTAGATAAAAGCTATGAAGTGTATGAAGAACTTCTTGATATTGATAGTATTTACGGCACGACAGCTGGGGCAGATATTTTTAAGGGGGTTGAAAATGCCATTGATAAAAAAAACCTTCGATGGAGAAATTTGAAATATATAACAACTGATGAAGGCAAAAATATGTAGGGTAAAAATAAAGGAGTGGTTGCACTTGTGTCAAAGGCTGTAGAAAATGCTGGTGGTTCAAAACCATTAGTCTTACATTGCATCATTCATCAACAGTCCTTGTGCGTAAAATGTTTAGATATGTCTGAAGGTCTAAAACCAGTCATATCAGTTGTTAATTTCATCAGATTCACTGGGCTGAATCACCGACAATTCCGCGAGTTTATTCAACAGATTGGAGAAAATTAGTTGCGGAAAAGTCCTCAAGACTTTTTTGAACTTCGAGCAGAGATCGAAATTTTTTTTAAATGAGAAGCAGCGCCCTTTTGCCGATTTAGAAAATAGCGAATGTATGTGGAAGTTAGCCTTCTATGTCGATTTGACGAATCATATGAACAAACTGAATTTGAGATAGCAAGGAGAAAATCAGCTTCTCCCTGATTCATACACCAATATCAAATCCTTCAGGCAGAAAATAATACTATTTCAATCGCAATTACGTGAAAAATGTTTCACACATTTTGAAACATGTGAAATATTCAGCCACACTACAGGGACTGAATTTCCCGTCAATTTTGCAATCGAAACTTTGAGTGCTTTAAAGATGAATTTTGATACTTGTTTTTCAGATTTTGATGTCATTGTGAATGAAATTAATCTTTTTCAAAATCCTTTTGATTCTGACATTGAAACCTTGGGTCCGGAAGTCCAAATGGAAATTATTGATTTACGGTGCAGTGATATGCTTAAGAACAAATATCAAAATTCATCTTTGTTGGAATTTTATAAGAGTCTTCTACTGGAACAATTTGATAATTTGCATAAATTTGCTCGTGGGTTGTTTTATGTTTTTGGTAATACTTACTTGTGTGAGAAAACGTTTTCCAAGATGAAGTACACAAAGAATGTTTACAGATCTCAATTAACCGATGAGCATCTCAAATCTCTTTTGATAATTGGTACAAGTAAAATTGATCCACAACTACAAAGTATTGTCGGTGGAAAATCACAATTACATAAATCTCATTAGTGTTTTTGTTTTACTGTGATTCATTTCAATTATTTGTTAGTTATTAATATGCTTAAACTTAGATACTTAAGTTAAGTTTTCTTTGTCATCATTTCTGTCGTTAAGTTTTACCTTGCAAGTGAATAAAACCGAGTAATTATCATTCTGTGTTTTCTTCTTCAACTTATCACAGCAATAGTAACAACAATTAGGTAATCATTGGCTGTCGCGCGCCAGATTGATGACAGTAAATTATTGGCTGTCGCGGGCCGGATTGATGACACTGGCGGGCCGGATTTGGCCCGCGGGCCGTAGTTTGGAGACCCCTGATCTAGATCAACGAAAACCGCTAGCATGCGATCTCTGAGTGGTCACTTGATATCTCATGGGCTCTGTTGGTGACACCTGATGAGGCCAAGGTATCATTCACCCTTAAGTACAGGTCACATAATACCAATTTCGATCCGTTCGGCTTGGGAGTCACCAATAGCTGAGCTACCACTGGTATATCCGTCGGGATCATGAAAGCACACAAATCCCACCACTACGACAAGGTGAGGTCACTCTTGATGGGGAATTTACGCACCGCCTGGAGAGAGGCAAACATCATAATGAACCCCAAACCCTCAAATAAACCTGGATCCTACAGACCAATCAGTCCCTTAAGATGCCTAGGAGACCTACTCGAATGACTACTAACGAACCCTGACTGTATAAATTACTGCACAACAATGTGGATGCTATGGAGGCGTTATCTTCAATAAATTTCTGTGTGCCTCATTTTAGAACTAGAAGTACAAAAACTTTTCTCAAATTGTAACTTTGTAATTATGAGGATCGATATTACTTTTTTTCAACTTACTTAGTTAACACTGTAAATGGTTTTCAACTGTTGGGTAATGAAGGCTATTATTATTATAACAGACTCAACGGATTTCACCAAGAACGCCCTGCGAAGCCTAAACACCATTTGTAAATAACTTTCGAGATCAATTGCTCTAACACCAAACTGATATTTTTGCACTCTATGCACTATATGAGTGCAAAAATATCAGTTTGGTGTTAGGGCAATTGATCTCGAAAAAAGTTATTCAACTTTCACACCAAAGGTTCTAATCTCATCGTTAACCATTTGTAAACTAACGCCGAACCTAAAGAACCATAAGCATATATCATGGCCCCCACGTACTTCAACTCACATACGGACTGCAATATAATGTACAAAATTGATCAATGATTGTTTTTGAATTGAATTGAATTTACGTAGGTACTTATCAAGGTGAATCGAAAAGATGACAATTTTTACATCTGTATAAAGTTCTCCATTGGATTTAAAACTCTGATTTTTTTCTTAAAAATGTTTTTCGTTGAAATCTCTTATATTTCTGTGATGTACATTCCCGTATACATGGTGGCGTGAAAGCAGTGTTCAGGCTGTGGCCTCTTGCGGGAGTCCAATCAGTAATGAATAATACGCGTTTCTGTTGGAGATAATTTAGCTTCTATTGGCTACAAACTTTGAATGAATTGATAATCTCTCTCAATTCAAAAAGTATGTAGTTGCCGAGTATGTAGTTCTTGAGAGAAGCTGCATATTCCAGAAACTATTTTATTAAACATTGTGACATGTTTTCAGTTCTGAAGATACTGAAATGACCACTTTGCCCGATAGTATTCTCCAACAAATGTTTGAAATTTCTCAAGAACTTCAATTCAAGTTGAAATTAATATTTTTAAATTTTTTTCGAAGTTCATTTTTTTCATCGTCTCTCATGAGTGAGTATTCTAATCCCATGATAATCATTGAAATGGAGGTAGGAGTTGAACTCATTCTCAAATTTCTAAAGATTTACCAAAAGAAAAATCGCATTTTGGTCATTCCATGTTTCATTTATTCAAATATTGAGATGTTGATTAATGTTTTGAAAACCAACCGTATTCAGCGAAGGGGCGAATTGCTTCCTTTCGAAAGTTCATCAAAGCCACGATACAAAATTCCATATATTTATTTTTCCATTTGTTGACCAGACGAAACTTTTACTAGTCCGTTGTAGTTTGGTTGGATCTGTATTGAACTGAACCGGCCAATGGATGATCACTAGATTGATTTGAGTGATGTCCTTCTACTAAAGAAATGAATAGAAACGTTTGCAAAATTTTCCTTCGTCAAGAAACTGATGCAAAATACTGTCGGATATAATTCAATGTTCGTTGTCATACTAGCCAGGCGAGGTGAGTTCTTCCATTTGTGAAACATTCATCATGCAAGGGATAACGTAATTTTTGCTCAAATTCAAATATATTTCACTATAGAGTTCATCTATTCGAATAAATATACCTACATTATAAGAATCTATACCCGATTTCTCGTTGCATTTGCATATCTACAAATATTATTCAGTAACCAACATTCTGCTCTTCACAATCTCTGACCTAACGTGACAGAAATTTAATTTCCACCATTTCGAATCAAAATATGTGATTGCGTTATTTGCTAGTCCAAACTTGGTGCAAATGTAAAATATTTGTTACATATATTTGGTTTAGTGTCATATGTTGGTGGCACTTAATTTGAGTTTGTGTACCTGATGAAATATGAAGCATGAAAGTTTGTATCAGTTTAATTATTTTGTTGGGATTAATTAAATTCCATATCTGAAATGAGTTTCAGTTGATATAACAGCGCACATTCTTGTTTATATACGTTTCGTAAAATCCTTTATCAGGAAACATTTCACGCGTGTCAAATGAAAAGTACATTTCTTCGGAATACTTTTGTATGATATTTTGAACATTTCTCTAGATGTAATTGAATAAGTAGGTATCATTCGTATGAAAAGTAAAAGTAGAGTGTTCCTACTTCCAAAATGAATGGAATGAAAATGATATACAGGATGATATACTGGAATTTTGTACAACTAACTGAGGTACACTCTGATATACAGAGTTGTTTTATTGATTCATTCATACATTAAAAAATATCATGATGTTTCCATCGTGTCATTCTCATCGATAAATTGAGTGATCAAAGTAAAATTGAAACTTAATTGACAGTGTCGGTCACAGAATAGAAAAAATGTTATGTTATGTCAATGATGCTATTGATGATTCTCAAGTGGCAAAAAATGTCACTGTGGAAAAATATAAAACGAATCTGTTTTTCAATAGGTTTATTTTTCCAAGGATTACCTCTGAAGGATAAATATCTGTGATCCAGCAAAATTATGAAAATCACAATGGAATGAAATGACGTTTTCTGCTTTCATGTTCTAGTTGAATCTGTGTAATTTACTTCAAAAATGTCTCCTTTAACTTCAGAAGTGGTATTCTAGAGTGTGATTACATTTTATTTTCCTCTCAAAGAATTCCTTTCTACAAACCCATTCGCCTGAAAATGCCATATCGAAACACTCACATACTCACAAGCATTCTGAGATGCCAACTTGAGCAAATATTGAAAGTATTCATTCTCGGCGGATGTCCAAATAATTCCCTCCTGAACCGCTATTCTTGAGTTTCGGGGTTGAGAAATGTCTTGAGAAAGTGATGCAATACCATACGCAAACTATGCCTATCAGAAAAAATCTTTTACCAATATCACTGGTTTTCTGTAAAGGAAATTGAAACCAAATATCACCTGTTGGGTCAGTATTTTGCATAACTGAAAAAATGAACTTTAAATGTCTCGGATATACATATACAGTAGGTTGAATGAACTGACGCCTATCAGAAAACGACTACTTCACTGGCTAATACCACGAATGTCGTTGGATTATATCCGACAGGCGTCAGTGCAGGAATCTTCACAGAAAATTTCCTGCATATGCAATTGGCAATTCAACTGAAAGAGTCGACCTTCAATTTGGAACGGGCACACTAGCAAACCGGTTTCGGGCTCCTTAGCCACTCGTCAGTGCAAGATAGTGACCAACATGGACCTAAAGTCAATAATATTCCATAACTGAAAATCGAAATTCTTTCAGAGCATCTCTGTCCACTGGATGAAGTGACATTTTTGTTGTTCGCACCAACTTAAGAAGAGGAATGAAATACTCTGGAAGAATTTAATAATAATAATAATAATAATGATAAATCGGCTTTATTGATAATACAAAAAAAACAATACAAAGATATATTTGGAAATGAAAATAGTTTACAGGAGATTCTGGTACTCCTTGGCGAAGTCTAGCTCAAAGCTACTCTAACTCAACCAACAAGCACCACTCCATAATGCACGCAAACATACAAAAATAAAAGCAATTAACAGTGATGGTACCACGAAATGAGAACCGTAAATAAAATAATAATTTGTGATTACCTTCTAAAGATAGTTGATAAATGATTTAATTGAATTGATCTGTTGTCTAAAAAGTAAAAGTTGACATTACTGACTATCATAGATATAATTTTTATATTTGTATTTGAATTTCCTGATATTGAATCTCTTCAATTGCTCAGGCAATGAATTATAGAGTTTTACAGCACCAAAAAGAAATGATCTCTGAAACTGTGCAGTGCGATGTTGTGGCATAATTAATTTGTTTTTATGTCTGATGTTTCTTGAGTGAATATTTTCACGCAGAATTAGTTTTTGTATTAAAAGAGGAGAATGGGAAAGGGTGATCAATTTATGGACAAAACAACCCAAATGATGAATCATACGGTTTTTCATATTGAGCCAGCGGGAGTTTTTAAAGGCTTCAGAAATTGAATCATACTTACGAAGTCCATGAATTAGGCGGCAACAAGAATTTTGCACTTTTTGTATTCTTTTTTTATCTGAATCATATAAGTATGGCCCATATATGAAGTCACAGTAGTTGAAATGGCTTAGCACCAAACTATCACAGAGCATTCTTTTTAGAGGTTGGCTCAAAATAAAACGATTACAGTATAACAGTTTCAATGACATATAAGCTTTTTTCATTAAATTTTTAACATGACTAGTAAATCTAAGATCAGTGTCAAGCATGACCCCTAAGTTTTTAGCTGTATTGACAGGAGTCAACATAGTATAACCTAGTTCTAAACGGAAATTGTTTTCTGCAAATTTACGATTCTTCTGCGATCCAAAGTGCATCATCATTGTTTTATTAGGATTAATTTTCAAATCATGTTCACTTGATAGCCCATTGATCAAATCAAGATCAGTGTTGAAGAGATTTTGTGCCTCAGCACACTCATCTATTTTAAAGTGCATGTATAATTGTATGTCATCAGCATACGCCTGTATTTTACATTTCTTGATGGACGAGATAATGTCAGTAGTATAAATGATGAACAATAAAGGTCCCAAAATGGAACCCTGTGGTAGTCCTGATAGAATATCAAGAGGTAAGGAGTGATGACCATCAACAACAACTTTTTGAGATCGACCAAGTAAATAAGACCAGATGAGAAATAAGGCAGCACTATCAAAACCATAATATTTGAGTTTCATGCAAATCAGCTCATGATTGATGGTATCGAATGCTTTCGAAAAATCTAGTAGTACCAGAGTGCTAATCATTCCCTTATCAAATCCCTCAACAATGTCTTGTGTAACAGTAGCAAGAGCTGTAGCCGTGCTAAAACCCTGCCTAAAACCACATTGCGATGGTGATAATAGATTATTGTTATCGAAATATTCATTAATTTGTAAATAAATAACTCTTTCAAAAATTTTACTCATGGTTGGAAGTATACTGATAATTCTGAGATCAGAATAACTAGCTGGATCATTATTCTTGGGAATGGGTTTCCCAATGGCCATTTTCCACAAGTCTGGAAAATATGAACGTTCAAAACAACAATTGATGATATGCGTAATATATTTATCTATAAACGGGCTACAAAGTTTCAACATTCTGATTGAAATATTATCAACCCCTGAAGCTTGACTTTTAATATCATTCAAGATTTTATGAATAGCTTCTTCAGTAGCGAATCGAAATGAGAAGTTATCTTGCCTGATTAAATGATTATTGCTATAAAATTCAATATTTTCATCACAATTATTAGAAACGTTTTGTACGAATTGGGCAAAATAGTTGTTTATTTCATCGGGATTCGAGAGGTGAATGGGTAATGAATATTGTTTTTTTGAACGAACATTGAGGTTAGAAAGAGCATTCCAGGTTTTGCGTGGTATTTTTTCAGAACAGACAGACTTGAGATATGTCCTTTTTTCAGTTCTAACTATTGACAAGGTATAATTTCTCAATTCTTTATACCTCATACGATCATTAACAGATTTAGTTTTTTTGAATTTTTGAAAGGCTTTATCACGTTCTTTCATAAGAAGTCTGAGATTTTGAGTGAGCCAAGGAGCGGGTGGTTTGGTAATTTTCAATTATGGAATATCATTGACTTCAGGTCGATGATGGTCACTATCTTGCATTGACGAGTGGCTAAAGAGCCCGAAAATGGTCTGCAAGTGTGCCCGTTCCAAAATTGAATCGGTGATTGTATAAAGGGAACATGTCCAACATAGACGATTTCGAGAAAATTGAAAAAAACGTTTTATCACACAAACGGTAAGTCCAACTCGAAAATGCACTAAGGAAGAAATGGAGGGATAAGCATCCCAAATACAATGAGGTATAACATAAAGAGCTGAGATGGAACATAAAAGTGACAGGTGATTTTTGAACAGCTGGATTTGTTTCCTTTATACGATAAATCGTATTATCATGCAAACATAATGCAAATAAAGGTAATAAAACAATGATGCAGAACATGGGAATATTTTTAAAGTAAACTGTAGAACATCAAAACATATTTTAAATAACAACTTATACATTATTGTTACTCGGAATCGTACTCCAAGGCAATAGTGGGCCAATTCTCAAATTGAGTGTAGGAGGGTTGATGTTCGTCAGGAATATACTTGACGATTTTTGCGATATCTTCTATTTTCTTTGTCTTAATCGGCACTTTTTGTGTGTAGGCTCGGTCAGTAGGTAACTGCGGTTTATTGGCAGTTTTTGCTAAGTTATATGTAGATGTTACGAACCCATCTATGAAATCGTTTGCAATGACGTAACCAGGTGTAGAACTTTTATAAAAATGAAGTGTTTATACGTAGAAATGCTGAATTTCTGGCGATTTTCCCCTGCTCCCCTCTTCCTAGTAGTAGTTTCTGTATAAGATTTTTTTAAATATTTAGGCCACCAACTCTTGTAGTCTAGTATATCTTCGGTTTGAACTAATTTGACCACAAAATATGGTCGAGTTTTCTTTGCATTAGCGATGATAGAAATATATTCCATTGGTGTGAAAATTCGATCTCGGCGTCTCACTATTCTTTTAATTAGACCAAAATCCCTGTCACATGGCAGGAATGAATGGCCACGAACAGGAAAATATTGATGAATTTCGGTAAACCTTCCATGCATGGTGAGAGCTGATAACAATCTAATAATAGTATGATTGCGGTTCTGTCCGCCACAAGCATCACTAAAGATATGTAGTTCGGTAATCTGTTTTGGTATTGTATCTAGGTAATCTTTCAGAAAGCTTGCAACTTCGTTTGAACCCCTTTTGGCGGTACCTTCAAAGTATGTGTAAAATGTAGCATCATTGGTTTTTAAGTTGTGAACACCAAAAACATATTGCCAAAGTTTTCGAAGGTAGAACATATCGTTTACTGGCATATCAGGTAAAGGCAGATTCTGCATATAATCGAAAACAATCGCACCGATATGTTGGTTTTGGGCACACAAATCTCGGACATTTTCAATTTTTTTATAGAACTTTGAGGCACGTCTCTTATGTATTATTAGTTCTGCACTAGCCACACGCTTTGCGTTGTCGTTTAACACATGTGATTTTAGTTTCACTGCCAACTCTTCACATGTTGGACAGACATCTACTTGTGGTATACCAAACCGATATCCAAAATTTTCGTTGAACTGCTTTAAGTAGTATTCATACTTAACGCGTTTTGCAAGATCTCCATTTTCCAAACAAAACATTTCATACATTTTTTTTTACTGTTAAAGTCGATTCAAGGTATTTTAATGGTTTACTACCATAATGAGTTTCTTTCGTCGGAAATGCAGAAATATGAGTATGGATTTTACAGATAATAGCATCAGGTATAGCATTACCTCGATTACCATGACGACCACGTTTGTCAGTGGGTCTAGAGTAATTCGAAAGTAGTGTAGTCAGACGGAAAACTGCTTTACTTGATAAAGCATAAAGACTCAGAAATGCTTTTTTACATACTTCACGTCGCACGCTTCCGTTCAGAACATGATATTTGAAATTACCTCGACGATTCTGCTTTGGTTCCGGATATTTTGGCCTACGTCTTTTAATATCTTCAACATCCACAAGACCCATCAAAAAAGTGTCTTGTTCGTTTTTGGGCTTACCACAGTAAAGCGATTTGAAAATCGTTATCTTTTCATCGTGTGACAACATCTCCATACATTTTCTTTTACATCTGAAATTTAAATAAATTTAATATTACCAGAAAGGCTGATTGACTGATCAAATTTGAAAAACTTTCTTAAATCAATGGAATCCTTACCTACAGTCCGGCCCTGTTTGTTTTGCAGCTCTTTCGATTCCTTTTTGACTTGTGTACTTTTGCCCAAATAATCTTGCTTGAATCCGAACATTATTATTATACTTTTCACTGTTTCGAACACCTTTTTTTCGTTTACATTGTGGTTCTCCACTATCACTGTTGGAATATGACATATTCTCATCTATTTTATTACAAAATACTACGTAGTTTCACGTAAAACAACAAAATAATGTTACTTTAGTCAATACCTAATGCATACTAATAATAATTTAGAATGATTACTACTGGTTGCTGTCAAAAGTCCGCTTGCAACGCCCTCACATTGAGTGTATGAAGGGAACAAGTAGTGGATTTATTTCCTTTATACACTCAACCAAAATTTTGTGACGCTTTAATGTTCATATAGTAAATCGGATTTGTCTCCTTTATAGAATCAACGGTGCACTGACTAATTATCTGAAATATGTATATAACACTTCATTTTGACCAAAAAGTGGAGTTGTTTCGTTTATACAATAACCAATTCAATTGAAGGTCGACTTTTTCAGTTGTATTGCCAATTGCATATGCAGGACATGTTCTGTGAAGATTCCTGCACTGACGCCTGTGGGATATAATCCAATGCCGTTCGTGTTATCAGCCAGTGAAGTAGTTGTTTTCTGATAAGCGTCAGTCCATTCAACCTACTGTATATGTATATCCGAGACATTTAAAGTTCATTTCTTTAGATTTGTTTACTGCCTGTCTTCAAGCATATCCCACTGACTAATAAGAAAGTATTTTGCATGTCTGAATTTGAAGTTCATGAAGCTACTACTGAATTCTACTCGACTGACATAGAGAATTTTAATAGGAATGTAGGCTTTTACGGCTGGCGTCAATGTTTTGGTTGGTTTCCGGGTTTGGCCGCGGTCTCCTTTGGTTATAATCTCCAATTAACTTCAAACGTTCATCATAATCAAAGAAGACCACTGGAAAACCCGGAAACCAACCAAAACATAGAAAATGTTATTCAATCAACTTATTTCAATAAGAGGTTTTAAAGAAGCTTTGGAGGAATGAAATATTTATAAGATCATTTTCCACAATTGAATTGTTTGTAATTTCGTATCGTGAATCATTGAAAACACTTCTCTTTTCAAAAAATGTGTTTATCGGATAGATAGACATGATGACTCTATGTATGGAGTCATGTAGATAAGCTTTTACTCCTAAAAATATCACCAAAGTGAGATGAATATTTTTTTGTGCATTTTCTCATCCGAAGAGTTTGACTACTACAATATCATGACAGCGAAATCCATCAAGAAAGTATAATATCGAAATATTTTCTGAGTTTTGAACATCATTATTAGACTGTTCACAATGAATAAATGATCGAAAGATTCTTTCCTTTGGAATATATTTTCTTTATTTCATCAGTTCGGACTTCCATTGTCTAATATAAAATAAATTGATTTGAAATCCCTGAAAAAAAAATTAAAAAGATTTCCCGAAAATAACAATTTTATTAAACGAAAAACTGAAATTATAAATAACCTAACAACCAAAAAAATAAAAATTAAAAAATATCAAACCAAGTTACGTCACGACGTTTCGATTGTTAGTATCCACAATCGTCTTCGGGTGATAACTGGACTTATTCCTCCGAAATCAGACTATTTATAGGTCATTCGAGTGCTTTCAACTATCCTCTCTTCCCTCTCTCCGCTCCATTGGTTTTAGCGAGAGATGACCGTTTGGCGGGAGTTGGTCGTTTTTCGTATCCGGTAAATGCAATTCTTGGAATCGCAGTCCGCGTTTGGTGGCCTGGTTTTCGTGAAGTTGATACGGATAGTGGTCCCAGATCTGAAGGTCCTGTGTTAAACTTGGACCAATCCTTCTTATCCTTTTCGATAATTCTCTAGGGGAAGTATAAGTACTGGTTGTGGCGGCTTCTCTTCCTTGTGGAGCTCTTGCTGTCTTCTAGCTAAAGTCTGTTCTACCATCACTCTGGAGTAACGATTCCGTTGAAGATCATTTGTTTATGATGCCTAGTTCCTTTTCGAGGCCTTTCTTTGTATTACAGAGCCCGAAGGCACGGTCTAGTAGAGTCTTGATGATTCCTCTCTTAATCGATATATGGTGGTTGGATTTCTGGTTCAGATAGTGTCCTGTGTGAGTGGGTTTTCGATATACAGATGTTTCCCATTTATTGTCGGTCCTCTTCATCAATACGTCTAAGAAAGACATTTCGTTGTGGACTTTCTTCTACATTGTGAAAGTGATGGAAAGACTCATGCTGTTGATGTGCTTCAGGAAAGTAGTTCTGCATTCCCATGGTTCTATATTATGAAGGTGTCGTCTACGTATCTCAACCAGACTCAACCAGACTCAACCAGACAGTAATTCCATGAAATCCAGGAGAGTTGACTGGACAGTTTCAGGACAGTTGATTGGTTCAACCTAGCATCGCCTATGAGAACTTGCAACTTTTATTGGATAGCAAGTTCATCTAGAATTATTCAAAATTCACATTTCAATATGAGATTTCCACTTGATATTTCACAAAACCGCGACAAGTGTTTCATTATACAATAGCAACTTCGTGCATCACAATACATCAGTATTGAAATTATAATAGTTAAATTTCATCTTTTTGGCGTCCGTGGATAGCCACCTTCATTTGATATTGTCAACAAAACTGGTCTTATGCTTTCAACGTGATGCTACTTCATTATTGTATTTTTATTATCAAAGGGTCTAATTAGCTTGCCCTATTTGTTTGTTCGTTTATTTATGTATTCATTTGTTTGGGTCAAATTAAGTAATTGACGTTTTATCCCCTTCCTGTTGACAGATTGATCTGAAATTTGGTACACACATTCAGTTTTGATGATAATACAAATAAATAAATTCTGTATCATTGTAAATCCACGATGACCGCAGCTACAAAATAACGAATTACATATTGTTTCACAACTACTTCAATGTGTGTATCAAATGACAGGGCTCTACTAGTAGAATAGTAGTACACTCTGGAAAAGATACAAATTCAAGATGGTTTCAGCTACAGAATGGCGGATTACATATCACCTTGCAATACTGAGGCACTAAATGAACCAAACAGAATGATAAAAATTGGTTAAGGCTTTCGTGGCCAAGATTTTCAGTGTTATTATCTTCATTCGGGTTTGAAGGCCGTCGGAGTTTGGAACTGTAGGTTTATTCATCTTGATGATTCATCGATATATCACCGAGTCATCGGTGAATCATCAAGATGAATAAACCTCTGAAGAAGCCAGCCACTCGTGCTAGCGAAATGCTAGGATGCAGTTCCAAACTATGACAGCCGTCAAACCCGAATGAAGATAGTAACACTGAGGATGAAAAGAATTGAGTCACAAAATTAGAAACTGTAAACTTGATAATAAAATGAGTAAAAAAAGTTTTGTCTCAAATGAAAAAAAAAAAGAAATAATGAGGACATTTTTGAACAATGAACTGCTGATTTTTCTTCTTGGAACTTCTGGCTTGTCTAGCTGTACTTGCTTTTTTCAATAAATTGATGAATGTAGTCATCACTACGTGGTAGAAAATCATCATGGAAAATGAGAAATAAAACTTTTAGTTTTTTAACTACATTTTTTATTTGTAACTAATATTATTACTGCAATTTCGTTCTATAAGGACGATTTGTTGTAATTGTATAATGAAATTAAATATGAATTACTAGAAAAATCAATGAATGAATGAAGAATATAGAGGAAGCCAGGGCAGAACGAATGCCTTGGGTGAAGTGGATAGGTTTTTTTACCACAGAATTTTACTAGATGGCGTTTCTAGTACACAACTTCACATTGTTATATGACATCTGGAACCTGTGAAAAAAAGTTGGGAAGGTTCACTTCCATTTTTATCAAAGATCAGGAAGATTAGTCACGTAAGTACCTGACAGAGTTGGAAAGTTCATTCTTCGGCTTGACTCATACTGATTTCCTACAGCTAAGATTAGTTTGGTGAGTTCAAATATTGTGCTATGTGCTAAGGTCCCTAAGCCCTCTTCTATTGCCAAAGTGATATGTTTTAAAAGACCACAGATATAATCATTTCATTCAGTATTATGGAGGCAGATTGATGAGTTTAATGTTGATGCAACAACTATTTATTTATTAGCAGTGATGAGAGAGGTCAGCTGACAACTACCATATGTTGTTTTGATGCTGCTCCGCCATTTTTTATATTTGCACGAAAGCAAATGCAAAATGGGATATAAGATCATGCCCCTTCTGTTTCTCAGGCAACTGTGAGTGACAATGGGTGGGTAAATGGGCCAGTTTTCAATACATCAATTTTTTATTGAAACTGTTCGACCAAATGAAAATCGAAAAGTTTTGTTACTGCTCGATGATAATAAATCTCAGAAATTTTATCCGGCCTCAGAATAAGCATTGGCAAAACATGTTGTCCTCGTCTCATTTGCCCCGCACACAACAAACGAAATGCAGCCACTAGATGTTGCACTTTGAACAAGAGATTAGTAATTTTCAGAAAAGCCATCTAGGGAGATTAATGAATCGATGTACTTCTGTCCAAAATGCTGTTTAAGGATTTGAAGATCCAGGAATGTTGCCCTATAATCTTCATATTTTTGATGATAAGATTATGCTCCCTTGTATCACCCCTTGTATCAATTTTCCACCAGCGCCTTGAATCATCACTACATTTTGAGAAACTGGAAATCTTGCAATGAGGAGGGGGAGCTGATAGTGTTTCCCCGTGTCGAATAAGACCAATACCCACCCAGGCTGCACCTGAAACATATTGTAAAAATAAAAGGCAAAACGATCCAGCAAACTTGCAAGTTGGGCTCATGGGCTCATGAAGGTTGCAAAGCCTATGGAGGATAGATAGGTACTTTTATAATCTGTCTGTTTGAAAAATCTGTTTTTCCGTTAATCAGCTGTCGCCCCCATACGAACGACAAGTCTCAGAAGTTGAGAAACTTCTGCGAGCTAAAGACTAACGAGGTCTTACCTTTCAACGTGTGATTCCTAACACGGTATAATAATGGGTGAGAAGGTTAATGTCCACTTGTTTAACAGCATTCTCTTGTTCGGATTGGGTATCTGCTGCACCTGACCATATTGGGTAGAGCGGATAGTTTCTCTTTCTTTTTATTGCAAAGAGTTTTTTTTCTTTTCTTTATATTTTATGTGAAAGTTGAATACATATTTAGATTATTAGGATGAATAATATTTCTGATTTCTATTTCAACTAAGTTTTCTTATTTATCTAACTCATGTGTTAGAGTTTGATAATTAAACTCAATCCGGGCATCCGCTACCGCGAGAATTCACTTTGTCACACAGAAAGTCCGCAATATATCCACAACATTCGCAACACAATCGTGTTGTAATCAGTTTGTGATTGAGAAATTAGTAAAAAAAAATTTTTTTGTTCATCAAATTTGTCACTTTCTAAAAAATTCTCTGAAAATCTTTTTCTTTTTTTTAAACATCGAAAAATCTATGTGTTTGCCTTTGGGTTCATGAGGTCGTTTCGGAGCATAAACATCTACCCATTACCAATGTAATGTAGAAAACTATCACAAACATATTATGTGAGAGGTTGATGCTTTTCAGAGAAAAAAGAATATGAGTGGAAATTATTAATTAATGTCAGTAGCAACACGTCTGGGAAAGCTGTTGTATAGCGGAACACGAGTTGCGGTTTTGTAAACAGTATTTTCAATCTCATATTAAAGTGGTACTTGTAGGAAAACACATAATCAGAAATGAATAGCATCAGTACATATTGAAATACAATATGAGAATAAAATATTCTTCAATGTTCAAAACGATCAATATATTCTTGTAGAAATTCATATTTGGAGTCATATTACACAGCGGATTTTAAAAGAATGAATATCACATCTGTTTTCAAATTTTTCAAGGAGTTATCGAGATCATTGGATTATTAGAAATCAATTGTTCAAAAGCCGGTGGATAGAGAAGCAAGTCAATTCAATTTCGATTAAATCGATTACCTGATCGATTTTCGAATGTATGATTTTTTTTCAAAATCAATATATGAAATTTCAACTTAATAAATTACCTGATTCCAATCCGTTCTTGTTCGGAAAGTTATTCATTTCCATCGATACACCTATTTGAAACCCTCAGTTAACTATCTATCAGGCATATTGTGATATTTCCTGAACTCACAGATACCTGCAAACGTTTGTTGTCGAAATTTTTTGGCCTGGAAGTAATAGCATTCAACATGTACCCATAATTCAGAAAATCCGCGTAAATTTGAATGGAGCAGGCGAATTTATTGTGAATTTTCGACTGGAAAGTCCTTCTGCCACATCACATTGCTCTTGTATCTCCAAAAAGCAATTCAAAAACTTCATTTTCGCCAACGTTCCACTCATTGAGGTATTGAAAGTTGAATTGTTCATTGGTGAATAGACCATGAATTTTCACAGTCTGAGTATTATGGACTGCTAGAAATGGAAAGAAGAAGCTCCAGCATATAATTCTCAGAAACAATGATAGAAGTATGTTAATGCTTTTAGTCGTTCCAAATAATTTATTGTACTTTCACCGGATAGAAAATTGTTCATAATTGTTCAATAGCAAAAAAACAATAATACGATTGACAAGTTTTAAAAAAGTCTCCAACCTTTTCTCACTCAATCATATAATGATCTATTGAAGAAAATCAAGAATCACCTATTTTTTTTTTCCTATGTAAGCAGTCCAATTGCTCGAACATCAGTAAAAATATTTATATTCTACTGAGAAAACCCAACTGATAATTTTCTCTGAGAAGATGAAATCTGAAGAAATGATGGTCACTGAACACTTCGATTGATTTGTTAGGTATCAAAATTATTAACAAGAGAAGTTTTTCAGAAACTTGAAGCCTTATTCCAGAATAGAAAATTGCCTACACCCCAACAACTTTTGATGCTATATAAAAATCAAATTTATCCTAATTTGAAGCATTGTTTTGAAAATTCAAACATCACAAGATATCTCGATAAACTGTAACATCCAAGAAAAATTGAGAAAAACTCGCAAACTATGGGCTGTCGTAGTCTGCTTCGCGCAAAAATAAAACTCGACTCATATCACTTTCGCATACCAATCTTAGACTTTTGACAGTGACTTTTCGTATTTTTGCAATATTTGAAATCAGTTCATGAGGAAAGAAGTATTATAACAAAGATTGATATAGATACTATTGTCACAATGAAGTTGAAATACATTTCATTAGTTTGGGCTTCTATTGTCTAATATAATATAAACTGATTTAAAATACATGAAAGAATCTGTAAAAAATTTAAAAAAACATTAGCTGAAAAATAACGATTATATCAAGCAATAAAAAACTGAAATAACCATAAAATAAAATATAAGCAATAACTAAATAGTCAAAAAATAAACTATTAACACGAGATGAAAATTGAAAAATTATCAACAACAAATAAAAATTAAAAGATTCCAAACCAAGTTACAAGTATGAAGTAACTTGGTTTGGAATCTTTTAATTCCAAATTTTAATTTTCGTTTTTTGTTAGTAATTTTTTAATTTCCATCTTTTGTTGATAGTTTTTTTTTTTTTATTTTTGTTTGCTGATTTTCATTGTGATTCCAGTTTTTTGTTGCTAAATATAATTGTTATTTTTCAGCTAATCTTTTTGAATTTTTTACAGATTCTTTCAGGTATTTCAAATCAATTCATATCATATCAGACAATGGAAGTCCGAACTAATGAAATACACCACAAAACATTGTCACCTTTAAACAAAAGTTGAAATACGTATTAATGTGTTACCTTGGTTGTGGAGAAGGAGTTACCTAGGCGTAGATGGCTTCTTCTGTACCTTTTTCTCGAATCCTCTAATTTCTTCTGAAAATTCTATGCTATTTTATGGGAAACCAATGAAGATAACCTCTTTGCATGCATTTAAGTGGAATTCTCTGGAATTATCGAATTTGGGGTAGATGCAGAGAGTAAATCGGTGTGGTAAAAGTGAATGATTCAGCTTTAGATTAGTTTTGTCAACAAAAAGTTGTTTGAGAATTGTCAGGATTTTTATTTCCGGTGAATCTATATTGAAATGTTCTGATGCAAGGTAATACGTTGTCCATTGCAATTATTTGCACATTCACACGGAGATACTCACGGTATCTCTGTTGATGTGTTTCGAAAATATATAATCATCTCCAAATATCTAAACGAAGTAGTCACTTGCATATATGCTTCTGAGATCAAGTAATTTACATTTTTCAAATAACCGTCCAGTATTATAATATTTTGCTTTTCCATATATGACTTTGATGATTGATTTGGCACAATTATGTCGCTAGAATTTCAAAGGCTGCTTCTCAGAAGCTTAGAAAACTGTTTTCTATCAGAAAACTGTGGACACCTCAGCAACTTTTGATACTTTATAAAGCTCAGATCAGACCTTCTTCGTAGTATTGTTCTCATGTATGGAGCTCCGCCCCTGAGTATAGGCTGAAGCTGCTGGATTCCATCCAGGAATGAGCCATCCGCCTGATTGGAGATGCGAACATCACTTGCAACCTTGATAGTGTGGATCATTGAAAAAAAGTTGGGGATTTGTCTCTCTTCTATAGATACTTTCACGAGAAGTGTTCAAGAACGGTAGATATTAGAAATAAGCAACGAACTATGACTGCTCATCTTTTGAAGTTCAACTCAGTACACCTCGAACTTCACTGCTCAAGAACTCTCTCAGTTGAAGAACTGAGAGAGCGATTCAAATTCAATGTGTAAATTCAATTCCTGTAATACTTGTGTTTCGTCCTCCAGAAAAATATCAATTTTTGGTGTCAAATTTACCTTTCCAGTGTCTGATGCAGACTACTTACATACTCTATCAGGACTTCACTCGTATATACCTATTATATCTCACTTTGGAAATATAAGTTTTTAAAAATTATTTATTTTGAAAATGGGGAAACAGTACTGACTTCCCCTGAGTTACAACAATACAATATTATTCGTCACTAACTTGAATGTAAGTCTGACAATCTGTAACTAACTTATTTCGTCACGCAGGACGGTATTTATATGTTTACATGTTCTAAAAATAAAATAAGAAGAAGAAAGAGTCTTTGTGTCGTTTTGAAGAGTTGCGTATATGCAGGTGTTGATTCTGCAGCATCAGCGTTGACATTGGATCTTGTTTACTTCAAGTCACCTTGGTTATGAATGGAGAAGATCAATAAACAACTTATAACATACCTTTTTGAAATATTCTGTAGATTATGAATTTTCACTGATATGAATCATTCATTCATCCTGTCTCATAGATTTTTAATTTTTCATGTTTCGTATGTTTGTAAATTTATGAACGAATGAAATCTCTCTGACCGTAATTGAATGAGGTGAAAATCAAAAATTTTGTTTCGTTCACATCTGAAAGGGGAGGATTTCCAATGTAAGAAATTTGTAGTTCAGAAAATTCATCTCCAGTATTGTCCTGTACTTGCTACCAAGTGAAACTATTGTATATTATAGCTGTATCATCTGCATACGGAATTCCCTTGAATTTTTTTATTCTACTGAAATTCTACAGGAAAACGTATAGGCTCTGACACCGAACATTGCAGCACAGCCACTGATGTTTCACGTGGATTATCAATATCAATATCAACTTTGAAGCACTGCATCCTACGTAATAAGTAACCTTTGAGAATGGCAAATGCTGTTCTGCAGATACCATTCAAGTGAAGTTCATTTCCAAACTGTTTCGAATACCCTGGTTAAATCCAGTGAAAAATACTTTGTCATTTCTATGAATTCTCCAACGCCTCCACTGTTTTGCTGTAGAAGTCAACAATGCCGAGTCAGTGTTTTTGTTCTTAATGAAACCATGTTTTCCGTCCTGATGTTTGTTATATTATTGGAGGTGAAACATTCAACTGAATGAGAATTGAGTGCCTGTTCAGATATTGTTGCGAAGAGATATTGATATTTTATTGTCAGTTGATATTTTTTTAGCAATATCTCTCGAAAGTTGTTTTTCGTTTGTTATGTCGTTTCTGGTTTCTCATATTCCGTTCTGTCATTTTTCCATGCATTCGTGTGATATGTTTTTATTGTTTTGTGTGCCTTGATAATTTATTTGAGTCTTTTCGTTCATCACAATATGTAGTTGATTCAATTTGAATGATACAGGGTTTCATTTCATTAAACATATTCTTGTAAAAATTTTGTAGTGCAAGTATTAATATGTAAATTGAGCATGACATTCTGATAGGATAATTGAAATTTCTTGCAATTCAATACATCTTTCCAGTTTCGTGTTTAAACAAATTCTTCAATGCATTTTACTGAAAACTGGGATTTTCAACGTGATAATTCAATTTTTTTAATGTTTTCTATAATAAAAATAGATGAGAAGTGAACTCATCAATTGAATCAGTTGTAATATTTGCCGAAATGAATTTAAGATATTTCTCAGTCTTTTAACGAAAAGAAAATTAGACTGGAAGAGTGAACTTATTAGGAGGGATTCGTTTTTGTAATTTTTTTTGCCTTTTAACTTCTCCATATTCATACAGAAACTATGGAAAACTTTCAAAGGAAAGAAGAAAGTAAATAAGTTCAGAATAATTTATAAACAAAATTGAGTAGGTCGTATATAGAAGTTCCTGAAAGGAAACACCCTTTCGAAACAATTACTTCCATATGATCATTGAATTACACCAAAGAAAAAATATTTTCGAAACAATTACTTCCATACGAATACTGAATTATACTTAAATCACTTTTTTCTATTCACTTTGTACTCCAACTACTCGTTATGGAATTGAATCAGATATCATTTACAGATGTGCATGAACTCATGCATTACGGAAAAAAATCCGAACTGTAGTGTGATTAATAGATATTATTTCCGATAGATCACGATTACACAGGATTAGTTATATAACTACTCTGATTATGTTCGATGATTGATCACAAATTTTCACTCGTACCTATTCAATTAAATCGAATCGTATATATAACATCGATCTTATATGTGAGAAATTTGATGAAATAATACAAAACATCATTTTTTTATTTTGCTAATCGTGAGTCACATCATGAAATGCTGAACAAACTGTTGAGCTCTAACATTCCATTCTTTGTTTCAATTTACCCTAAAATATATGTTGAATGTGATGGAATTAATCTCACTTTCATGTTGCAATGCCTCTCAGGTGGATGAACTATTGATTCACTGCACTACTCATATTTTTTAAAACAGTGAAATAATTTTTGAAATGACCTTCTATCTGCGGATATGATGAGTCACCGTAAAGCTCGAAATGTGAACATGACGAACTGCGGGGAGACTCACATTCTCCTAGAAACCGGTGTCGTTGAAACAAGCTCGAACTGATTACTGAAAATGGTGATCTAATAACATTTCCGGACAGAATGGATACGGCTACATTAAGGGAAGAGCTTGAAGATAACTTGTTAGACCGTATAACGAAATCGAAGGATATGGAAGTGCTCTTTCGTAAAGAACTCACTCAGCAATATCTACTTTGGAAAATATTCGGAAATAGTCCTTAGAATGCACGAACCACAAAATGGGGGTTTTTTGATCAATGTTCATTTTGAGAACTCAGTAGTATCTTTTGCATAAATTGGCAGAAAGATACGATATAAACCATAATGTCGGTTTTTATCTTCTACCCGATAATTAACTTAAAAAACTCTTAATTTATTTAATCTTTGACAAAAAAAAATGAAACCACATGATCAAATTTATACATTGATCGGAGTTACTTTGATCACCAATGCTTATTTCCATGTCATTTGGAAGTAACCCCAAAAAGAACATAAAATTAAAAAAAATTTAAATCTGCCCGCAAGTTTTTTCAATAAAGTTGTTTAAAATACTTGGGGTGACTTTGATATAGACAAAAATGATGTTTTGGTTATAATTTCATTTAAAATTAATATTTCAAACAGAAAAAAAAAACTCAAACTCTTAAGCTCTAAACCTCATTCACATTGATTTCATAAGGAAACACGATCAATTCAGTCCCTTCTTGAAAGGTAGGCATAGGCAGGTATGCAACAATAGCAGAGTGTTCAATTTCAGAAATGCTGCTTTCAATTGAACCGAAGGTATTTTTATTTCAGCACGATTTCGAGCCGGTAACTAGTGGTGGAGTTGTTTCGATAATGTAACAATAGTTTTTTTTTCCTCGCTGAGAACTAATTGTTACCAAAATATAACGACCTTCACTCAATCTATTATCTTCTTCCTCTTCATGTTCTTTACCGTTTTCTTCTTCTTCAAACGTTTCATCTACAGTGTCATTGTCATCAGATATGTTTTCTTCAAGTGGTGGATCAGTTGTCTGATTAGGTTTCTTTACCTTCCGCTTCTTTTCTAGACTTGGCGAGGGGTCATCTATTGAATCCATTGTAGATATGCTCTTTCCAGGAGCAACATTTAGTCTTTTCTTTCGTTTTACAGAATGGGAGGAGTCTCCAAATCTTTGAGTTCTTAATAATTCGGTCACAACGCTCTCAGTTTCAGCCTCAACCTTACTCGCGTGAGATGATAAGCGTTTGTACACTTGTTGCATTTAATGCGCTTATAAGATTTTGTTTGATGGCACCGTTTTCATTATTCGACGGGGGTACCACAACAGTGCTTTTGATTTTATATTCGTTTTATTTTCAACTTTATTTTCAACTTTTCATTTCGATAATGTACTTTGCCACTCTTTCAGTGGACGAAAAAATGCTACGTCCAAAGGTTGAAGCAAATGGGTCGAGTGTGGTACCATGCAAACAAAGTTGATATCGTTTTCTTCACATAGTCGTAAAACATCTTTATCGATATGAGAGGACAAATTGTTCCTGATTAACACTTTACGCCCGTTTAGTCTTTTCGCGTGTGGCAAAAAACATGTCATAAACCAATCTTGCTGACTAACTTGCTGTTAGGTTGTATCTAGCTCCTCTTGAGCAACAAGGCTCATCGTAACAGGATGAGCCACACGGTCTTCTCTATTTCCTCTATAGTGTCATATAGATGTGTCCTCTTATATATGACATAAGGTGGTAATAAAACACCATTTGCTATCGCCATATATATCGACTAGTCGTCGATATATATAGATTTTCTTGCCCAGGTCGTCGCTTAAATTCGACTCATCATAGTTCAAAATATTACTACTAAGCACGTTTTCAACAACACTTTTCAAATGTTCAAAATACTGTTCTATATTTTGTTTGGAAACTCCAACTCAAGCCCTTGTTTTATTAGATGCAACACGCTGACTGTAAGAATCCTGATGACGTCGTAAAACCGAGTAGGCCCATTCAATTATTGGAAAATTTTGCAACTATTTGTCCCGTTCGGTCTAAACAAGCCTTGCGAACATACGCAAATTAAACAGAGCTAGAGGAAACCCCATTCGGCACACTTTGCTGCTGATTTAAGAATATCATTTTCTTGTGCGTCAGTGAACACAGTTTGGATTCCAGGTGTATTTATATGTTGTCAATTATATTTATTGTATAAAGTTCCATAGGGCATTTTGAATTCTTTTGCAGCGCCGCGAATCATTATTCTATAACAATACTGTAATACTGTTAAAAAACACTATCTTCCTAATTCACGAAATTTTATCGTGAACCGCAGTTTTTTGAAAATGCGGGGTTATTTTGATCATTTGATTAATGATCATTTGATTAAAGTAACTTCGTACACCTGATCAAAGATACCCCAATATGCATTCAAGTTTAAAACATGGTGACTCTATTAGTTTTTTAGGACTTAAAAACATAAACAGTATTCACAGGAAACCGTAATTACCAATAACCAAGACGGTAAAATTGAAATTCCAGTAATTTTGAAACTACATGAAGATACCTGAATTTCCAATATTTTTTCACAAAATCACAATGTTGTATGACACAGCGTGGGCCGTGGGCCGACATATTGTAAAATCGGTATCAGTGTTGCCAATACTGATAAAGAAAACATTCCGCTGCGTTCAGTAATCTCGTTATTCGCGCTTTTCAAAAATAAGTAAGCTGTTATCAAAGTAACCCCATTTTACGGTACTTCAAAATCAGTGGTACACGGCCAGGTTAAACATGTAAACTTTGAAACTGCGTTATACTTTACGTTATACGTTAACAAAAAAAAATAAGTACCCAGCAAAAAAGACAGAATAACACACTCAGAACAAAATGAAATTCCTGGAATAGAGGGTGGAATTAGAAAAAAGCGTTCTTTCGAAATTGAGGAATTGCTTAAAAATTATTCAGGAACTATTTCAACACAAGTGAAAATAAATTACTATTTCAATTCACTCAAATTTATGAAGTCTTGCTGACTGTTGTGAAATAACAGTCTGAAGTAGTACAACATGATAGTGGGTAGACGTGAGTAAGTCAAACAAATATGTTACAGGACAAAATCATATTTCATAATAATAAGAGAATGTTTCACGAAATAACTGATGGATAGAAAATGTACCCGAAAGATTCATTCATTTATTATGAAACATTGCATAACACACCATGTGTAACTGGCAGGTTTTTACCCTTTCTGAGGTATTGTTTTACATTTCTCTGAAAATATAAGGGAGTAAAGTTGTTTTGATGAATTGTGTACTCATGATGAATCACTTCATTCCAACATGGCTTCTGAAAATATTTTTGGCTGATTAAAATGGCAATTTCAATTACATTTTCAAGAAATTTGAAAACGATTGTATGATTAGATTCGGTCTCACTAGTTTTTTCATTTATATAATACTACCATTTATACAGCATCACATTTGACTCCGTTGATCTGATAGAGTACCGTAAAATGTCGTAGATTAGATTTTTTTTTATTCTCGATTCATGTATATGGAAAATTATTCTTTATGTGATAGGACACAATATCATCTTTGGTTTATTGGACACCTTCACACGTGTCGAGGTGTTGGAGAAAACGGTTTGGTGTTGGGATTAAACTCCAGTAATATTCAACCGTTTGTAGAGTTATTGACATTTTGACTTGAGACTAGACATTTCGTAACTACGCCACCCTGTCAGATTTTTTCAAATAAATGGGAACGAAACTTGATTACTAACATCTTTCAACATAAATAGGTGTTGATTTCAAGGGCATAAAACGCTAACATTTCATTTTAACCTAGTTATTGTATATTTCATAAAAAAATAATTTGAAAAATGTTTGTTTGAAGGTGATTGACAATGTTTCGTGATGAATTTCACTAGTTCGGACTTCCATTGTCTATTAGATAAAATGATTTGAAATCCCTGAAACAAGTAAAAAAGAATAATTAAAAAAAGAGAATAGTTGAAAATAACAATTATATTAAGCAACAATAAACCTGAAATGAAATGATAGTAAAATAACCTACAAGTAAAAATATAATAATTGAATAAATAAAAATTAAAGGAATGCAAAAAGAAAATAATAAAAATAAAAAAGTGTAGAGATTCCAAGTCACGTTAGTTCACGACGTTTCGATTGTTGGTATCCACAATCGTCTTCGGGTGATGACTGGACTGATTCCTCCGAGAGATGACTATTTTATAGGTCGTTGAAATACTTTCACTTTCTCTACTTTCCATTTTCCGCTTCACTGATTCCGTGAGAGATGACCGATTTGGCGGGAGTTGGTCATTTCTCGTTTGATGATGGGTTTCCATATGTTTCGTATATCTACGCTGGCCTGGCTGAATACGTTGTTGGACAACATGTATGCGAACCAATGTTCCTCTCTGTGCAAAATCTCAGCTTGGGACCACTCGATGTTGTGTTGATGGGTCCAAACATGGTCTGCTATTCCTGATTTGCTGGTTTCTCCTCGCTGTGTGTGCTTCTTGTGCTCGGCAATGCGAATATTCAATGGCCTCTTAGTTTCACCAATATAGGATTTTCCGCACTCACAGGGTATCCGGTAAATGCAATTCTTGGAATCGCAGTCCGCGTTTGGGGGCCTGGTTTTCGTGAGGCTGCTACGGATAGTGTTACCGGATCTAAAACAGGTTCTAATGTTGTACTTGGAACCAATTCTTCTTATCCTCTCCGATAATCCTCTGATGTAGGGAAGTGAAAGCACTGGTTGTGACGGCTTCTCTTCCTTGCGAGGCTCCTGCTGTCTTTTGGCCAAAGTCTTTTCTACCATCGCTTTGGAGTATCCATTCCGCTGAAGATCACTTTTGATGATGTCTAGTTCCTTCTCGAGACCTTCCTTTGTATTACAAAGCCCAAAAGCACGGTCTAATAGAGTCTTGATGATTCCTCTTTTTGTCGATTGATGGTGGTTGGATTCGTGGTTCAGATACTGTCCCGTATGAGTGGGTTTTCGGTATACAGATGTTTCCCACTTAGTGTCGGTCCTCTTCACCAAAACGTCTAAGAATGGCAATTCATTGTGGATTTCCTTCTCCATTGTGAAAGTGATGGAAGGTCTCACGCTGTTGATGTGTTTCAGAAAGGCGTCTAGTTCAGTATTCCCGTGGTTCCATATTATGAAGGTGTCGTCAACATATCTCAACCAGACTCGAGGTTTCTTGTGGGCTTCTTCAATGGCCAGAGTTTCAAACCACTCCATATATATGTTGGCTATGACTGGTGAAAGTGGCGATCCCATTGGCAGTCCCTCATCTTGTGCCCAACTGAAGGACGAATTCTTTACACAAGATGAGGGACTGCCAATGGGATCGCCACTTTCACCAGTCATAGCCAACATATATATGGAGTGGTTTGAAACTCTGGCCATTGAAGAAGCCCACAAGAAACCTCGAGTCTGGTTGAGATATGTTGACGACACCTTCATAATATGGAACCACGGGAATACTGAACTAGACGCCTTTCTGAAACACATCAACAGCGTGAGACCTTCCATCACTTTCACAATGGAGAAGGAAATCCACAATGAATTGCCATTCTTAGACGTTTTGGTGAAGAGGACCGACACTAAGTGGGAAACATCTGTATACCGAAAACCCACTCATACGGGACAGTATCTGAACCACGAATCCAACCACCATCAATCGACAAAAAGAGGAATCATCAAGACTCTATTAGACCGTGCTTTTGGGCTTTGTAATACAAAGGAAGGTCTCGAGAAGGAACTAGACATCATCAAAAGTGATCTTCAGCGGAATGGATACTCCAAAGCGATGGTAGAAAAGACTTTGGCCAAAAGACAGCAGGAGCCTCGCAAGGAAGAGAAGCCGTCACAACCAGTGCTTTCACTTCCCTACATCAGAGGATTATCGGAGAGGATAAGAAGAATTGGTTCCAAGTACAACATTAGAACCTGTTTTAGATCCGGTAACACTATCCGTAGCAGCCTCACGAAAACCAGGCCCCCAAACGCGGACTGCGATTCCAAGAATTGCATTTACCGGATACCCTGTGAGTGCGGAAAATCCTATATTGGTGAAACTAAGAGGCCATTGAATATTCGCATTGCCGAGCACAAGAAGCACACACAGCGAGGAGAAACCAGCAAATCAGGAATAGCAGACCATGTTTGGACCCATCAACACAACATCGAGTGGTCCCAAGCTGAGATTTTGCACAGAGAGGAACATTGGTTCGCATACATGTTGTCCAACAACGTATTCAGCCAGGCCAGCGTAGATATACGAAACATATGGAAACCCATCATCAAACGAGAAATGACCAACTCCCGCCAAATCGGTCATCTCTCACGGAATCAGTGAAGCGGAAAATGGAAAGTAGAGAAAGTGAAAGTATTTCAACGACCTATAAAATAGTCATCTCTCGGAGGAATCAGTCCAGTCATCACCCGAAGACGATTGTGGATACCAACAATCGAAACGTCGTGAACTAACGTGACTTGGAATCTCTACACTTTTTTATTTTTATTATTTTCTTTTTGCATTCCTTTAATTTTTATTTATTCAATTATTATATTTTTACTTGTAGGTTATTTTACTATCATTTCATTTCAGGTTTATTGTTGCTTAATATAATTGTTATTTTCAACTATTCTCTTTTTTTAATTATTCTTTTTTACTTGTTTCAGGGATTTCAAATCATTTTATCTAATAGACAATGGAAGTCCGAACTAGTGAAATTCAATTTGAAAAATGTTCAAAATCATCGCCTTGAAACACCTGAGAGAAAAAAGTCTATTTTTAAGCTAATTTGTTATATTGTCTCTGAAGTAATGCTAGTACAAGTTTCGGTAACTCTGTCTCTAAGTTTTCGTATTGTCTCAGGTTGCGTAATATGAACTTTCGATTAGATATAGTCCCAAGTGAAAAAACGGAGGGGAGTCGAATTCGGTGAACAAGCAGACCAACCCAACAGACTATACCTTCCAATTCATAGGCCTGGGATGTCTGATCCAACTAATCCCTTACATACGTATAGAGGGGCACCGTCTTGTTGGAAAGCAACCGGATTTTCAAAATTTCTTGATTGGTGGCCACAATTTGTTGAATAGGTGAGTGAATTATGTTCTGAACAATATATTTTCCTGTAGACATATGGGTCCCACAATATTATTTTTCCATATTCTGGCCCAGACATTCATTTTCTCAGGAGTTTGAGTGTGACCTTATCAAAAAATATGTGGGTCTTACCAATTTTAGCGGTTGACATTTTCTTTTGAGACACAAGTGAATTCGTTTCAATGAAATTTAGATTAGCAATCAAACGTTTGGACATTAACTGACAAAACTGCATTCTTCTGTCGGGATCATCTTCATTTGATTCATGTGATATCTTCAGTTCATAGGGGCGAAACTTATGTCTTCTGAGGTATTTTTTGACGAAGGTTGTTAAGACATAATTCTCACGAGTAAAGGTTGTAATGCATCTCCTTATAAGTTAGCAACTACGTTGAATATGTGTACTATTTGTCAGTGTTACTCTGTATTAATCAAATAAACTATCGATTATTGATACTTAATTTCTAGTAGATTCTGGAAGACATATCACAGTTGCAATGAGAATAACAGTTTTTGCTTCTGTATGATATCAATTTAATCATCTTGTTCAACGTCTGTAACTGGTGTTGGACAATTTTCTCCAACAACTCGAAAATGGCAAATGAAAACGTTGGACGTCGAACAAAGCCTTACGGGAATTGTAATCGAGTGAACTGGAACTGGGCAATTCATAAATGGCGTATTGACAATTATTCTATTGCAAATTCCATAGTGATGTAGATCTCGAAAGGGCCATATCGATCAACCTCCTGCATGAAGATGTTGATAAACTTGTACATGATTCGTGCCTCCCTAGTGAACCAGAATCTACGATTATTGAAGATTTGATGGAATCACCGCGAGATACAAATTTCATCACGATACAAAAACTTCAGATGAAACACCAAGAGAGTGAGCAGCTAATTTGAAAAATTCAGCTTCCTCTTAAGTTTATAATTTTGTTTGATGAAGATCTTATAGAGAATTTTTTATTCGAAGAGAAAAATGTCTGTTAAAATTCAAGAAGTTAACGAAATAGAAGCTGCAAAATCAGTATCTCAGACATATTGGACTTCGCCTTCAAGTTTTGTGAAGAAAGAAACAGCCATGTTTTACGCACAATCTATATCTGGTTTCCAAACCAATGCGCAAATGCAGAGCGGGAGGCCATCAGCAGGATTTTATTCTGCGAAATCTTCACGCAGAAGCGTAAATCCAGGCAGCAGCAGAACTCCCTCTTAATCTTCAGGTCATTCGTCAAAACTCCCGACTTCCACGTTAGTGGCAGGCATAATCATCAGGCAGATAAGTGTTCAGATATTGTTTTTGTCATTTATGTTAAAAAAGGGTACCGGTATGTCCAACATAATATCATAAGAGACCGAAATTATATTTCAATGTGAGTTGTCGAATTAATTGAGAAAGCGAAGAATTGCCATGGATTAGTTTGGAAACGAACACGAACATAATTTCTATTGACTCAAAAATAGAGAGTATTGAATTGACATTTCATTTGGATACCGGTTCGATTTGCATGGTTATTTCTCATATATTTCATCTAAAATATTTTCATTGAAAAATTCTTGAAAAACCCAATATAAGTTTCAGTTCACATAATGTACAAATAATTGAGTCATTGGGGTATTATATATTTAATGTGCAATTTTCTTCGGATATTTAACTGAAGATCTGAATATTAATGTAACTGAAAATGCATCTGGACCTTCTTGGTTGGGACGAGATTGTTTCATCTCTTTTCAACTGGTTAGTCCTTACTCGAACTTTTCAGAAGTACCCGATGAATCATTAGAAAAACTTGCTAAGAAAAATCATGGAGTTTCGATTGAATCTATGGATTACAGCCGTGGTGGTACGCCTATAGTTCCAGTGTTGAAAAAAGACGGTTCGGAAGAATTTGTGGCGATTTCATGATTACGTTGAACCCATTAGTTGAGATCGATGAATACATTTTACTAAACTGGACTCATCTAACGCTTACCAACAAGTATAATCAGACGATGCTTCTGAAGGTTCGGTAACAATTTCAACTCACGAAGGTATTTATTAAT
The DNA here is from genome assembly GCF_025532065.1 of Leptinotarsa decemlineata. Lineage (NCBI taxonomy): Eukaryota > Metazoa > Arthropoda > Insecta > Coleoptera > Chrysomelidae > Leptinotarsa > Leptinotarsa decemlineata. The sequence continues at coordinate 801,200 of NW_027412586.1, forward strand.
ACAATTGTACTCCTGTGCTGAAATTGACAGTGAAATTGTTTTTTTTGACTACATGTCCATAAATTGATTATTGTTGCCGTTACTACGTGGTAGGAGATTATCATGAAAATTGAAAGTGAAACTTCCTATGTTTTTAGACCATTTTTTATTTGTAGTTAACGTTACTGCAGTTTAATGCTAGAAATTTTCAAACGAATACCATAAACTCAAAAAACCAACTGTTGGTAATAACAGATGGTCCTTGATGACTTTATTACCTGAAATTTTTTCACGTGTGACAATGTGGGTACGCTGATCGGAAATCCGGCGAATAGACCAGGTCAATTTGGTCATTTAGTAGGTTACATCTGCAATGCTTATGTTAATGAATTTCCAAGGATTCCAAATGATTGTGATTTCAACCCTTTTCTGCGTAGTGCAAAATTTTCGGATCGTTTAAATTCGGGAACTTGTGGTTGCATTCCAAGAAATGGTTTGAAAACGTCGAAAGTTTTTTGCTCGATATGAAGGATCTTTCATATTCGACATACCAATTTGAAAACTTTTGGCTACATTAACACTTCGGACACTTGACCTTATACACTCCAGATTTCCCCATCTTGCCTACTTCATTTGTGGCATTGAAAACATTCAGATAGTTTGGCATGTGTTCTGAATGCCACTTCCAAATTATTGTTTCTGAAAAATCCCACAATTGTCTCCCTTCTTTCACCAAAATATATTGAAGTTGAGAATTTATTGCTTCCTGATCGTTTAATCTGGGGGTATATTGATCTTCACAATTTGAGGTTTTCACCTTTGGGTTTCAATATTGATGAAAATGATTTACATGCAACTGATGTTAGAAAAGTAGCAACAAAAAAATTTTTCGCAATCAAAATCATCAATACAGTTGAAATCATGAATTTATACCTAATTTTTCAACAATTATGAAAATCATTAGAACAAACTGAATTGGAAATAGTCACATGAATGTGAACTCGCTTTCAGCAAAATGAAAAAATATGTTGACATCTGCCCCAATATTGATTCATTACGATTCAAATTTACTTCTCATATTTACACATATACTGCCTAACGGTTGTGAAAAGCCAATAGCTTATGCGTCACTAACTCTTTCTATATCGGAACCAAAGTATAGTCAAATTGAGAAAGATGATTGACCAATAATTATTGATTTATGTAAATTTACTATATCCTTGTGTGGGTGAAAATTCACGTTATTAACACAGAGCATTGACTTCCATTCATCATCCTGAAAAATCTATACCAAAAGTTTCCGCCAAGAGACTGCGTCGATGAGCCGTCATTATTTCTCATCATTGATATTCTATAGCTATAACATTTACTAAATCTGAAAAAAATTATGCATACTATTTTGACTACCGAATAATAAAAAGAAAATCTTGAAAAGAATGGCAATGCGATGATATCCACTTGGTAAATTAATATTAGAGAAATGAAAATATTCTTATCACTTAAACAGTTTGTTAATTCAGGGTGATCCAAGAAAGTGACCGATGATGAAGAAACAAGAGAGTGTTAAAAACGAATCGAGTATTGAGGCTGATTGTTTATTATGGAATAACTGTTTGATTAACTCATCGGTACTCCAGAGAAAAAAATCTGTCCTACTTTTGGTGGCCTGAACTCGACAAAGATACTGAGGTATTATTTAATATTTGTCGAAATTGTTTGATTTACAAAAAATCTCTACCAAAATCTGTTCTGAATCAGTGGCCACTCCCAAAAAAACTTTGGTGTAGATTGCATCATGGGAAATCTATTGATAGTTTTTTTTAATAGTAGACGCTTTCCATAAGAGGTTACAAGTGTTTCCAATGGTTTGACCAATCCTGACTGCAAGAATTTTTCTTGAATTCATATATTTTCTAGAAACAAGGGGATTCATTTTTTGATGGCATTTCAGAATAGTTTTCTGAATTTTTGTTAACGCAGTTCTCGGTTTCAACCACCAAGGCCGATATAAAAAAATGGCAAATCAACTTGGGTGTCACACCAACTGTCTATCGGTGGTTGTTGTATTGGAATATAATTTTAAGTGATCGAAAAAGTACTCATCTATTCATGTTATATGATACAAGGTGTATTGAATGATGTTATCAAATTCAGATGGTGATTACTTATCATATTTTACGAAAATAACTTCAAAGGAACGAATCTGAAGCCGGCCCTGACCGATATCTCAGCTAACGAATAAACACATGACTCACCGCGAACCGCCGTGAAAAGTATAAATGAGTACCGAAACCACTAGAGAAATCTAGGGCGATCGTTACCGATATGAAAGGCCGGCTTTTCGTCCAGAGATGGCAGGACATCATCATCATCAGACATACAGTTGCGATTGAGACGTTGATGAGTGAACATCGATAGTGACAAAAGTGACATTTTTCAGTTTATAATCCGCTATCCCCTGAAAGTGCTTTAGGCCGATAAGCGTTAATAATGGAGGAATTATTGAATAGTATTCACTACTTCCGGAGAAACAACTCAAGAGACGCGGTACTTGCATTAATAGCTGCACTATTAGACAGGTATGACGTTTCCAGCTTAGAGCTGGCGAAATCATACAAATACTTCGAGAAAGTGATGGAAAATAATAAACAAAATCGCAAACCAAAGTACTACCAGCTTTTCGAAGCTTTGCCAAGCTACGAAAACGACGTAGAAGATCCGGATTTCAACAGCATTCCTTCAGAGGATGGAGAAATTATGGAAGAAAACATACCTCAAAAAAGAGCGGCCACGCCTGAGCCCTCTGTGGAAAAAACAAAAAGCCCGGTACAACAACCAAAAAAGAAGAAAAGCAGAAATTCATTACCCAAACGGAAAAGTGAAAGTAAACCCGATGACGTCACACCCGGTACGTCACAAAACCCGAGCGAACCGGAAGGGCCCAAACAAAAGGACAGGCAGGTAGCCCAGAAGGCTAATCCCCAGACAAAAGACGATAATAAACCCGAAAGGATGGAATTAGATGAGGAAAATAAGGTCGAGGATGCCACGGGAACTCGACAAGAACAACCAAAACAAAAGACCATAAAACCTCCGCCAATAACAATACGGGCGAAGGAAAAATGGAAGGAATTTAATTCGATCGCCTCCGCGCAGAACATCTCCATCTCGCGGGCGATAAATACTAACGACGGGATCAAAGTTCATCTAAACACCATAGATGAATTTAGAAAACTCACAAAAATCCTAGACAATGAAAAAATACCGTACCATAATTACTCGGTACAAGCCGACAAGCCTCTAAGAGTCGTTTTTCGGGGAGTTCCAGAATCCCTGGAAACTGAGGACATAAAGACAGAACTTCAAGGAAAAGGCTTTGAAGTTATTTCCATCGCTCGGATGAGCAAGACAAATAGAAAACCGATCCCATTTGTATTAGTCTTGGTACCTAGAAACCAAACTAATATTTTTAAAGTGGAAGAATTGCAAAATGTTCGCGTAAGTGCAGAAACACAACGCCCAAGGAACAGAGTAGAACAGTGTTTTAGGTGTCAGAAGTTCGGACACACACAGCGGAACTGTAAAGCAGTTCCCGCTTGCGTAAATGTGCCGGACGACACTTAACAAACGAGTGCAGAAGACAAAAAAACTCGCCCATGCGGTGTTTCAACTGTAAAGGCGAGCATCCAGCCAGTTTCTCTGGGTGCCCAGAACGCCCAGAAAACAAAAAAACGGCCACTGACGTGCCTAATGACAGACGGCAGCCCACAAACCCGAGGACAGCCAGGCAAAATATAGTCAGAGACGGAATCTCATATGCGAGAGCCGTGTCCGCAGCGGAGAATTCCCATAGCTCTCCCGAAGGTCTCCCAACGGCCCTAGGACAGCTGCAGGAAATTCTAACGAAATTTCCAATCCTGCAAGCCATGCTTGCCGGAAAAAATTGAAAAGAGAAGCTGAAGAAACCTATGTCTGCACGACAAAAGAAAGAAAAAATAGAAGAATGGAAACTTCTACAAACATAGCCAAGCTACAAGAAGTCGACAGAGACTTGTCTCTGTCGCCGAAACCCAAAAAACCTAATAGATGTCTACCCAGATAGATTAAAGAGACAGGGATTTAAATCATCCAGAACTCGACATAACCAAGATAACCACGGAGAGATGGCAGTTGAATTCAGAAAGCGAATCGTGCGGTTAAATAATGTATTCAAATAGTGAAAATAAATTAACTGCTAACTACTGTAAATAAATTAGTTAGCGATAGTGAAATATTGTTAGAAATAAATTTGTTTAAGACAGTAAATTCGTTAAATTGTTACACTGTATTGAAATTTTACTTGTTATATCGTTTTTTCATTCCTAACCCGAAAGTTTTTTGTTCAATTTTGAAGAAACTTGATGAGTTTTTCAACAGTAACAAGTGTTCTCCTTTCGTGGAATTGAATTACAGATAATGATTCAATTGATGTCACAGGGAGTTACCTGTTCGATATTTATGGCAAAAATCATGGTAAGCTGACGATTTTCTCCAAATAATTAAAAAAAAAACGTGTTTGGAAACCTAGCTTTCATACAGTTACCTTGAACTGTATCGGCGTCAAGTCTCTGACTCACAGTATAACCTCGATAAAACAATGAGGAAAAATTTGTTTTTATTTTTATTGGATTTCTATGAAAGCTTTTTTTCAGAGATATTTTCTTGAAAGTTTAATTTTTGAACATTTTCATGGCGAAGTGAAAATTGAATACGTCTAAATAAGAGATGAACATTATTTACTTCTGATTTGATTATTTGTCAAATCTAGCAAGGTTGAAATAACTTTTATGACATCATTACCGAAATGACAACAATTTGTTAAGTGAAAAATGATATAACTACGATATTGCTTGAATGATATTCTTGATTTTTTCAAGATGTTCATAGATTCTTCTCTCGTTTTGTTTTTCATAGAATTAAAAAAAAAAGATAATGCTGACCGTTAACCACAGTAGGTACAAACAAGTCACAAGTAGTTGACACAGTAGTTGACAAGTAGCATAATCAAATTGTTTTAGCGTGCAAAATCAGTTGTGTTAGTACATGTAACATGTGAATATGAACCACTCTGACTTAGCTTGAATGCATTTTGTTAATGGATTTGCAGATGGAAATGCTACAGAAGCTTGTCGACTCTTTCTAAAAAGATAGCCTGATAGAGATATACCAGCAGAAAGAACTTTCACCAGATTACACACTGATAAAATGTGAGAAACTGGATCTAACAAAATAGGCTGAGCTTCCTGTTAAATAATGACATTACTATTACAGGAAGCTAGTCTTCAGGAAGTTGGCGGCAATTTTTCAATAAGTACCCGCAAATTAGCTGCGCAGTTCGATGTTAGTGATCGAACTGTTGGGAAAGTTTTGCATATTACAAGCAACGGGTGGAGGCACTGTTACCGCGAGATTTTCCCAATTAATTGGATTTTGGAAAATGGTTCCTTCAAAGAATTGTACAAATTCCCAGTTTCACTTATGGATGAAGTTGAATTCACAGATGAAGTAAGTTATTCAAGGTGATATCATGAACTTTCATAACTATCATTCTTGGGTCTTACGAGAATATCTATGCTATTGTAGAAAGTGGATTTTATAAGACATTTTTGGTGAAAGTCAACGAGGGAATTGTTGGTGATCATCTCATAGGGCCTCATTTTCTTCCTTCTCGACTCGATGGTGTGACATATAGACAATTTCTAAAAGACACATTGCCAGAATTGTTGGAGAATGTACTTTTGTTCGTGAAAAAAAATATGTGATTTATGCACGACGGGGCACCTGCTCATTGAAATGTAACAACTCGTTAATATCTTTTTGATACTTTTGCTCACCAGTAGGTGGGTCGAGAGAGACCTCAACCGTGGCCACCTAGATCTCAAGACTTGAACCCTCTGGATGATTCTTTTCGGAAATATCTCAAATCGCTTGTTTATGCGACACTAGTTGTCGATGGAAATGATTTGAGAAATAGAATTATTCATAATTCTAATGTCCTTTGCAACACCCCAGGAATTTTTGAACGTGTGCGGCACTAGCAGAGGAGGAGACTTGATTTTTGTTTTGGTTTTCAATTTGAGCATCTGATTCAATTATTTTTCTTCATTACTTATGCTGTTCTCCCAATGAGATGAAAATAAACTAGCTGCTTGAATACATTCAAACAGATTTCTATTTCAAAGTTTTCTCAAATGGCGACGAATATCAAAACACATTTTCAAACAAAATTTGTGCATAATTCCCATTTCTAAGCTGATGACTCTAATTTGATGAAGTTCAGATATTTCAAATGATATAAACTCAGCAAAGTAGCGTGGAATAATTTTTACTATACCTAAACATGAATCAAGTAACCCTCGGTGACGCCACTGGAATGAAAATTCCAAATCTGATTTCATAAAAAGGAGCCCATTTTTACTCATAATAGACATAACAAACGTTGTTCAATCAAAATCGGCGAAAACGATTTTGAGTTAGTAATAAAAGTACACCCTGAGGGGACACGCGCGGATCATGAGGCACTTCAAACACCCAATGACGTCTACGCGTTAGTGGCAGATTTTGAACTGTCCGTAAACAAAGCGTTTCGCGTATCCACAACCAGGGCGAAGTGCCTGCTGTTGTGAGTTTCCTCCCAGGATAGAGGACTATACAGTCACATGATCAAAATGGCGCAGAATGGTAAACAAAGTGAATATTCTACTCCCCTATATCCATGTAAAATGTGCCAAAAAGTAGCACAAAGTGGTTATAAGTGTATAAAGTGTAATATACTATCTCATAGTGGTTGCGTTAAACAGCTGAAAAACATTAGATTCATCAACGATGAATCAATTATTTGTTGTGATATTCCGGACGCTGAGGATTATGACCAGGCATTCGGTAGTTCAACTGACCTGACACTAGATGGACCAAGTGAAAATGAGTCTATAGTAATTGTGTACTTGAAAGAGTTGTTGATGAGTGAAGACCTTATCATAACAAATCAACAAACAACCATTGATGCTCTAAATGACCAAATATGTATGTTCAAACAACTACAGAAGAAGACTGAAATAAATCAACCGACCCAGCCACCTGTTGACGAGACGTCGTGTCAAGACAATCTGTCTCAATTGCGAGAACCTATAGTAGCTACAGCATCTGCCCAAATATAAGGTACTACTACATCGAAGATAGACAGAAACAGAAGCAGTAGCTGGGTGACACAGTCTTCTACAGGGAGACCCAAAGTAAGCTTAAAAACTACATCAGAAGACATGTCGGAGCAGAATTCGAAATCAATAACTCCTGAACAAGTATCAACTGGTATTGAGAAAGCTCTGAGGGAGGTAAACTCAAAGGATACCTTGATCGATGGAAATAGCAATTCCAGATCACCAGATAAGAATTACAGTTACAAATCAAGACGTAGCAACAGCAAGACTATTGTTGGAAGTATGGAAAAAAGCAAATGCACTCTCAAGGTTGCACAGCAGAAATCGCAACTGCATGTCTACAAACTTGATGTCAATATGGAATCAGAAAACGTGATTGACTTAATGAAAGGCACTTTTCCAGAGGTTGAAGTTGAGGAACTCAACTCCAAATATCCAAATTTTTGTTCTTCTTTCGAGGTAACGGTAAATAAGGAGAACTTCAATAAAGCCATGAAAACTTCAACGTGGCCAGAATGTGCTTGTGTAAATAATTTTTCACGGCCTCGACCAAAGAGATTACAAGGGCCATAACAATTACAACAAACAACAAAGCCCGTTCTTTTAGCAAAATGGATGAGCTGAGTATACTTCATTCGAACATTCAAAGTCTTTCCAATGAAAAAGATGAACTATTACATCACCTTGACAAATTCAAGTGTAATATTATTTGCCTCAGTGAGCATTGGCTCACTGAGGACTGTATTAACTTGCTGAATCTAGGTAATTATAGTTTGGCTAGTTACTTCTGCAGAAAAGAGAAACTTCATAGTGGTATTCCAAAAACACTTTATTGTGAGATTTTCACTAAATTGTTTTACAAAAACGCAACACGTGTTTCGCCATACAATGGCTTCATCTGGCGTGTCTTTCAAGAGTTGAAAGACACGCCAGATGAAGCCATTGTATGGCGAAACACGTGTTGCGTTTTTGTAAAACAATTTAGTGAAAATCTCACAATAAAGTGTTTTTGATATACGTTAGTTATGGATTTTCATCAAGTATCGGCCGATTCCATCATATTTCATAGTGGTGTCGCTATAGCAACAAATACCAATTTACAGTGTAAACCTTTGAATTTGAATAAATATAGTAAGGAGCCAATTTCAGAATTTTGCGGAATTGAAATCAGCTCACTTCATACTGCCCTTATCACAACTTATAGAGCTCCATTGAATGAAAAATTTCATGCATTTTTAGAAAATTTCTATGATCTTGTTTAATTTCTTTCAGATAAATTCAGATATATTATTATTGTGGGTGATTTCAATATTGACATGATTGAAAAAACAAAGTTTTTCCAAGAGTGGACAGATTTGGTAGATTCTTTAGGGCTCAAAATGACAATCTCTGATTATACCAGAGTTAACCAAGGATCCTCAACTTGCATTGATAACATATTAACAAATGTTTTGAGCTCTGACTATGAGGTGGGTATTGTCGATACTTGCCTATTTGAACATTTTGCGCAATTCATTGTTTCAAAAAATAATAAGACTCGTTCGACAACAGACGGTAAGTTAAAGAGAAAAATTACTAATAAAGGTATAGAATTGTTAAGAAAATCTCTTTCTGAAATAGATTGGAATCTTTTTTACAACATGAACTTACAAGACCTCACATCTAATTTAGTCAATACATATAGTTTAATGGTTCAAAAATACTTTCCTCTAAAAACTATCAAAAATAAAGAAAGTCATCCAGTTAATTTCTTGACAAAAGAACTAGCACAAATGAGAAACACCCTAGCCTCCATAAAAATTGTTAGTGATTCGTCTGGTGATCCCCTCGACAAACATACTTTCAATGCTTTTAAAAAACAATATAAATTCGCATTATCCGAGGCGAAAAAAAAATCTTACGATCAATTTCTTCGAAACAGAACTGGGCCAAAGATGCGTAGCTTCTGGTCAATTATGAGAGAAATCAAAATATCAAAGCCACCTCATCAACTATAAGTCCTGATCAATTCAACTTTCACTTTAATGGTATTGCAGAAGAAATAAAAATTTTTTTATCGCAGACGAATCACCATGCAATGAACTTTCTTCGAGGTACTACCAAACCAAAAAACTCCTTTTTCTGAGCACCAGTTACAAGAAGTGAGGTTTAGCACGCCATAAAAACTTTAAAAAACTCTGCCTGTTTTGATGTACATTGACTTAATGCTCGGGTAGTCAAGGAAACTACCGATATTCTCATGGACCCCCTTTTTTATGTTCAATAAACCGTTGTTTCAGTGAAGGAGTGTTTCCTGACATTCTGAAATTAACAAAGGTGTTACCGGTATACAAAAAAGGTGATAAAAACTTGGCTGACAACTATCGACTGATAGTTGTCTTTGGGAAAATTATTGAAATAATTTTGAAGGAACGATTACCAAAATTCTTAGTGAGACACGAACTATTTAACAAGGGGCAATTTGGTTTTCGGCCAGGTTGTTCAACCACCCAAGCAATTAGATTACTGGTTGATACTATAGTAAAGGGATTTGAAGAGGGTGTGCACACTGAAGTCACTATGCTTGATCTTTCGAAAGCGTTTGACTGTGTGTATCTCATGATCTCTTGCTAGAGAAGTTAGAGTTTTATGGAATAAGGGGTGTACCTCTGATACTATTGAAATCATATTTAAAAAACAGAAAGCAAACAGTATTTATAAATGACGTGAATTCAACGTACGAAATAGTCAGGCACGGAGTTCCCCAGGGTTCTGTATTGGGTCCTCTGTTTTTTGTAATATATGTGAACGATATATTCTATCAATTCTCTCCTAAATATTTTATTTGTTTTGCTGATGATACGACGATCATCAATCGGCATAAAAACATTCAGAAGTTGCACGCATTATCTGAGGAATCTGGCAAAGAGGCTGAGAAGTGGTTTGCATCAAACAATTTGAAACTAAATATCGAGAAATCTCAAAGTATTACATTTAAAACACACGTTGATAAGTCAGAAAAGGTTAGTAAAAAACTTTTAGGTATCATTTTAGATGACACCCTCTCATGGTCAGCTCATATTGAGCAACTCTGCAAAAAACTTTACAGCCAGTCATTTCTCCTGAGACAATTGAAAAAATGTCTGAACGGCCATGTTCTCAAAATGGCCTACCATTTCTTGTTTCAGTCCCACTTGAGCTATGGCGTACTATTGTGGAGAAATTCTACTCAGTTAGAACGAGTTTTTCCCCTCCAAAAGAGGGCAATGAGAATTTCAGATGGTGCATTGTTTAAAAAATATAGGATATTGACCCTACCTTGTTTGTTTATTTATAAATCAGTCATTGAGAATCACAAAACGATAAATGAAAATATGACACACTCTGATGTGCATAATTATCCAACGCGAAATGCAAATCAGTTAAAACCTCCTCGTTACATACTTACTGTTTCATCTCGCAACTCTCTGAGCTTGAGTCTTCACAACAAACTCCATACTGATATCAAAAATTCCAATTTTCATCATTTCAAACGTGAAGTGAAAAATATCATATTAGAACATAGTTTCTATGAAGTGAGAGAATATTTGGAAGCACTACTTCTCACATCTTATCAACACAATCAATCTCTTTGATTGTTAGTAAATTACGTTAGGCTTTTTCGTACTTTTACTACATTAAACTTGATCGAAAATAGTCATTTTATTATTTTTAATTTTATACATTGAATTATTTATGTATACACTTTTTGTATGACCTGCTACAAATGTAATATAACGTTATCAAATAAACTTACTTACTTACTTTATCAGGGAGAGAAATCGTCCCAGATAAGCTTATCAGCGAACATTTTTCCCTAGTAACAAGGCTGCGGCTAGCAAAGTGGCAAATCAAGTCAAACAGGCCATCTCTGACTACCAAAACGATTAGTAAAACGAGTGATTGGAACAGCTCGAGCTTGAATTTGATGAGCTCTATCGAATCACCTGTAGGCTCGACTCGAAGAAGATCATCCCTCCACTGCTTCACGGAGAGCGCACAATTTGATACTCTCCCATTAATAAAGCGTTGGCTTTTGCTAACACAATGGAGCGTCAGGTTCAGTTCAACGTTAGCCAGGACGATGATATCGACCTGAACCAGGTTCAGCGTAGCCTCAGGAAAATGATGACGACGAGATCCGTCCAAATTTGGGGAAAGAATTCAGATGGTACATCAAATCCACCAAGCACAAAAAGGCTTGAGTAGTCGAATCAATCACCGACAGATTGTTGGAGCGGCCCGCTGAGAACCTAATTCGTTCATTGCATTAACAGTTTCACCACCCTCAGGTACTTTCCCCACAGATGGAAGCACACCCTGGTCATCATGATTTCGAAACAGGGCCAGAACCTGTAGTTTCCCCAAAGATACCGTACGATTAGCCTGCTGTGCTCAACGGCTGAGCTGACTGAACGTGTTGTTCTGCAAAAGCTAACAAAAAAAGTTAGAGACTGAAATGTTCTGTCTGACGAACAATTCAGTTTCAGAAGAGCATACTCTCAGATCCTGAGACTGGTCGAAAATTCCATCTCAAAACTCAACAGAAAAAAGGCAGTACATTGAGTCCTCCTTGACATCTCGAAAGCCTTCGATCGTGTCTTAGATGAAGGCCTTCTGCAAAAAATGTTCAATTTCGACTGTGCCGTGTCCCCTATGTGAGCTTCTATGTGAGCAACCCTCCTAGGTCCGAATACGTGGCAGTCTCCCTATATGTCGAAGACACGGCTCTCCTCGGCTCTTCCATGGGTCGTCATTTTGTGGAGTCGTCTACATGCAACGTTCATTGAACGATCTCAAACGCTGATACCTAGATTGGAAGATCCGAGAAAATCCAGACAACACTCAGACGATAGATCTGGAGAGACGAGATGTTTCTCTGATCACGAGGGTAATGACAGTTCCGAGCCAAGTACTTAGGTCTTATGATAGATCGTGGTCTAACCTGAGCTCAACACGTTGAGAGCATGAAGAGCAAATGCGGATAGCTCAACTCTATCCTCTCATCAACAGGAAGTCAGAGCTTAACATTAAGAACAAGGTATTGATATTCAATACGATGTTCCAGCCTGTCATCATGAATGCCTGGAGATGAAACACTCTATATAATCCTTCCACTTTTGGGAAATTGCCAACTGAGATCTCCAAAATGCTAGTAAATGCTTCATGGTTAGTGCGAAATAAAGTCAATCACGGAGATTTGAAACTACCTTACATACAACAGTCCAATTAGTCGAGGAATCAGAGTTTTCAAGTCTGCGGAAACTCATGAAAACCCATTAGTTAGAAAAGTTATAGATTACGCTATAAACGACATCTTATGATTCAGAAGGCCCCGTTTCTCAGCTGAGCGGAAGCCCCACGACGTTCGTAGAAGATGGATAGTTTCTTCATAAAATACCTCAGTTAGCAATGGGTGCACCGGGCCAGGCTGGCATAGAGGTCGAGCACCTTTTTACCGCGCTCCAACACCTTGAGTTGTGAACCATTCGTTCTCCTGAAGAATACACCAATTCAAAGGTACGAGTCAGGCCTCCACCTGATTAACACGGAGACGAATCAAACGGGAGACTTCAGTTTCGAATTCAGATACCAAGCAGAGCACCTCAATATGACAAGTGCGACCTTGCCCGAACGTCGTGATTGAATCAAAGACGAACTGATGAACACTCGAAATACCACTTGTTTAAAACACATGAAGATACATTTCCATAACATAACTATTCATGATATTTTTATGTTCACCGAAAACTCACAAATTGATGATAGTAAAGTTATTCGAAGGAAAATGTTTTTTGAGAGTGGGTTTGATTTATAACTTCTGAAAGGAAATCAAGTTGTCACCCTCATTAACAATGATTTGAAAATCAGTATTTCGTTTTTGAATCTCTCTGTACTACCTCTTTCAAAATTCCCTCAAGAACCGTAAAGGGTTATACTATTGTTTTTGGAACTCTGGAAATGGTGTATTGAATTTGCATGTTTGAATTCAGCAACGAACATAATCAGGGCTTTCATTTATTACTTCGACAGAAATATGGAAATTTCAATAACAATTCATTCAAATTTTAATGAATATTTTAATAGCTTTCATATTTTATGGTTGATATTTATGTTCCACAACAGTTTGTATTGGGAAGGTATTAAATCGATGTGAAAATAACCTTGATCACTAGTAATCACTCTATAATGGAAGTTCGAATATTACATATCAAGTACCTTCACAACTTGCTTATTCCACGGGAACTTGATATACAAAAAATATAGCACAAAGCGCCAACGCTTTTTTCACAATAGAACTAGTATCTTTCGTTCATTACTGTTTTAAGCTTATTTAAAAAATAATTTTTAACTTTTCATTTCGATGTTCTTTTAAAGCCTGTTTTTTAGTTTTTTAAATTATACTTTTTTCCATTTTTAAGTTATAAAAGCGTGGTCTTTAGTATTTTTGAACTATATTTATTTCATCTAAACTTTGGGATCGATCAGTCATATATTGTTTTGGAAAAATGACCACTGATATTTTCCGATTCTGGAGAGGGATCCTGGAAATCAGCTACCAAGCTTGAAGCAGCAAGCGCGCAAAGGAAGTTTATTAATAAGGCAGCAGGCGGGCGTCTTATTAAAAAAAATACTTTTTTGAATGAAGAAATACATGTAAAGTGAGTTCGAATTATATCAAAGAGGTTACGTATAGCGCCATCAGCCCGCGAATAGATCAAGCGATATTTTCAATATATCAAGAAGGTTACATACAGCGTCATCTGCCCACGAATGGATCAAGCAATAATGTCGATATATCAAGGGTATTACGTACAGCGCCATCTGCCCGCGAATAGATCAAGCAATAATGTCGATATATCAAGGAGGTTACGATTGAGGTTCTGATTGAAGACAAAATGAGAAAAAACCAAGAAAGTGCTTGATGAAAATAGCTGCGTAAATGCAAGCGAAACATAAGTGGAACCACCTATTGCTGTGACACCCAAGTCAACTTGCCAAGTTTTTATGTCAGTGTTGGTGGTTTGACCAATCAACCGACAACTGATGCGGTAGCAGAAATTTGGGAAGCTAACCTGAAATGCCATCGGAAAACGAATCCACATGTTTCTAGAAATGATATGAAATCTAGAAAGGTTAATGCAGTCAAGCTGCTGGAAAATAATTCCATGAAAATCAAAAAATAAATAGATAAGTACTCTTTGATCATTCCCATATTGATTTCAATTTAAGAGCCACCGGTATACAGCAGGGGCTTCATTTTTGAGGAAACGAGATATTAATATATTGCATATAGAACAAGTAATACGTTGGGAAAGTTAGTTAAAAATAATGAAGATAAAACATCCAAATTCGGGAAATCAGGAGTAGGTAGATAAATTGATGTGTGGAACGTGTCCTACGGTATATATTGGTCAAACTGGCAGAACATTTAGGAATCGAATCCAGGAACATCACATGTAAATAAGAAAACACATTTAACATATTCAAATCATCTTTCAGAAATAAATCATATCCTTAACGAAGAGTTCTGAATTTTCCACATAGAAAATGAAGATTTGAAACTGAATGATTTGGAAGCAATGGAAATTATTAAACCTAAAAATTCAAACAATCCAATGAATGACCAACTGGACTTGAATAGATCACCATTATTGAACTTGTTTTCTTAGAAAAACCGAGAAAGAATTATTATTGATGTAGAAGTGAGGTAATATGCTTCAAGTGATCATAATTGACGAGGTACCTCAGGTAAATTTTTAGGTGATTTGTTGGAAGTAGTCCCAATTATGGTTACCTGTAGTATATAAATATTAGTGTAAGAAGGAACTTGTAGTATTCAAATCACTGTTGATGAAACTACTGTGTTAGCGAAATATGTCGTGATATATTTTTCAAATAAATTTTGTGGAGATCAAATCGTGAGGTGTAATTTATGAAAATATAAATGGATGTTTACCTTTCTTTGTCACTTAGTATATGCCGATATATCGAATCCATTTCAGCTTGGGAATTAGTCGAACTGGGTTTTGATGCTCTATATTTATTGAATTATGATTTGAGTATATGTTATCATGCTGAAGAAGTGCGAAAACTATTGAAGTTCAGCGAGAAGTATGAGTTTGGTGTGGAACTATGTCATAAATATTCGTATGAAAATGATGATCTGAATGAGTTTTGTAACGTGATCAAAGCAGAGTTGAGTGAATATTTGCTAAAGTGTGCTCAAATCTGCTATTATAGCAAACTCTTACAATAAAACTTTCTTTTTCCGACTTGATTATTATTTTATGATTGGAATAGTCTTCAATATTGAGGGCTACTCCTCCCCTTCATTTATGTTTGATTTCATCATGAACGATACTGTATCCAGTACTATCGACAATGTCTCCAATTTCATGATAAAGCAAAAAGTTATAAATTTTTGGATATTATCAAATGCTGCATAATATCATTGATTTCGAGGACCGAGGAATAAATTTGGGGACCAAGGAACATAGGTTTATTTGAACAACAGTAATCTATATTGAAAAGGATTTCTATCAGAAAATAAAAATAAGAATAACACGCTATCAGTAGTTTCAAGTGGGTGATATGAATATTTAGTTTTTCCTATGTGATCTGAGATTTCATTGTGGTTGTTCAATTTTCTCCTCTTATTCGCGTAACCCCTCGTTTGAAATATACTACGATGCGGTGAAGTTGAGTTGCCGATGAATGCAGAAATAGAGAGTTGTTTCGATAAAATTTACTCAACACTTCGCGACATACCGTCGATTTTTTATTTTCCGAATCCGTCCGGACCGTGGGACCGTTTGATCTCTTTATTTTGCAAGCTTTTGACAATAAATCTTTTTTTTTTTAATAATTTCCAGCTGCGTATTCAGGAGCAGTAAGCATTTAAGCATTTGATGGAATTTGGAGGAGATTTTTGGTTAGTCTCTCTATAGCTCAGCCTACAAGCGTCTCTGATATCTTCGTCTCTACAATCAATATTCAGTTTCTCAATCAGTGAGTTCACAACTCTTGAATGTTTTTTGCTATAAAAATGGGGTTCCTCGAAAACACACAAGGAATTCTATCAGTTAGACCCTGAAATTATCCAATAAAATGAGAGCATTCACAGACATTGAGTTAGCAGCAGACATTTATCTTGTAGATTCAGATGACAAAATAACATCTTTCAGCAATAGGAAAAACGAAAAAAAACTTCAATGTATCTCAATTTTTTTTTCATACACAGAAGATGAACTCTATAGATATTCTATTGGAAACAAAATAGTAAATCTTGTGGATCGGATGATATTACTAATTTTTCAGTCTGAGTCAAACTGTGACTGAAAGATTCATTGAAGATTTCTACTTCAGATTCACCTTCACCACACCTTCACATACCACCTATACCTCCCAAAATTCAAAATTCTATACCTATTATTCAAGCCAAAGATGTCGTGTATTCTACTCATCAGATTTTTATTCAGGATGAAACTTAAGCGCTACAGAAAAATCCCTAAGGCGCTCTAAAACATGAGTGGAAGTAGCGATTCACGTTAGATGTGAATCACTGGAGTATTTCATCAGTTCGAACTTCCATTGTCTAATATAATATAAATCGATTTGAAATTCCTGAAAAAAATTCAGAAAGGAAAATACACGAAGATCGTAAGAGACCATACTGTATCAATTGAGAGGAAGCTGTACCAGACTTTGAAAAAACATCAATGCTATTTTTCGGACAAAAAAGAGATCATCACTAAACACCGTACCACAGTAAACCCCCTCTCTTGTATGGACTACCCAAAATCCACACAATGATGTCCCGCTAAGACCGATCATTAGGTCCAGAGATTCAGCCACTCAGAACTTGTCCGGATTTTTACTACCAATAATTAAACCATTGCAAGGTGAAACATCATCTTTTGTGAAAAATTCAAGGCATTTCGTTGAACTACTAGGGGGAATCGAAGTCAAAGAGCAGGATCAACTGATCAGTTTCGACGTGGAAAGCCTCTATACCAACGTTCCTGTCTAAGAAGTACTTCAAATCATACAGAAGAAGCTATCCGAAGATGGAGACCTGAAAGATAGAACAAACTTACCGATACAAGTAATCATGGAGTTACTAGGATGCTGTGTACGAAACTGCTACTTCCAACTGAAGGACGAATTCTTTACGCAAGATGAGGGACTGCCAATAGGATCGCCACTTTCATCGGTTATAGCTAATATATATATATGGAGTGGTTTGAAACTCTGGCCATTGAAGAAGCCTACAAAAGCCCCGAGTCTGGTTGAGATACGTAGACAACACCTTCATAATATGAAACCATGGGAATGCAGAACTAGACACTTTCTTGAAGCACATCGACAACGTAATTCCTTCCATCACTTTCACAATGAAGAAGGACGTCTACAACGAATTGCCTTTCTCAGACGTATTGGTGAAGAGGACCGACACTAAATGGAAAACATCTGTATATCGAAAACCCACTCACACAGGACAGTATCTGAACCAGAAATAAAACCACCATCAATCGACTAAGAGAGGAATCATCAAGACTCTGCTAGACCGTGCCTTCGAGATACGAAGGCACGGTGAAAGGATACGAAGGATTGGGTCCAAGTAAAACATCAGGACCTGCTTCAAATCTGGGAACACAATTCGTAGCAGCCTCACGAAAACCAGGCCACCAAACGCGAACTGCGATTCCAAGAATTGCATTTACCGGATACCCTGCGAGTGCGGAGAATCATAGATCTGTGAAACTAAGAGGCCATTGAAAGTTTGCATCGCTGAGTACAAGAAACACACACAGCGAGGAGAAACCAGCAAATCCGGAATAGCAGAGCATGTTTGGGCTCATCAACATAATATCAAGTGGGCTCAATCTGAAATCATCCACAAAGAGGAACACTGGTTTTGGAGAAAATTCAAAGAAGCCGCGTATATGTTGTCCAACAACGCATTTAGTCGAACTAGCGTAGAGATACGTAACATATGGAAACCTCTAATCAAACGAAAAACGATGAACTCCCGTCAAACGGTCATCTCCCGCTAAACACCAATGAAGCGGAGAGAGAGAGAAGAGCGGATAAGTGAAAGCACTCGAATATTCTATAAATAGTCGGATCTCGAAGGAATGAGTCCAGTTATCACCTCGAAGACGATTGTGGATACTAACAATCGAAACATCGTGACATAACTTGGTTTGAAATCTTTTAATTTTTATTTTAATTTTTGATTTTTTGTTAATGATAATTTTTAATTTCCAGCTTTTATTAATATTTCAATTTTTATTTTTTGGTTGTTGTTTGGTTTTATGTTATTTCTTTGTAATGAAATTATTATTTTCGGTTAATCTTTTTATTATTTTGTCAGGAATTCCAAATTGTAGAACGCCGCCCCTGTCTAGTTAAGTAAGAGGTGTTTCGCGCAGTGTATGTGGTCACCACGGGACTATTTCGCAGAGGTGACGGGAAGAAGGGGAAGAGACAATAAGGTCAGTCGGAAGAGCGATGAACTGGAAGGTGGTCGATGCTCGACGACAATTTGAATAAAAAGTTCCGACAAGTGGATGTTTACGTATCGAGGTTTTATAACCACGTTAGTTTTGGCGTTGGCTGATTATCCGTGGCTCTACGTATAGTAGATTTAGACGGATTTCTCCCTGAAAGGTGTTGGCTTCTGTCTCAATTTTCAACCTTGGAGAGCTCCATCGTGGGACCGGACAACGGTGAGTGATACTCGAATATTGTGGGCCCAGACTTTATGAATCGATCCTTGCTCGTTAGTGTACCGTTTAAGTTTTATTTGTTCGTTTGTTTAGGCTATTGCTGTCCTCGTGGACGAAAGAATTTATTATAATTTTTTACTGAACCGACAATCTCTGATTTGTAACCCAACCCTATTAAATAAAACAAACAATTTCTCTCTTGTTAAAGAGTGTTGAAACGTTTCATTTGGCGCCCAGCGAGTGGACAAATCAGTTTTAGTCGGGGACAGTAATTTAGTTGAATATATATTTTATCCATTCTCATCATGGGACGGAATAAGGGAAAAGATGTTAGGATGTCTACATCATATGATGATAATTTAAATTCAAGCGTAGGGGAAACGGCTGAAAACCGGGTTTCTGGTATGGACGAGTTCATGGAGGGGATCAGTAAAAGTCTGAGTGGAACGGTTGATAAATGCCTGACTACTGCTTTTGAAAATTTCAATTCATGTTTACAGAGTGGGTTGTTACAGTTATCGGCAAGGCTTGAGCAAAGTAAAATAAATACTAGCAGGGTAGAGGAAAGTAAAATATCTGATAAACCAGCTATCGATACAGGTGTTGAATCGAAAAATGTTGACCCTAACAAAAATTACATATCAGTATGGAAAGATGTGGGGGGTACGAATTTGCACTTTTCACCTAATGGAGGTATTCATCCGGTATTATTCATTAAGAAATTGAATAATTTGTTTCAAGAAGCAGGTGTGCCAGAAGATAAAAAGAATTTTTTTGCTATAAATTGTTTAAAGGGTTCGGCACAGGACTGGGCGGAGATCAAAGAGTTCGAAGATTTTAGGACATTCAAGGAGAGTTTTTTAGCTCGATATTGGAGCATAGAGTGTGAGAGGGAGACGTTGTTGAGGGTGAAGTACGGGATGTATGAAAGCGGATCTAGGGCGGATTATTTCTTGCGCGTTCTTAAAGAAGCCAAATATTTAACTCAACCTCTGCAAGACGTGGAATTAATAAGTATGGTGATTAACCATTTTCCACCTGAAATCAAGCGAGGAATATTCAATTCGGGTTTTCAAACGATCGACGAAATTGAGGCGCATTTGAGGAAAATAGATTCAACTTTCAATAGTGTAGGGCATTCCGGAGGTAGAAATGTTGGTAATTCGCGGCCCCAAAATAATCGGCCTGTTAACAATCCAAATTCGAATAGTAGTCCGGGACACTCGGGACAGGGACAGTCTAATAGGGGCGATTGGAGAAGAAATCAAATGGATCGTCAGGGCTCAGGGGTAACTCCTGTCAATACGATATTCAATGGGAGTCATGAAGACTTTTTAGAGGAACCGGAGACTGGAGAAGTGAAAGCCGTAGCAGTGGCACCTACCGTGGAGGTAGTCTTGGGAAACTCGGTTCGAGCAAGAGGTCTAATTGACTCAGGCTCTCAGATAACCGGGGTATCAGAAGCATTTTGGAATCAGTTGGTAGCAGTAAATCCGGCAATCCCTCGTATACCTTGCAGGAGTGTAGCATTGGTAGGGGCGTGGGGTAATAGAAGCACCACCGTTAAAGAGCAAGTCCTGTTAACCATCAAAATGGGGGGCCTTGAGTTTGATTATTCGTTTTTAGTAGTGCCTAATTTGGTACGTGATGTTATCTTTGGCTGTGATTGGATGAGGGATTACGGTGTGTCCATTAATTTCTCTGATAATACATTGAGTGGAAATTTTGAGGGTGTTGTAAGAAAGGTATCATTTTTGGGGCAGTCGGATCTTGGGGTGAATATCGCGATTAGCGAGATTAATGATGAAGAGTCATTGTATGGTAGTTCTTGTGCAAGAAAATTGTATTCAGAAGACGAAATATTCGAAACTGCTGCAAAAGCAGAAAGTTTTGATGAAGACCATAGGCTGAGCCTGGAAAAGTTGTTGTTGGAGTATAGAAGTATATTTTCCAACCAGCCAGGGTTGATTAAGGGATACGTTCACGAGATTAAGCTGAAGGATTATGCTCCCTTCTATCGCCATCAATATTCCATTCCACACGCTTTCCGGGAGGAAGCACGAAAGCAAATCAAGGAAATGGAGGAGTGGGGGGTTATTGAAATGAGACAAACAGAGTTTGTCAGCCCGTTAGTCGTAGTGAAGAAAAAAGATAATACAGGTCGTGTATGTTTAGATGCAGGGTTCATTAATGCTCGGATGGAAAAAGATCGGGTGGTTCCACCTAATCCGTCGGAATTATTATATGATTTTGTACAAGGGCAGTGCTTGAGTACTATTGACTTGACGGCCTCCTACTGGCAGGTAGAAGTTGCTGAAGAGCATCAGAAATATTTAGGGTTCTCTTTTGAGGGACACACGTATGTTTTTAAGAGATTACCATTTGGTCTTAGTACATCAGTGGGAAGTTTTATCCGGGCACTGTACCAAGTATTGGGTTCAGATGTCGATAAGTGGGTTATTCCATACGTGGATGATTTATTGATTTATTCAGAAAATGCTAGTGTTCATTTAGAACATTTGAGGATCATTTTTGAGAAGTTTCTAAAGGCCGGGATAACCATAAAATTGAAGAAATGCTTTTTTGCCCGAAATTCCGTGAATTTTTTGGGACACATCATTTCCTCTTCTGGGGTGGCTATGGACCCGGAACGTGTTGCTGCAATTCAAAAATTTCCAGTTCCTCGGAACATTCATCACTTAAGGTCCTTCTTAGGCTTATGTAATTTTGACAGACGGTTTGTTAGTCATTTTGCAGATATATCGTTGCCCTTGAACTCGTTATTGAAAAAAGGGGAACTTTGGCATTGGGGAGAGAGGGAATCTTCAGCTTTTCAGAAAATGAAAGAGGTCTTTTTGGATGTTACGTTGTTAAGACATCCAAATATGAATGAACGGTTTTATATATACAGTGATGCATCTGGGTATGCTTTAGGGGCATGTTTATTCCAGAAGATGGGTGATGACAAAAAGGGAATTATAGCTTTTGCCAGTAGGTCTTTGCATGGCCCGGAACTCCGCTATTCCGTCACGGAAAAGGAGGCTTTGGCAGTAATATTTGCTTTACAAAAATGGAGAGTATTTGTGCTGGGGCAACAGTTAACTGTCATCAGCGATCACAAGTCTCTCACGTTTATCAAGTCCTGTAGATTGTTAAATGCTAGGTTGACTAGGTGGGTATTGTATATTCAAGAATACGACATACATTTTGAATATTGTCGGGGAAAGGATAATCAGATTGCTGATGCATTATCCCGATATCCCGTTGCCCAACCTAATCAATGCATAGAAGTGCCAGAGAAAAATGATATTGAAGTCCTCACGGTGAAGTACTCGGAGCTGTTTAGGGCTGTCAAGAGAAATTTTCAGAGTATTCTGAGGTCTCAAAAGGATGATTCGTTTTGTAAAAGGGTGCGGATGGACCTGGATGACAATTTGCCAAGGGCCACTAAGTGGTATAGGATTCATGAGGACATTTTATTCAGAATGGGATCGCAGAATAGTCCCAACTATAAAATATGTATTCCTTTAGAGCACATTTTTCAACTGGTCCTTCAAGAACATGAAGATAATGGCCATTTTGGCTCGGAGAAGTGTTTTAAGTCCTTACAAGGATTTTACTACTTCCCGAAGATGCGTAAAAGGATACGTCAGATTGTGGCAGGATGTATAGTATGCCAGAAAACGAAGATATCTCGTCACTCTGTTGGAGGGATGAGTTCCGTACTCCCTTCGTCTATAAACGAAATCTTATGTGTGGATCTTATTGGTCCGTTACCGAAGGCAAGAGCGGGAGCCACGTTCTTATTGGTATTGGTAGACGCTTTCAGTAAGCTCGTGAGGCTCTTCGCGTTGAAACGTGCTACTAGTATTGCAATAGTTCGATATCTAAAGAAATACGTTGATGAAGTGGGCAAGCCACGAGTCATTTTGTCTGACAATGGTAGCCAGTTCACCAGTGCTGTATGGTCTGAATCTCTGGATAAAATGGGTATAAAAGCTGCGCATACGTCGGTTTATTATCCGCAGGGCAATATGACTGAAAGAGTGAATAGAGAAATAGGAAGGTTACTGAGGACACTTTGTTTTGACAAACATACAAGGTGGGTGAATGTTATAGGTGAAGTGGAGATATATTTAAATAACGTCCTCCACGATAGTACAGGATACAGTCCTAATCAACTCCATTTTGGAACCGTGAGAATGAGCCCTTTTCTTAAAGATGTTCCCAGTCCTTTACCGAATTTTCCTGACGTAAGTAAAGACCAAATGATATTTCTGGCCCACGAGCGTTTAGTTACAAAGGCCCAAAAGCGAAAAATTCGTCACGACAAGGGAAAAAGGTTAATTGAATTCAATGTTGGGGATAAGGTGTTGGTTCGTACCCACCCTCAATCTGATGCTGAATGCAAGGAAATAAAGAAATTTTTCCTTCTCTATAAGGGACCGTGTACCGTAACGTCGAAAAAGGGGCCCAACTCATATGAGTTGATGAATGATGAGGATGGATCTTATGTAGGTGTGCATAATGTTTATAACTTGAAAGGCTATGTACCACCCTTACGTTCTTTGTAGTGTTAATTTTGTATGTACCAAAATCAACAGGGGGGTAATGTAGAACGCCGCCCCTGTCTAGTTAAGTAAGAGGTGTTTCGCGCAGTGTATGTGGTCACCACGGGACTATTTCGCAGAGGTGACGGGAAGAAGGGGAAGAGACAATAAGGTCAGTCGGAAGAGCGATGAACTGGAAGGTGGTCGATGCTCGACGACAATTTGAATAAAAAGTTCCGACAAGTGGATGTTTACGTATCGAGGTTTTATAACCACGTTAGTTTTGGCGTTGGCTGATTATCCGTGGCTCTACGTATAGTAGATTTAGACGGATTTCTCCCTGAAAGGTGTTGGCTTCTGTCTCAATTTTCAACCTTGGAGAGCTCCATCGTGGGACCGGACAACGGTGAGTGATACTCGAATATTGTGGGCCCAGACTTTATGAATCGATCCTTGCTCGTTAGTGTACCGTTTAAGTTTTATTTGTTCGTTTGTTTAGGCTATTGCTGTCCTCGTGGACGAAAGAATTTATTATAATTTTTTACTGAACCGACAATCTCTGATTTGTAACCCAACCCTATTAAATAAAACAAACAATTTCTCTCTTGTTAAAGAGTGTTGAAACGTTTCAAAATCAATTCATATTATATTAGACAATGGAAGTCCGAAGTGATGAAATACACCACAAAACATTGTCAATCACCTTCAAACAAACGTTGAATCGCTGGAGTTTGAATTGATTTGAAAAACGTTGTCAGAAAGTTCATTCCACACAAAAACAGTTCTCCAGATGAAAAAGTTCTCAAACAATGAAGTTCAACGTGTATAGGATCGAACAACTTTTTTTTGATGTTCCAGACTATCAAGGTTGCAAGTGATGTTCGTGTCTCAGTCAGGCGGATGGTTCTTTTCTGGATGGAATCCAGCATCTTCAAGGTATGCCTAGGAGCGAAGCCCAATACATAAGAACATTTATCCAAAGAAGGTCTGATCTGAGCTTTGTAAAGCATCAAAAGATGCTGAGGTGTGTATAGTTTTCTGGTTGTGTATTGGTGTCTATTTCAACTCCCGACATATTTATCGAAGCAGAAAGCGGAATTGTATGTCCTGTCATTATTATATCAGGTTCGGAGACATTCAATAATTTTCCATATTAAGTTTCAATTTTGATAATTCAAACCAAGTTTATTCTAATATTCCTGTTTTTTTCTCGTAAATATAACATGTTCATGAAATGTAATTGTATTGCAGAGTGTTGTGAATATTGCAAACAACATTTGTTTTTCTCCCAACCGTCAGATCTTCTAACTTGGTGAATCTACAATATTTGCGAGTGGCCAAGTCAATTGGGAAAATCTATAGAGTTTAGAGAGCATGGTCATCTCACGTGGGGGTGATGAGAACTGGCCACTGAGACCGTGCAATTTAACCTCGTTATACTTTTTTTTGTGTTTTTTTTTGAGTCAGTGGTATATGCGAATATGCCACAAACTACAGTGGCCCTCTCAGTCGACAAAACCTATGCCATCGGTCAAATTTAGCCTGATTTATGCGCCAGAGTTATCGAAAATTGGATGATATCACAGATGGCAAGTGGTTACTGGAAGACCCTACAAAAAACGGAGCTATCACTTTCACGTATCATAAACATGGTGCTTCAGTTGGTCAGAAATCAAACATGAATAATCATTGGTAAACAAAAATCGAAAAGCAAGGAATCACGGAGATGGGACAAGTGCAAAAGTTCCTGAAACAAATTTAACAAAACCTCGAAGAAACCTGGAGGAGACTTATGGAGTACAATGTACAGAAAAGATGAGGAGAGATTATTGAATAGCTTCTACAGATGCACTTCCTCTCATCGGAAATCATAACTTACTTGGTATGTAGTTTATAGCAAGTTGGATTTGAGAGAATACTTTCATAGTGAAACCTGGTGAAATCGGATAGGATACATCAGCTTCCTGTCGTTTGCTCTAGAAATACTAGAAGAAATACTTCACAGGTATACTAGAAATTTATCGATACCTGTCAGGCCACTGTACTGCAATCAATATTCGGAGGAATGTCAATGAAAATAGTGGGATTTGGAAAAATCAATCATACAGGAATTTAGAAGTAGTGTTGTCGATAAATTATGGATGAATATACAGTATGTTTGGAGGATGACTCGTATATACTATCATTATGGGAGAAATAGTAATGTACCAAGAGGCAAAGATTAGATTTTTTGAAGACATAGCTTGCAGTGAAAAACACATGAATGGCTACAACGGAAACACACTTCAATCCATTTCCTTTCCATCTCACAATATTTTTTCAATAATGGAAGAGGAAAGTGTATGGAGATGAGAATATAAAATTGATTTCGAGTCCAATGAAAATTTTTGGAATATGTGGAGAAACGAATATCAGATATATACACGAACTATACATATCTAAGTATATTTCCCACAAAAACTCTACAGTTGATGTCACATAGATTTTTGATATACTTCTCAACAAAAAAACACATCAACATATTTCTTTTTCGAAAACACAAAAGTTTCAAATGTATGCGAACGTGAAGAATATTCAATAACGTTGAAAAATAATTACCTACAAATGACAGTCATATTTTCGGAGAGTCAACTAACAAAATGAAACTGATTGAATCTGAAATCATGACTATGAGATAGTGAACACTGTATATGTTTAAATTACATGAAATCAAATTGAAATAGTGAAGTATATCCTGATCAGGAGTTGAGATCGTTTTTTTTCTGACTACGTAATAAAATAATTTGCAAATGCTGAGTTTCATTTCAGACAAAAGGGTCAGTCAGTGGGTGTCATTCTACGTCAGATACTCACACATACGACGGCCGAGGGTCGTATTGTTCAGAGACAATGTTTTGTATAATTACCACATTACTGACAATTTATGGGCGAGGCGATCAAAGCCGTGCAATACATTAAAGTCCGGTAGAATATTAATAGTGTCGTGTCATTGTGATATCACGGAAGGAAAAAAATTGTAATAATAGCATAAAGTGATGAATTCTTTTTGAGAGATTTGCACATTTCCGAAAAAAGATTTTACTGCTGATTATAATGAATGACCACTATTTGAAATGAAGAAATAATTTTATGCGATGAAAAGATGAACGGAGTATGACAAAAAAAATTGATACCTCAAATTTTTCAGTAATTTGGCTCAAGATCGTTTCAATCGATGAAATCAGATGTTAGAAATTGAATGTGAAACGTAACATGCTTGTTAAAAATATATTAAAATGAGTTTTTTCCGAAAAACAGCTGTTCCTTCTTTGCAAGTCTGAACTTATGCGAGTTGAAGATTACCAAGGTGTAATTTTCAACGTGAGATTCCTAGAAAGGATTGGACGATACAATCATTAATATCATTGGTCCCAGCATCATCAACCAATGACCACTCCTCACACCGTACTCTGAGCTTTCGCATGTGCCCTGAGCTTCTGCATTCATCTGGCCAACATTTTGAATTTCTGCGACAAACCGACATGGCTTTGAAATTCGAGAGTAAAAAGAGCATCATTCCACCAAATATTCCAATAATCAGGACAACCACTTCAATAGAGTGGTCTGGATAGACTCTGCGCAGCTCAAAGAGAAGATCTCGATATAATCCTTTTTTTCCTTCACGGGCTTTATACATTTCACGCGGAGCTGAAAACTCCATGACGAATATATTTCTACTCTGATGGTGGAGAAGGACTACACCAGGCTTATTAGCTTTTATCAATCTGTAGATATTCTGAGATGGAATAATTGGTGAAACACTGAACATCATAATTATATAAGACATATCCCATGATATTTTTCGAGACAATTTTTTCTCCAGTTAATAAATAATTTTTATTCATAATGATGTTTTCAAAATGTTATAAACATAATGTTTCATACAATCAAAACAGATAATAAGCAAATATATGATATGGAAAGTTATCCAAAATATTTCAAGGCCATACGGAAAACCATCATATCAAAAAGTGGAATTGTAAAATGTGATTATTAGCGTCATCTGTAAGTTGTTCATTTTGAGATGTAATATGTACTTCATTTTCATATTTCCAATATTCAGTAATATATATTGCATCGAAAAAACATCTCATATGAATCCATCCTTCATAAGTTAACAATATTCATGATGATGAGAATGATAACATTGGTACTTTTATGGTTTCAACAAGATGTCGGTGTTATACCGGAGATATTGAATTTGTTGTAAGACATTCACTGGAAACGTTCATTTCCACCTACAGGCTCATTCGAGCTGATAAGTATTCTAGTTCTTCCCCATCACTGGAGCCTGAGGATATTTGTAGTTTTGATTGAGTTTTCAGCTCTGGGTGAAGCTGATATTGTCCGAAGAGAGGTAGAAAAACAGATGAGATTTTCTTTTCGAACTCTGCAAACTATATTCGAACTTCTCTGTTGATAAGTTTGTTTTGATCATACAAGTTTACAGCCAATTCACTACTGTAATGCCAAAGGCAGTTCTTTGTTAATTTTTGGTCCCTAAATGCCAAATTTGAAACAATAAAACATTTTTAGCAAAAAAAAGATGGTGCAAGGTTACTTATACCAATCTACGGATATCATTTCAATATCTAGAATGGATTTGTGAATCAAAAAAAGTTTGATCGTCTGTGATATAAATATGAAAGAATGGATATCTGGATACATACATTTTAGTTGAGAAATTTTTCATCTTCTCTGCACCAATGCCATGAGGGACTCAATTGAAGACGAGACTCCTCAGTCATTCTGATTGGTGACTTCGATAGCGTAGTTGGTAAATGCCGTTACCTTCAGAAAAGGGAAGGCAGGTTTGATTCCCTGTGTGTCTTATGTTTTTCGAATCAAATTTTCGTTTCATACATTCTAGCATACGTCAAATCCACTTTTGAATTTCTAAAGACTTCATTACTGTCACAAAGTAAATTGTGAACATTTCGAACATCAATGTGACTGAATCTGATAAGTTTTGAATTAAACTGTTATTGAAATAATGGCATTCATCGATTGTCTACAAATCCTTGGAAATATCGACCTAAGTTGTACTAGCTGGTCTTCAGGCAAGAGTATTCTTCCCCTTCTCCCTGCAGTGAGGGGTAGAATATCTTTTATCAGATGTAACCCTAATAGGTGAGAGGACTTCATCTTGATGTATGAGTGTCACTTCTTAAATAATGACTCAATATATACGAAAGTGAAAAAAGGCCTACCTGGTTGAATCTGATGTATCTTCAGGTACAGCTGACTTAGCGATATCCTTATATGAGAAGGTTAGTGCGAGCATTGGAATGGAAATTTTCAAAATTTCAACAATCTCAATAGTGATCAATCAAATGAGATTCTTTTAGTTCACAAGTATGATTCCAGAATCACATATTTCGGACTAGATGGCTACAAGTTACATCAGATAATCAAGAGAACATTTTCTCTCTGTGAGAGTGCAGTAACTATCCTACAGTTATGGATGACTTCTTCCTGAATAGCATTACCGGAAACAAACTTCCCAAGATACATATTTGAGTTACTTGTCGACGAAGGTAGTCGCTGACTGATCGACGATTAGATCCTCACTAACGAAAGATTGACTGTCAATCTTGAAGGGGGTTATTTTTCACAAGGAGAATCACTTTATGCCTGCCCTACCAGGTATTGGAACAGATTTAGGTATTTATCAGAATTTCATCAGTTCGGACGTCAATTGTCTAATATAATATAAATTGATTTGAATTCCCTGAAAAAATTTAAATATTAACCGAAAATAACAATTTTATTATACAAAAAACTGAAATTACAAGGAAATAACATACAAGCTACAACCAAAAATTGAAAAAATTTAAATATCAAAAGCTGAAACTTAAAAAATAGTATTAACAAAAAATGAAAAATTGAAATTAAAAGAATCCAAACCAAGTTATGTCACGACGTTTCGATTGTTAGTATCCACAATCGTCTTCGGGTGATAACTGGACTCATTCCTCCGAGATCCGACTATTTATAGGATATTCGAGTGCTTTCACCTATCTCCTCTTCTCTCTTTCTCCGCTTCATTGGGTTTTAGCGGGAGATGACCGTTTGGCGGGAGTTGGTCGTTTTTCGCTTGATTAGAGCTTTCCATATTTTACGTAACTCTACGCTAGCTTGACTAAATGCGTTGTTGCAATGGTTTAATTATTGGTAGTAAATCATTGCAAGGTAAAACATCATCTTTTGTGAAAAATTCAAGACATTTCGTTGAACTACTAGGAGAAATCGAAGTCAAAGAGCACAATCCACTGATCAGTTTCGATGTGGAAATCCTCTACACCAACATTCCTGTCGAATAAGCTCTTCAAATCATAAAGAACTAGCTATCCAAAGATGGGGACCTGAAAGATGAAACAAACTTACCGATACAAGTAATCATGGAATTACTATGTACGAAACTGCTAATTCCAATCGAAGGACGAATTTTTTACGCAAGATGAGGGACTGCCAATGGGATCGCCACTTTTACCGATTATAGCTAATATATATATGGAGTTTGAAACTCTGGCTATTGAAAAAGCCCACAAGAAGCCCCGAGTCTGGTTGAGATACGTAGACGACACATTTATAATATGGAAGCATGGGAATGCAGAACTAGACACTTTCCTGAAGCACATCAACAACGTAAGTCCTTCCATCACTTTCACAATGGAGAAGAAAGTCCACAACGAATTGCCTCTCTTAGACGTATTGGTGAAGAGGACTGACACTAATTGGGTCCAAGTATAACATCAGGACATGCTTCAGATCTGGGAACACTATCCGTAGCAGTCTCACAAAAACCAGGCCACCAAACGGCGGACTGCGATTCCAAGAATTGCATTCACCGGATACCCTGCGAGTGCGGAGAATCATACATCGGTGAAACTAAGAGGCCATTGAAAGTTCGCATTGCTGAGCACAAGAAACACACACAGCGAGGAGAAACCAGCAAATCCGGAATAGCAGAGCATGTTTGGACTCATCAACATAATATCAAGTGGGCTCAAGCTGAAATCATCCACAAAGAGGAATACTGGTTTAGGAGAAAATCCAATGAAGCCGCGTATATGTTGTCCAACAACGCATTTAGTTAAGCAAGCGTAGAGATACGTAACAGATACGTAATCAAGCGATAAACGACCAACTCCCGCCAAACGGTCATCACCCGCCAACTGTTCATGTCCTGCTTAAACCAATGAAGCGGAAAGAGGAGATAGGTGAGAGCACTCGAATGACCTATAAATAGTCATATCTCAGAGGAATAAGTCCAGTTATCACCCGAACACGATTGTGGATACTAACAATCGAAACCGTCGTGGAATCTTTCAATTTTTATTTTTCATTTTTTGTTATTCATATTTTTTAATCTTCAGCTTTCATTAATATTTAGATTTTTTATTTTTTCGTTGTAGCTTGTATGTTATTTCCTTGTAATTTCTGTTTTTTGTTTAATAAAATTGTTATTTTCGGTTAATATTTTCATTTTTTCATTGATTTCAAATCAATTTATATTATATTAGACAATGTAAGTCCGAACTGATGAAATACACCACGAAACATTGTCAACCACCTTCAAACATTTATCAGAATGCTAGCTGACTTGAAGAATCACGTATTGATAATGAAGTTATCGGTTTCGTTGAAGACATGAAATTATTTGGTCGAGTAATACAGGTTAGAGTTGTATAAACCCATGCAGTTCCGACCTACCCAAGCCCAACCCCCCTGGGAGCCAGAACAAAAAGTAAATTTCAGTTTGATAAATAGTCAATTTGATAATGTTTACTATATATTTTGGAAAAAGATACATATAGTTTGAACAATGAAAAACCCGTTGCAACATGTTTTGATTTTCAAAACATGTTGCAAGAAAGAGACATGTATTTGCTGATGAAGAAAAGGATGAGGATTAATATGATAGGCCTATTGAAAAGTGAAACAACGAAAATAAGACAAAATATCTTTGAAATTAATAAAAGCTGTTTGTGAATAATTGTGAGAATTCCACAGTTCACTCAACTACAATAGTGTTTGATCATGCAATGGCTCCTTTAGCTACGGCTAGTACTGAATTGAAATATCAACAGTGCTCTATTATTATATCCATTAATGAAATTATTACGACTTATCGATTGACTGATTTTTAGTAATATTATTACAATGGCAATTCTCAAATTATTATTATGGAAAATGAAGAATGAAGCTTATCAGTGTACTGTGTATCATTGGATTCTGGTACGGCTTGGAAAATATCTTCCAAATTATTCTGAATTCCATTCTCAGACACCGAATTCAAGAGTTCTATGTGGTCGTTGAGCAGTTGTTTCAAGTTTACGAATTCATTAATTCATGAGTAGTTTGATAGATTTGGGTTAGCACAAATGAGGTACTTCATAGTTGCAACTAAACTCTTGCTCCCTTCCGAAAGATGTTTTGATAAATGTTGAGTTTGTCTTTCCACTCTGAAACTACTTCTGTTTTCTTCTATTCCATATATCTATTCCATATATCTACGTCTCGGCAGACATAGCCTTTACGATATAATCATTCATGATATAGTAGGGACATGATGAGGGACCTTTTCATCTGGTAGGTATTTCTGAAAAATATTTTCAATTGGTTTTCCGGTGATATTATTCAAATTTTTAAATGAACATATCAATGAAGATTGTTGATGGTGAATAATTATCACCTATTTAATTAGATTATCTTCTGATATTGCAAAAAAAGTTTCGCACGTCTTTCACTACCACCAAATGTTTTTTGGTAGTAGTAGAAAATTCCCACTCGTTTTCAAGTCTCACAATTACATCAATATCGATTACAAGCATTGGTCATTTCACGCGACTTACAGATAACATTATCAGTAGCAATTTCAAACAAAATTCCATAAAGCAAATTGAGAAGGTTTTAGCCAATGTGGGATATTTCATTACTTTCTCTCGTTGAATGTGATCTTCAGAACATGCTGTATGAATTCATGAAAACGGTTACGTGAAACTGCAAATCAGCAACATGAGCCATACATTTTGCACCGACCAATGTAACGAAAGCCCTCTGAGATACCCTAAATACCTCAAACATAGAATGACTATTTGTATCCTTACCACATTCGAAATCAGTGTCGTAGTTAAAATGTCCTGGAAACGGCAATCTTTATGAAAAATATAACAATTCTTCTATTGCTTTTCATCATGGAAAGACATTATGCACAGAAAAAATATTTTCTTATACCTTTTTCTTTTGACAGAACATCACAAACTGAATATGTTGTTGGGTAAGGAGGTCAGAGTTTCAGTTGTTTCACATTGGAGCGGATTGATTAATCAGGAACTGTCTTTATATATCCAGAAACGAAGATACTCATACATATACATATGACCGATCAAGTGATTTTTCTTCCCTGTCCAATTTGACATTTTTTCCAAAAAATGTTCAGAAAAGCAGTTATTGCTCGAAATTTCGAAAATCGGTGGAAAGAAAAGATGATTGTTTTTTCATTTTTTACCCATATACCAATTTTTAGCTCTCTATTACAAATTTAGTTTTTTCGAAAATTTGACATTTTCCGATTTCTCAAATTTAGCTAAACCTCAACAAAGTTAGTGCTTTACGCCTAAATTATATTTCCAACGCATTTTTATTACCGATTGCAATTCTAAATATAACTTATTTCGCAAAAATTTAATACACCAGAAAAAATTATGCCAAAAATGATGCAAAGTTGATACAGTTTTTAAAAACAGATAAATATTTCACTTTATTTCTACTTTTTGCGAAATAGCTTGATACATACCTAAGCATAATTAAAAAACAAGATCAATGAGAAGTCAATAATTCATTCTTTACTGTACTTTTCAAACAGTTAAACTTTGACTTACTAATTACGAAAAATCACAACGAAATTAAACTAAGGGACTGTGGAAACAATTGAACTGAACTGAATAAGCAGAATATTTTATTGTCATATGATATTTGTTGAATAACTCAAAATAGTGTTTATCAGTTTTAGATTTAAAATAGTTTATTCGTTGTCTAGTGTGTTGTTAAAAATGCTGAATCTTCAAGAGAAAATTGAAATCGTTTTAATATGCGGGAGAATACCGGTCACCGACAAGTAGCTGATATTTTCAATGCCAGACATCCTGCAAGAAATATTCATCAGTAAATAGTTAGTAGGATAATAGCTAAGTTTAAATCTACTGGCTCGGTTGAGAGTAATTTCAGAAAAGCACATCAGCCTTCTAGACATACTGAAGAAGTGGAATTTGAAATATGTTTGGATGTCGTAGAACATAAAAAAAACAAGTATTCAAGATATTGCAGATAGAACAGATAGAACCGAGAGAGTGTACGACGTATTCTACACAAAAATAAATTTACGCCTTATAAACCGAAATTCATCAATACATTAAAAGAAAGGGACTTCGATATGCGCTTGTATTTTTCTTTTTGGTTTCAAAGAAAAAAAGAAGAAAATTATCATTTTCCTTATCAAATTTTATGGACAGATGAAGCGACCTTCTCTTCAAATGGCGTTGTGAGCTCGCAAAACTGCAGGTGGTGGGCAAAAGAAAACCCACATTTCGTAATCGAATGTCGAGATCAATATTCGTTCAAGACGAATGTATGGTGTGGCATATTAAACGATTAAATTATAGGACCATACTTTTTTAGACATAATTTAAATTCTGCGGACTACCTACACTTTGTGAATACCGAACTATCTGAAGTTTTGGATAATATGCCCCTTCAAGAAAGAAATGTTGTGTGGTATCAGTGTGATGGTGCACCTATTCATACTACAAGGGTGGTTAAAGAGCGTCTTTTGGAAATATTCAGGGGCATGTAATCAGTCGCAATATGGCACACTTTTGGCCGCTTAGATCTCCTGATGTAACCCCACTAGATTTCTTCTTGTGGGGTTACTTAAAACAAAAGGTGTATAAGCAAAGACCTTTTCGAGATATAAACCATTTAGAGGCAGTTATTCGAGAATGTGTTGTAAGCACGAAACCCCGTAGTATAAAGAATGCAGTTAAAGATGTTTTAAAAAGGACAATTGATTGCATTCAACGTGGTGGAAGGCACAACGAATTTTGACTTTTTAATTTTCTTCATTCATACCTCATAAAAGATATTTAGTAAATGTGAAATTACTTTCGTATAATTCCTTCCCTTAGCTCAATTGCGTTGTAATTTTTCGTAATTAGTAAATCAAAGTTTAACTGTTTGAAAAGTGCAGTAAAGAATAAATTATTGACTTTTCACTGATATTGTTTTTTAATTATGCTTATGTATCAAGCTATTTCGCAAAAAGTATAAATAAATTGAAATATTTATCTGTTTTTAAAAACTGTATCAACTTTGCATCATTTTTGGCATAATTTTTTCTGGTGTTTTAAATTTTTGCGAAATAAGTTGTATTTAGAATGGCAATTGGTAATAAAAATTCGTTGGAAAGATAAGTTAGGAATAAAGCACTAACTGTGTTGAGGTTTGTCTAAATTTGAGAAATCGGCAAATGTCAAATTTTCGAAAAACTGTAAAAAAACTAAATTTTTACTAGAGAGCTAAAAATTGGTATATTGGTGAAAAATTAAAAAACAATCATCTTTTCTCTTTACCGATTTTCGAAATTTCGAGCAATAACTGCTTTTCTGAACATTTTTTGGAAAAAATGTCAAATTTGACAGGGAAGAAAAATCACTTTATCGGTCATATGCATGTCATTTGGCATCATTTTTAAAGCACAACCTAATGGAAATATCAAAAGTTGCTTGAAGAGATGAACAAAAAAATCCCATTTGATGCGGACTTTATGTGTGACACTGTATACATAATTCAGTTCCATATTAAAAAAAATGTAATTTTGAAATTTGTGGTAAACTATAAAATTGTTCGAATGCTATTGTTTCGTTGAATAGAGGCTTTGAAATTTTGTCTTTTTTTTTTCTTAATGGAACACATATTCAAAACTGACTTCAAATAAAATCCATACTATTCCACCAAATCCACAAATCCATCAATCTCTATATCAATAATTTATGTATTTTCTGTGCAGTTTTTCATGAATCCAGTTCCATTTCATCTCGATATTCTTGTTATAATTTGCTTATACATGATTGAAATAATAATAATAATAATAATAATAATGGTATTTGGGTTGACGAGTACAACCTCAACTGAAAATAATCGAGATTACTCAATCTGAGTTTGATGAGCCCTTGGAGAAAGGGAGTATTGGTATAATATTATTCAAACCAACGTTTTCTATGAGAAAAATTGTATTAATTAGAGGTGGCACATTTTTTCTGTACTTATTGCTTTGTTGAAGTGAAGTATATAACGAGAAGTGAAGAAATTCTTCAAAATCATTAAGTTAGAATGTTAGACATTTTGCGTAAATCCAATAAATGATCATTTCAGGAATATATGAATGGTTCCATTTTGAACACTACCCTGACACTAAAAACTCAAAGTTTTTCAATAATATTCGAACAATTTTGGGTTTTACCTGGAATGTTCATAACACTCATAAATGTTTAAAATCTGCTGTCTTTCTCGAGGGTTGAACTGTCGTATTATATTTCCTGTAATGCCCCTATGAGACGATAAGCTGCGCAGTCCTTCGCAAAATTGTCGCGTGGCTCTGCATTATTGTGCCCTCTACAAATAGTTGGAATTCACTTTGATCCCGTTCCGATTATACTAACAACTGCCGTTCTGCGAAAATTCACGCTGAATATTTTGTCGAATTTCACGCATTCTGATAGATCAGAGACCACTTTCGAAAATTTGCTGATTCCGGTGGCACCCCTGCAGGTCCATTTCTTCTGTATTCTCAAAACTTGAGAAAAATGTGAAGATCAGATCTAATACTGAAAGTTTGCGTTGCGGCTGCATTCCAACCACGAATTAACATTTTTCAAATAGGAAGTGAAAACTGATTGGTTAATTAACTAATTGATTTGTTCTATGAGTGGATATCAGAAAAGTGAAGTTTGTTAATCAAAAAAGTGATTCCATCCAACTTCACTTTTTTGACATCTACTCACAGCACAAATAACCAATCAACTCTCACTTATTTCATTTATAAAACTCCCATTTCGATGTAATAATCAAAATAGTATATTTTATTGTTTTGTTCGTACAAATATGTGATTATAATACTATGACTCAGTCGTATCGGCCGATACTTTAGTGTGACATATTTACACGCCTGAAGAACCTATTGTATAGAGAAACACGTGTTGTATTTTTGTTGAACTATGTGAAAATCTCACAATGAAGTGTTTTTTGAATATGTTGAGTCTCATAAAACCAGATATATATATATATATATATATATATATATATATATATATATATATATATATATATATATATATATATATATATATACATATATATATATATATATATATATATATATATATATATATATATATATTATTATTATATATATATATATATATATATATATATATATATATATATATATATATATATATATATATATATATATATATAATCATGGGTCTATATGACTGGTTATCCAAAGTAATTGAAAAAATGTTGGGAAGTAGACTCACAAATATTTTCAATCGGAATAATATAATTTCTAATCGTCAATACGATTTTAGAGAGGGGACATCAACAGAAGATGCTATCTATTCATTAATTACAAATATTAATGATGCAACTGATAAAAATGTTCAGCGTTACAACAGCAGCAGCCACTTGCTGAGACGACATTTTTCTGGAAGTGTGTGTACACGTTACTCAAGCAAACGAACTTGCTAGAGTAATTTGCCGCAATAAATTTCAAAACAATTAGACTACAGTGTAGACACGCCGGCAAGTACTTGGTGAAAAAACTCTCGCAAGTTACTTGCAAGTGGACACGAGGCTTCATGCTTATACATAGACCTCTCTACAGCATTCGAAACCGTTTATTATAGTACATAATTGGGAGAATTTATTCATACCGTTTCAGATGGAAACTTCATGAACTACCTGAGGAGAATCAGAAACAGAACCTGCATAAAATATTGACTTCATGCTATCGGAAGAGACAACTCTTGCTTTTATCGTGGGAACGTGTTCACATTCACACGATTCGACAATCCCAGCCACAGTAATTTCATTCCAATTGAAAAAAAAAATTATAAGGGAAATTAGTTTTTAGAGAAAAAAGCTTTCTTCTTTTCCATCACTGAACAAAATGAGCAGATAAATACATAAATACATAAAGATATGTAGTGCTATAAAGAAGCTTTTTCAGATACAAACAGTTTCTTACATTTTCCTCCTTCAATCTCTCCTGAAAATTCATATGACTGGGATTAACTAACCCTATGAATTTGTATGCATAAAGTCATCATAAAAAGAGCAAATGTATCTCTTCCTGTAGCATTGAATCGCAATATCATGTGTTCCAAATTATGATACTTCATTCGCAAGCTAATTTGACATAAATTTGGTGACAATGCATTATGAAATTTTTCTAAGGGCAAAAACAAAATGGTGGCTCCACAATGGCGGACGAAATTTGCAATTATGGTCCAATTTAATTAAAACTCAATAAGTGGTGGTTTTCAGGGTCAGAAATTATGATTTGTTTGTCAATGCGAAAAACCAATATGGTGGCTCCAAAACGGCGAACGAAATTTGTAATTATGGTCCGAATCGAATCAAAATCAGTATGTGTGGATATTTAGAGTGGGAAATTATGATTATTTTGTCGATGCAAAAAACAAGATGCCGGACGATATTTGTTATTGTGCTTCGATTCGAAAACGAATTCTTCAAAACACATGTGTTGGATTGAAGCTAGCGCTCGTCAAGAAATATAATACTGTACTGCCGATGCATATACTACAAGAGAATGATGAGTTCTCTCATCCTCTGCGCATATAGTATGCAGGACTATATTAACATTTAAAAAGATCTACTATTTTTTGAAAATTGTATATAAAATCTTTTCAGGTTGAAGATGACAAAAGCTTGTTATGAAACTAATTCAATACCAATCCAACATTATCAACTCGAAAATCATCGATTCACCAACCGCAGAACAACTATCACAATCCACGTCTCATCTTTATATTCCAGGACTATTCAAAAGAACAGAGCAGATTTACATTATTCATTAACAAGTAGGATGCTATTCACGCATATCTGAAGCTAACAAAAAAATACGAATTTCTGTCAAAAATAATTTTTCAGAAAACAAAAACACCATTTTAATTTTTCCTGTTTCAGGAAAATAAACATAGTAGCAGAGGTCAAAAACTCTCTTTTGTTACAACACAAAAGATTTCAGTTGTGCAATCAAACAGCGTATTTGACTATTTCCCCCAATACATGAAAATGATGAAATACATGATGGCCAAACAACTTCACATACTTTATAAGCGATTGAGTACACTAGATCTGTTCACGCGTTTGATATGAACATGAGTCAGTGCTTATGACGAAACATGTTAGCATTAATACTTTCGACAGATAACTATGATTTTCGTGAATAAGTGAATATTTTCGGAATATTTCACATAAATCCTAAAATATGGAACAAAGCATTACCGGTTTTCTTCTTCTTGAAAAAATCTCAATACAATTGTTTTCAGCAGATGCTTTCATGTATGATAGTTTTTCCAAATTATCATTTCATTTAACTCAGTGTTTCATGATGAATTTCATTAGATTGGACTTCCACTGTCTGATTATATAAAATGATTTAAAATCCCTGAAAGAACTAATGAAAAAGAAGATTTAAAAAAGAATAGCTGAAAATAACAATTATATCAAGCAAAAATCCCTGAAATGAAGTGAAATAAAATTCAAGTGAAAATAGTACAATTGAACAAAAAACAAAAATTGTTCTATTATTACTTGTATTTTATTTCACTGTTATTCCATTTTAGGGTTTTTTTGCTTGATATAATTGTTATTTTCAGCTATTCTTTTTCAATTTTTCTTTTTCATTGGTTCTTTCTGGGATTTCAAATCATTTTATATAATATTAGGCAATGGAAGTCTGAACTGATGAAATTCATATGAATTATTTGTTACGACCGGTTTCGATTCATTAAACTATTCCCAAGTTTACTTGATAATGTTTTAATGATCGTAAAAAATTAAAATCTCAGTAGAAATTATTTTCCCTCTCCTATATTTGATATGAATTTCTAAAAAAAATAGATAAGTCATCAAATGAGGAAATTATATGACGCGGTTGTAGAAATTAATAGCTCCGACAAAGTTATGTCGTGTCCTGATACGTCTATTTTCATGGGAAAAATTGACGCCTGGGTTTTCTTAGAATTGATTTCTTATAGGTTACATTTCCAACTGAAATGCACTCTATATCTTCATCAAATATAAAACCTGTTTTTCCTGACTGAGACGTACATTGACAGTTGATGTTAGCGT
The DNA here is from genome assembly GCF_025532065.1 of Leptinotarsa decemlineata. Classification (NCBI taxonomy): domain Eukaryota; kingdom Metazoa; phylum Arthropoda; class Insecta; order Coleoptera; family Chrysomelidae; genus Leptinotarsa; species Leptinotarsa decemlineata. The sequence goes on from NW_027412586.1 coordinate 841,160, forward strand.
GACCAAACGGATGAAAGAAATTAATTTTAATTCTCAAATTTTTTTCACTGAATCCCTGATCCATTTCAGAAAATGAGTTGAAGACAATACAGATTCCTAGTTGGATAAATATCGATAGAGTTGATTGTTGACGATTTCAAGAAACGATTTTTGTGAAAGATGAAAAGTCGTATTTAAAAGCGGTCTCGTAAGATATTACATTCGAATTTGAATTATTCAATTATGAGAGATATTCTTGAATGTCTCAGACATGATTGGAAAAGTTCTTCTATCAATTCTCGCATGTGGAATTTATATTCATGATTGGCTGAGATATTGAAATATTCCCAACTTACAATAATGAATCAACTTATAGGTTTCTTCAAGATTTTCCCCATGATGTTTGAGATTGAGCGTCTGCTCTAGAGTTCAATGAAAGAGTTTTTTTGGCCCTGCTGAATACATTCTGAACTCGTTTGATCCTGCAATATGAATGTATTGCTTTCATTTTCATGTTGAAGAGCCCATGTAAGTTTATTGAATTACTAGGTAATTACTAGGAGGGAACGAAGCAGCACCTTTGATGTGATTTTTTTTTCTTTTTTCTTTTTTTTTATAATCTTAGTTCTTTGAATTGATTTGTATTTCATGATTGTTCCAAATTTCATTATAAAAATTTGAGTGAAAAAAAAATTCATCAGTATCAGGAGTTCTATTGATATTTGTCTGGTTGAAATATTCCTTTATTTAGGCATTGTGAGAACCACATTTTGTTTCCTCTCATCAGTTATAACCATTTTTCATTTATTCAGTAAACATTTTTTTTTAAACTTGAGACTCCAAAAGTATCCAGAAGAAAGGGCACTAGTAGAATTGAATACTTTTCGTATCAGTCTGAGGTTTCTGTGATAGAATGCGTTGAACTGTGATTTCCCAGAACTTCAATGCTTGAAATACCTTTCTCAAATAATCTGCATAATTTGATCTCTCAACTGCCTAACCACTCACGAGCGAATTGTTATCCCAACATTCAGTGCTAATTTGATATTCGATATTCATCACGGGATTCTCTTTGCAAATTAATTTTACAATTATCGCTACTGGCTACTGCAATCAACCATGATATTGAATTTATTTCTAAACTAGCCTCGATTTGTAGTCTACCGCATCGGAGATATTACGAAGTTATGTAAAATACACACATACCAATCGGTATTGCAACCGACACATTGGGAACAATACTGGTAACAATTGTCTGGAAAGGATTATTGTGTTACGTCATAGTTATGACCCTATTCTCTTCTCGCAATGTAGGCACATTCTGCATCATATAATTACTGACAATGATGTGATTGATTCCATTTGCATTTCCATTGGTTTGGCTCGAATATTCATATCAGAATGTAAATTGAATACGCACACATGTTCATGGAATTTGCATATTTTCTCTACACATTACGATTAATCAGGGAGTAATTTGAATAGAGCGGTTTCATAAAGGTATGGAGTATTAAATAACTTTCTTTAATGCCTATGATTAATATAAAATTCATTTCATAAAATACTATATCCATGAAAATGAGTGAATGAATTAGTAACTTTACAGAAGAAGATGTCTTTGCGTAAGTGGGGAGTGGATTACACACGTAAAAACAATAATAATAGAAACAGTTACAAACATTTTGAAAAGTGATACAAACAAACAAGCTAATGGTCGCGTTACAATCAAGGGGCAGTACAAGTACATTTGTGAAGCTGGAGCTCAATCAGGTTAACGAAAAATATGAAAAAAATATTCAAATGAGATATACGATGAAATAATTTTCTATTTTTCTCAAACTCATGAATTTCCAGTATTGGTGAACTTGTTCGCATAAAAACTTTCCAGGTTTTACAGTAGCGTAGTTATACTTAGACTCGTTCTTTGTTTCGAAATCGTGATTGATTGCTGTCAGTTCTGATCTCAATTTATGTTGTTGAATGACCCACCTCAAATGGAATATTTCGACTCATCATAAACTTCATCTGTTGAAAATCATGTAAGATTCTGTTCTCAATATATATCTACGAATAGTTTCTAAATTCGAGAGGTGACACTTCCAACTGTTTGCACAGAAATATACAGAGACATTACTGTTCCTTCTATTATATGTGATGTAATATAGAAAGCGACATACAATAACACCATATGTAGATTAATATAATGTGAGAATTACGTTCCATGATACATTTCTTTCAGGTAGATAAAGACAGGCTGCAGTATATTTATGTTAAATATTGTTCATTGACCTCTTCTATTTATATGTAAGGTGAATTGGATGAACAGAATCGATGTTAATGCTGACTTATGCTGAATCGGCATCCAGCGATACGCAGTTCCCCAAAAAATTATAAAATACGTCCTGCTTGGCGAAATGAGTTAGATACAAGTTCGTTAAATTTGTATTCACATTACAGTCATATATTTGGATTCTGCAGCTCAAGGGAACACAGTTATTTCTCTCTTTTTCAAAATGAATATTTTTCAATAAGTTTATTGAAACAACGATAAAAATAAAATAAAAACAACAATAAAAATTAATTAGCGCTCCGGGGCGACTTCATTGATTCCAGTGGCGCATTTGCTTTTTCAGCTGCAGGAAAACCCGGGAAAACCTGCAGCACCACATCATCTTAAGATCTTGATCTAACAATGTCCTCTATCTTATAAAACAAAATGTAGGGTGTCTCCAGAGGCTCCAATAAATTCAATGCATCGCCAGAACACTTCGTGACATGACAAGAACCCCAAGAATTCGGAACAATCCTCTTGTTGTCCTAACGAGTATCTAGTGGACTTCAAAGACTCAAGGAAATCGGTTGGAGGGAAAGATGATACCTTCTTACGAAACTGCAGCTGCATGAAGAGGTGTTTGAGTTTGATGAATAAGAAGGAAACATTCCCGTTCTCGTTTATCATTGAAACTTCGTTCTTGAAATTCTTCTTCATGAACAACATTTGTAAAATGCTATTCATATAGCAAGTGTTTCCTAAATTATCCAATCCAATTTTCTTCTCTATATTTTCAGGACAACTATCTACTGATTCGTAAGGAAGAACATGTTTCACAGAATATCCATAAAAACCATTTCTCAGGCTGCGATCGATCCTTCCAAGTGAAGAAGGGTTTCGTAGAGGGGTCGATTCGATAAGTTATATTACAAAAGTGAGAAATACCAACATTTTGAACAGCAAAAATGTGTGGGGGAACTTCTTTTTGAAGTATTTGCGAAAATTATCAATGGTTACAAGAAAAATTGAAATAGTAGTGAACAAAATTCCAGAATGCACATACCCAAATAACCTGATATCAAATTCCTCCAGAATTGTGCTACTTCATAAAGGTAGTGAATAGAAATCTATCAATTACTTTCATATGAATATAGGAACTATCACGAAATTCACTAAGAATCACATATGTCTTCAATATCTGCTGTCGTTAACGTAACCGAAAAAATAATGGTAGCTACTACAACAAAGAACTCCCCAATGTTCATTACGCACTGTTATATTGTAACGAATGTGAATCCGCTCCTGACCGATATACCGGTCGACTCAGTAAACAAACATATGACATCATCGCGAAAGAATGCAGTCGAGAATCGCCGGTAAAACTCTCGTACCGAAGCGACTACAGATTTCTAGAAAGGACCGTTACCGATATAAGAACGTCTTTCCGGACCAAGAGGGCAGTTCAGGAAGTGAATCGAGCGGCTAAACGAAAAATTCAAATAGTGGAAATAAATTAAGCGTTAGTTTTAAGTGTTGTGATGAATAAATTGATTTATGATTAGTGAAATATTGTTGGAAATGAATTTGTTTAAGACAGTTAATTTCTTAGTTTGTTACAACTGGTGATCAGAAGTGGATTTATGAAATAAATTTGTGAGCGCTTGGTGGACAATCTTTGTATTCAGGTGAAATTGACTATAAGACTTATTTGTTCGCGCAGAATGCTGATTGTGTTTCGCGAAGTGGACAGTACCGGACTACGGAAACATAAACTGATGGACCTTTCTCGCGAAAAATAGATTTGTGAGAGTAAATAAGTGTTTTTCGGACTCGATTGAAATGAGTGGACATATACAGTGGACTTGAAAGTCGCCGAATTGAAACAATAATTGAAAGAGAGGAGTTAGATTGTTCTGGAAAAAAATCAGTACTCCAGAAGAGATTGTGTAGTAACTTGACTGAATCAGGGGAAGATCCGAAGTTTCTGGGGATGATTTAAGTTCAATAATGAGCAAACTCGATGAGAATACCAAATTGCTAAAAGATGAACTTCAACAAAATTCCGTAAGTCTGTAGGACAAGCTTCTGAAAAATTCAAAGAGTTTGGAAGACAAGCTTCGCGAAACTTTGGTGAATTTGAAAGATGAACTTTAACAAAATTCGAAGTGCCTGTGGGAGAAGTTTCTGGAGAATTTGAAGAGATTGAAGGAAGGGCTTCTAGAAAATGCAGAAGGCTTAAAGAAAGAACTTTGTTGTGTGGCAAGTCAACTTGAAGACAGGATAGATACCATCGAGACAGAGATAGATAAAATCAGGAAAGAAATGAACACAGAAGTAGAGGAAAGCAAAGGCGTGGTTCAGACAGAAATCCGCAAGATGAAGGAAACAATTAGCAAGTTGTAAAACCAAATCGTTAATTCTGCCCACACCACAGAAACTGTTCGAAAACTCAATTCCGAAACTGAGTTTCAACATGGAAGAACTTCAAAAGGCAATGAAAGATGTCAAAATCAATTCTGAAACAAGAAAGCTCTCCATGAAGCTGCCAAAAATCAGGAGAATCCCTACAGGAATGTTAAGCCGACATTGCACGATTGGTTCATCTGGCATTTCCTGCTACACCGGAAAATGTAATGGAGCGGTTCAGGCATTCTTGGACAGACTTCGGGATCAAGAAATGAGGTAGGCCTTGCCACTAGCTCTTCCCAAATATCTTGTAGATACACTCGCAATCACCCTGGAGTTTGAGACTGCGGAACAATTCTGCAAGAGCCAGGGCAAAGTTCGAACTATCGAGGAAGATGGACAGATGCCTGCTGATATTCAGGCCACCATTAGAAAGGTAATAAAAGAAGTGTTGCCTGAGAGAAAACAAATAAGATGCTGGAACTGTGGAGAAATTGGGCATGTGCGTAGCAAACGTCCAGCATTCAAATAATCAACACCAAATCAGGAAAACTAGAGGAGGTCGATGAAAGGGGGCAATCGTCGGCCTGTACCCAGCAAGCCCCGGTATAAAACGCACATGTTGCCATTTTTCAACGAATAGACAAAGGTGTTTCCGTAGACTGCCTCATCAACAACGAGCCTTGCAGTATGCTGCTAGATACAGGTGCGACGAGAACCATTCTTGGGCCAACCTTTGCCAAATCACCGGCAAAAATTGAAACGTCAAGTTGGAAGCTACGCACCGCAACAGGGGAGCCAGCCACTGAACTTGGAGAACTACCAATTGAATTAATGTTGGACAGCACTAAATTGAACCATCGAGTATTGGTGGTGGATATCGAGGACGATGCGAGCATTGGAATGGACATAATGAATTCCAAAGGGTTCGAGCTGAATTTTGAAGACGGCTACCTACGTGTCGACGGAGAAGAGCTGGAACTTCATGGAAGAAGCGAACAGATGATCAGGGTTCTGTTGGCTGAAGACGCGTGCGTACCTGAGAGGGCTGAAAGCATCCTGGAGGCTCGCCTAGATGGAAAGTGTGAGCAGCAGAAAGAAAAGAAAATTGAATGAGTAATCGCACTGGAGAAGACCATGTTGCTTGTTGATGAAGTTGTACCGGTCAAGGGTATGAATGTCAAATACTTTCTCGTGACCTTGAAGAAAAGAACAATGCTGGGGCACTGTTCGTCCATTTCCGCTGTGATACAGAGTGTACGTAGTTTTGTTAGCCAAGCCAACGACTTGCCTAAAGAGTTAGAAGTTGATTGAAATTTCCTCCAAGGACATACCACCGACTCACCAATCGGAAAAAGTACCAGGAAATCTTCGATATTCGAGAAGAAAAAGGCGGCAGAACGAATGTGGTTCAGCATAGAATCTCGACACTGAGAATGCCCGAGCAATCCGGCAATAAGACAAGAGACTCCCTCTTGCTAAGAAAGAAGAGGCAGACAAGATAATCAGCGATATGGGAAAAGAAGGAGTCATCGAACCTTCTAACAGCCCCTGGCTTTTTTCAGTCGTATTAGTGAAGAACATGGACGGCGCGATAAAGTTCTGCGTGGATTATCGCCAACTAAATAACTTGACGAAGGAAGACAGCTACCCTACTCCAAGAATCGATGACACTCTAGGTACGGCTCCAAAATTTTTTTGACTTCGGATTTGAAGAGTGGATATTAACAAGTTGAATTGGGCCCCAGAAGATCGAGAAAAGAACGCTTCCATCATCGGCTCAGGATTGTGGCAGTTCACGATTATGCTATTCGGGCTTTGGAATGTTCCAGCGACCTTCCAGAGATTGATGGAGACGGTTCTCAAGGGGCTCTCATAGAAGATGTGTTCCTGTGTATCTCGACGATATAATCGTGATCGAAAAATCGTTCAACGATCACTTAAAAAAATCTGGAGGGGGTATTTATGCACCTTAGGAGTTCTGGATTGAAACTTAGTCCCAAAAAATGCTATCTGTTCCAGAAATAAGTCCGTTACCTTGGCCATGTTGTCTCTGGGGAAGGAGTGGCGGTAGACGTACAAAAGATCAGAGCAGTTAAGGATTGGTTCATTCCAAAAGAGATACATCAGCTTCGGAGCTTTCTTGGATTTTGCACCTACTACCGCAGATATGTGCTGGGGTTTGAAAATCTTCGACCCGATTTACAGAAGGACAGATCCAGTTCCAGTGTTCCGAGAAATGCCAAGAGACATTCAAGAAGCTGAAAAGAGCTTTGATCAATGCTCCAGTTTTGAGCTATGCCCCACCGGACGAAAAAACCATTTTAGATACAGATGCCAACAACGTGGGACTTGGAGCAGTCGTTTCTCAAATTCAGGATGGACAGGAGAAAGTTATTGGCTTCAGTAAAACGCTCAGTAAGAGTGTAATTATTGTGTTACCAGGCGAGAGCTATTGGCCGTTGTCAAAAGTGTGGAGCATTTTTACAAATACGTGTATGGAAAGAGATTCCTGTTGAGAACGAACCATGTAGCTCTCAAATGGCTTCTGCAGTTCAAAAATTTCGAGGGCCAAGTATCGCGCTGGATCGAGAAATTTCAAGAATTTTACTTCAAAATAGAACATCGAGCTGAAACTAGCCATAAAAACGCAGATACCCTGTCACGGAGACCATGCCCCGATGACTGCTCACATTACCGACGAGCAGAAAAGAAGGAAGCAGCTATTTGTAGAACTACAGCTGTAGACGACAACTAGGAGGACAATAAGATCATGGAAGACCAAGAGAAAGACTCAGATCTTGGTTCAGTCATCGGATGAAGGAAAATTAATCAAAGACCATCGTGGCAGGAGGTAGCAGGTTATTCGCCAGCGGTTAAGTCCTACTGGGCCCAATGGAACTCCCTCATCTTGAAAAAAGGGGTTCTGAAGCGGTTGTTGGAGTCTGAAGACGATAGAGAAGAAAGTTGCCAGGCAGTGGTACCCAGACGACGAGAGGTGCTCAAAGAAATCCATGATGAACATCTGGGATTAACGAAGACACACCAGAAGGTAAGACAACGGTTTTACTGGGTTAATTGTCAAGTCAACGTCAAGAGCTGGTTCAGAAAGTGTGCTGTTTGTGCTGCCAGTAACGGATCTTGGATACGACCTGTAGCTCCAATGCGTCAGTATAATGTGGGTAGTCCCTTCGAAAGAATCCCCATCGACTTCGCCGGCTTGTTCCCAGAGTCTGACCATGGAAACAGATACATCCTGGTAGCCATGGACTACATCAGTAAGTGTGCAGAAGCCTATGCCCTGCCCAACCAGGAAGCCTTTATCGTCACTGACGTCCTGATAAAAGAATTAATATGTCGATTTGGTATCCCATTGGAGCTGCATTCGGACCAGGGCAGAAAATTTGAGTCCAACCTGTTCCAAGAAATATGTAAACTGTTGGAAATTCGGAAGACCTGAACCACAGCCTTACATCCACAGTCCAATGGAATGGTGGAAGAAATGAATAAGACCATGAACTGCCACTTGTCCAAGATAGTTTCTGATCACCAAAGAGACTGAGACCAGCACCTCAACCTGTTCCTGTTGGCCTATCGTTCGGCAGTACACGAGTCAGCCGGCCAAACTCTTGCCAGTATTATAATGGGCCGAGCGCTGCGGCTTCCTTGGGACCTGAAATTTGGGACGCCGCCAGAACAAGGCACTGCAAGGAAGAGCTTCGGCAGAGAATCGACGACATCCATGAACGAGTCTGTTCGAACATCCGGAGAGCTAGCGATAGGATGAAGAAGTCCCATGACATCAAGGTGAATGCTGGAGGATTCGAAACCGGTGACCTACTTTGGCTTTACACCCCTAAACAACGTCGTGGTTCATCATCGAATTTGCGGAACTCATGGAAAAAAAAGATAAATGACTTCGTCTACCGAAAAGCCTAGGGTCGTCCAGTTTAATAGAGTGGCTTCTAATGCTGCAAATCACGACCAAGTTTGCGCCCTCATACCACAAGAGAATGAAACGACGTTCCAGAAGTTCATGTCTTTATACTCGATCGGACGAAAGGTCGTACATGGGATAACTCAAGAAGAGTCACGAGACCTTCTCAAGGTTCCAGATGATTACGCACTAGCTCACTGCGTGGCAGAGGATCTCCAAATGTCCAGGGGTATCGCTGTGGTATTCAACAGGGAATTCGGTCAGCTACAAACATTACGAGAACAGAATCAAGAAGTCGGAAGAGTGATACAGTTGAAGAAGTGCCAAAAAGCAACAAACTGTCCTATGAAAATGTCTGGAGGAGTCTTACCAGACTGAAGCACACGATGTTCGACCAGAATCTTGTGGACTTGGCAATCCCTAAATCAGCCTCTGGGCTCGCCAGGCTAGATTGGAGAATCGTGAGAAGCATGTTGGAAACGATATTCAGATCGAGCAGCATCAAGATTTTGGTGTGCGGTAACCATCTTCCACGACCGAGCATGAAGACTGTGGAGTGTTACTTCCATCGACCTTCACAGTGCAGATATGGAGAGTCCCTCAGATCATCACCTTTTTTCTGATTGCTTCTGATTCAAACACGGTCCTTTGGCCAGATTTCGATCTTACATGTTCAATTATCTATCGTCCTTGGAGATCTCCTGCAATTATTGTTATCTGTTACTGAGTATTTCTGGCAAATTAACAGCTCTCTCAAATTTTGTTTGGATTTTTGTCTTTAATAAATGTCGGAACATTCTCTAATCTTGATATTGCTATTTTTTTTTCATCTCCTTTTATTTCGTTTCCAGTTTTTCAAACAAATCGTCTTGTACCTCTCAATAGGTTTCATTTCTCTTTGCTCCTCTGTGCTTGGGAATACCTTTTCTTTTTTCCCTCTTCCCCCTTTTGCGGTTAATCATGATTATCATTTTTTATAATTTCGTGCTGCTTTAGTTGTTTCATACTGCGGAATATTTCGAGTCATCCACTGTAGATGAAGAAGAAATTACACCAGCAGAACGCCGTGTTCCGTGTTGCGAGTTCTACTATTTCTGCAATGGATGTTTTGTTTTGGCTTGGGAGCTACTGTTCTACTGTCCGAAAGGTGAAATTTACTGATGACCCAATATACTTTCGAAAATGATTATAAAATCACTTAATAATGGAAATTGTCATATATGTAGAATGTTTCAATAGAAAATATTCTGTAATATTTTTGAATAATAATAATGATTTATTCATCAAAATATACAATAAATGTGAATTTATATGAAAACAAGAGTATTTTGATTATAGATGAATAATAAGTACCCACAAAAGGTAAAAAAACCTAGAAAGTAGAGGGTAATGTGAATCAATTTACTGTTTTCCTGATACAAAATCTTTGCTAGAAGATGACTTGGTAACACTAGCCGTGTGAATATGACTCAACTCTGTGATTCACGAAAATATTACGAACAAGTTAATATAACTCACCTCATAACTTAAGAAAACATTTATTAGTTCTGAGACGGTACTGAGGCGGTACTAGCTGGGTCAGCTAGTACACAAATACAACTTTGGAAGGCAAATACTTACTCATGAAAAATAGAAAATAAAACTTTCTATGTTTCTTAATCACTTGTATTTGTAACTAACGCTACTGCAGATATTTTCAAATAATTATAATAAACTGAAAATTATTGATAATGTTGACCCTTATATATCTAAAAACCACCGTAGGTACAGAGGTACATAACTCAATTGAGTACCTGGATGTTGTTTATCTATGACAATGTGACTATCACATTTCGGATACTTAATAAACTCCAGATTTCTACATCTTGTCCACTTTATTTCTGACATCAAGAAAGAAATTAAAAACCTGACATGTGGTCTGAATGTCACTTCCACATTATTTTTTCTGAAAAATCGGAAATTTACCAATATATATTAGAGTTACACATTCCTTGATTTCTGATTATTTGATTTCAGAGTATATTGATCTGCACGTGAACTTGAGGCTTTCATTTATTACCTGTTATTACCTGAAGTGATATTTAGATATATATACAAGGGCTTGAAAATGTCCTTATAGGACGAAACTGCAGTAACGTTAAATACAAATACCAGCGTTAAAAAACATAGAAAGTGTTATTTCTCATTTTTCATGATCTTCTAGCACGTAGTAAGGGCTGCATCCATCAATTCATATACTTATTTCTATATCACCTCATTCAAATTATATAATTACACGTAATACACTGATTCAGTTTACTTGATATTGCTATCGCCATTGATTACTTTTAAGACGCGCTCGGCAAAAACCTCGAATAACCAGGACACAATTTTTGTATCACTATATTTTCTCTATGAGCTGTGTACCTTCTGAGTCATTTGTAGCTCCATTTTGTACTTCTTCAGGATTCAATGTATGTTTATGCAATGATAAGCGTTTTCACGAGTGTGAAAATTCTTGAAATTTCTGAAGGTGCTAAACGATCTTGTCGGTAGAATATCAAGAAAATCAATTATAGTTCATGATCATATAAAATCACAAATGAAGGTAACATTATGTTTGTAATAATCCTGATTGTTGATAATTGTTGCATGAGGGAATTTAGTTTTTTATGACATTCATTCTCTTGTAAAACCAGTTTTTACAGTCTATAAACCAGTTAATAAAGATTAATGGGTTAATCTAGTAGCTGGATATTGGAAGCATGTTGGACAACTGAACACTCTGAGATAGAGTATGTCGCTGAAATCTATCCTGAAACGACTTATTCACAAAATTACAAACATAGAAGAGTTTGTGAAAATACATGAATAACTTGGATTTTATTATCTTCTACTTGCCACTGAAATATTCTGTATAATGTGAATTGACGTTAGGTAGAAAAATCAAATGAAGTAACAATTTAATCTTCAGAAGTTCATTTGTTAAGTTCATCATAATAAACAAATTTCTCACTCTTCTAAAGGCTGAATTGAAGTTATCTGCTTGGTAGCCCCGATAACGTAATTGTTTCCTACACCCAATAAAAACAATGAAGAGAAATAGGACAACAAACATTTTGGTTTCGATTGGCAGAAGAGCCGGGTTCGAATCCTGGTCAGTTCATATTTTTTTCAATTCAGTATTTCTCAACATGTACGCCAGACGAAACAATTCTGTGTGAGTTTGTGCTATTCATGTTCTCAACATAGTCAGACGATAATATTAGGAGGTATCCTCTGGGAAATTTATCCCAGAAGGATAAACATTGAATAAATTTCATTATGAGGTCCGATTCATTAACAATATACGAGAAACAGAATGTTATATTTCTATCATTTAGGTATAAGGCACCCCGTGAAGTACAAGGTGCATTGCATATTGTATGTAATCTTGATTCATCATCAATGTACAACATATTTTCAAAATTATAAAATTTTAACAGTTCCATGTATTCATGTTTTCAAATGTATAATGTTATTTATGCAACATTTTGAGATGTATCAAACAGTTTCTCATTGCCGTGGTTACCCAACTAGAATTTCTACACACAGCTCATCATTCTATAAAAAAAGCCCTTCATATAGAGGTATAAAGTTTTTCAATCATCTTCCAGCAAACCTGAGCGAGCAACAGAATAAAAACTTCTTCAAATCAAAATTGAAAGTATATTTGCAAGACAAATGTCACTATAGTATCAAAGAATCTCTTGATGCAAAATGAAAATGTGTTTGCTCATATGTATGAATATGAATGTAATAAATGTTTTCATGTATATGTGTACAAATCTATTAAATAGTAATATTTTAATATTGTTGATTATAAATTTGTCTACCATCACACGGTTTTCTATTTGTGATGTATCTTATTTCATGCTATATGTGATCTGTAAGGATTGACTGAAGATTATTATTATTATTAAGAATTATTGAATAAAGCATTGCGTTTTCTCTGTCTGTCCTTTTTTCTTTACAATAATTGTGAAAGAATAAGCAATTTAACTATAACATAGGTAGCGTACAGTTGAAAAATAAAATATTTAAATAATTTTTCAAAACTGGGTGTTTCCTCCTCTAGCATGGTCGAAAGCTTCCTTTCTCCGAGACATTTCTCGAATTCCTCGTTTGAATATACCTCAGAGGTATATCAATCCACTTCACTACGAGCGCATCACGAAGTCTATTTTCGTTCGTAGGTGGTTTTTCGCGACTTCTCACACACCTACTCATACCTGGATAGTCCCAGACATGCTCAATGGCATTTGCATCCAGGGAACATCCTTGCTCGTGGTGTATGCCGAATAGTAGAGATAATGCAATATTCAATAATTCATAAATTTGAAACGTGAAATCAAAATGAATGAAGATATAATGTACAGGAAATGAACGAAGCTTGCATACATCATAGTTTTGAATGATGTGATCCAAATGTTGCTATTTAATGCATATAAATTGAACTTCATTAGCAAACTTATTCGATGAGAATCATTCTGAGATGAAATCCTCTTTATTTATTGAAAAAAAATCAAAATCTGGCTGATAAACGATGTTCAAGATGAACATTTCAATGTAGTCATTTTTTATGCACCTGTATGTGAATTTTTTTTTCTGAGACTTTGAATTTTCAAAATCGACCCTCAAAGCATGGCTCGAATTGATAACACTAGCCAACAAATAAAAAAAAATTGCGACTAATATTATAATGGCTATACATGAGAGTTCAAAGCATCCTGACTGCGACTTCAACATCAAAAATTTTCCATCACGTAAAGATTTTGAGTTATAGATATTTTTATTTTATACAAAAATTTTCACATATAGAGAAATATAATTTCAAAACAAGAAAAAACAATATATTTTGAGACTTTATTTAGAATGCACTAAAGAAACATTCAAATGAAGTCTTTTGTGCATACCCTTTTTGAAAATGTTGACTTTCGTTTATATGTTTCATCTTTTTTCATCATAAGGAACCAATAATAATCCCCCATCATTGCTGCATCACATATGCCTTGGTAATGTTGCTCCATTGTCAGTTTATCTTGGTGGAACCTTTTCCCTTGTTCGCCACTGACAGCACCCAAATTTTCTGTGAAAAAATTCGAATGGTATTGCAAGAAATGGATTTTGAGAGACATGCGACATCCCATTCTGCAATACTTTTCAACTAGTTCTTCTACAAATGTTTCCTAATTTTCTACTTTCTTGTTCCGTGAAAACTCTGAAACAATTCTCTTGAAAGAACTCCATGCAGCTAATTCAACATTACTTAATTTTTGATCAGACTGTTTATCACTTGATAGTTTTCTAATATGTGGTCCAACAAATATATCTTCCTTCAGCTTTGCATCACTTAATTTTGGAAAAACGTGTTTAAGATATTGTCTTTTTCAAATAGTAGTCCTTATTTCAATGTTTTTTTCTACTCAAGATAGCTTTGAATCGGCAATTATTTAATTTTCTCACAGAATTCTCATTGACAGTTGTTACACTACCCTTCAGCAAACATATTTACTCTTCACTAAAATGGAATTATCATTCACATTCATATTCTTATAGTAGTTTATCAAACAGGTTTTTCAACTTTTCATTATTATACAACTGAAACAACAACAGAATATGAAACACAAATGAATTTAATTCAAAGTAGGTGCTCGAAATAGAGACTATCCTGTCGAATACAAAGACACACTCTCTCAATCGTAAGCGCATTTGCGGCGCTGAGGCCAAGAGGACAAAGAGAGCGAAAGAGGCAGGAATGGCAGCAACTACTCCTCTTCCACTCCATCTCCAACAATAAGGGCACCTCTTGTGGCGGGCGCCAAGAGCTCTGTCTGAAAACAGGCAAGGAACTGGTTGACACTGCAGAAAAACCCCATGACGTGAGTTCCTTCATGGGGAACCTAAGAATCCTAAGAATGTTGAAGAAGCTGCGCAGCGACCGTAATGTCGCTGCACCTTCCAAAGCTTTCGTGAAGGCCTCCTTGAGACACCTCAAAGTCGCCATCATAGATGAGACTAACCCGTACGGTAAGGTTACCGCAGAACGAGAGAGTCTCATCAAAAAACAACCGCCCACGTTCAAGTCGTGGACTCCACATGCAGTGTGGTCTGCGATGACGACGTGACGCTAGAGTGGCTGAAGAAAGCCACAATGAATATTTAGCCATGGGAGGAGGCATCACTTACGGTTGTCAGTGTGGATAAGCTCCCAAAGCTTACCAAAGCCTTACTCTGGACCCCGGATGACGTCCACAAGACGACATCCGGTGAAAAGGAGAGGAAGCTGGGTCGGCTGAAAGCGCAGAACCCTGACCTGACAGTAGCAAAATGGTGCACTTTCCATCATGAAGTGAATATGAACCCACAGGGACATCTCTTCGTCTTCGGGATCGGAGACGATGATCTAGCTGTCCTAAAGAAGAAGTCGATGGGGATAAGCTACGCGTTTACCTCACTGACTATTGAGGTAACAAGGAATTACAAGGAAAGGAGCAAAGAGGTCAATATCCACCTGAAGTGGATATTGACCCCTTTGGCCACCATGGGTCTCAAAAAGGAAGTCGAAGCATCTGAACAGATGACAGTCGATGACCTGACGGAAGAGGCACCCAAAAACAGCAAGGCTGCCTCCCCCCTAGCGGGGGAGCAGATGGACCTCTGAAGGTAACTTTGAATCCAACAACTGTCTCATGAGCAAGGACGTTGAAAAAAAGATAAAAATAATACAATGCAACCTCCAACACAAAAAGGCGGCAACGGCAACACATGTCGCCACTTTGATATATTGGAGGAGACAATAGTTTTGATCCAGGAGCCCTGGATAATAAAGACCAAAATTACTAGTTTCAGTAGCCTAACTGGTCAAATTTCCAGCTTACCAAGCAATCAGCTACCTAGGACGTCTACCTACGTTCCTAGGAGATACAGAGCCTTTACGATGGCACAATTCAGCACCTTAGACCTCACTGCGGTTAAAGTGGAATATCCAAATGGAAAAGGCAAATATATGGCGTTGATACTCGCATCGGTGTACCTCTCTTCATATGCAGCTACCCTACCACCGACCGGAGAAATGGAGGTACTAGTGGAACACTGCCTCAACCAGAGAGTGGAGCTTATATTGGGTTGCACTCAAACTCCCAACACTTGATCTGGGGCAGCAAGGATATCAACGCCTGAGGTAAGTCCCTATATGCATATATAATTGAGAAGGATCTAACAATCTTGAACAGAGGCACGGAACCGACATTCATTAACGCCCGTAGTCAAACATTGAAAGATATCACGCCTACGACAGCCAAAATATCAAACAAAATCTAGGACTGGCATGTCTCGAACCATATTTCTATGTCAGCCACCGCTGGTTGACCTATACGGTAAGCCAGGATCTCAGGACCAGTGTAAAACCCCGTGACCCGAAGAGGACGGATGTAGCTCTCTATAATCGGGAAATAGAGGTCCTGACTCCTGGCAACAATGAAGAACTGGAAAGGTACACAGTATCTATCCATAACGAAATAGACATTGCCTATAAGGAATTCTGTCCGATGAGGATGGTTCAAACAGATGGCACAACCAACCCATGGTGGTGCCCTGAACTGGAACACTTCAGGAAGACAGCGAGAATGACCTTCTACAAGGCAAAACGTACAAGGCTCGAGGAGGACTGAGATATACAGGGTGTCCCTGAACTTCCTCTTTTCCTATCGGGAATGTATAGATGGGGTCAAAATATCACCAGTACTTCATATAACTTTTTTTCCTAAAAGTCTTCGTAACCAAGTTACGGGCCCTCGAAGTTACAAAATGAAAAATGTTTTTCTTTGATAACTTTTCAAGTGAATATTCAAAATCATCCAAATTTTGGTAATTGACTAAACAAATGAATTCCGTCGATGAGCTTTCATGCAGGAGTCAGTTGTTTTGCTACAAAGTCAGGAACGGACTACCCCCGATGGTCCACACCCCAAAACTTTGAAATGACAGATATTTTTCAATATTTTTCAACAAAATAAGGTTACCTGGACAATTTTATGAATAAAAGTACTCGTGTGGAAAGTCGATCGGAGCAACGAGTCTTGATAAAAATGTAGTTCTACTCGACGACATCAAACCCGCTCGTCCACCATTATTTGAAATGAATAATTATCAAAGCAGAAATAATAATGATAACGTTAATTCAACAACATTTATAACAGGAATAATACAAAGTATGCTAAAATGAAGTCGTAAACAAAAAGTACAGTACCTATATGGAAGTTTAAGTCACAATTGTGATAGCAGATATTTTTTCAAAAGAAATATCAAGTTCTGTAGATTCGTGGTGTTTTTAAACTAACAAGCTACTCTACTATGAAATATCGAATTCATTCCATATTTTGTATGTACATAATACGTGTGGAATAATCACGTTTCGTGTTGATCAGTTATCTGAATCTCATGAAACTCAACATTCGAATGTTTCAAATTCTTCTTCACAGCTGAACTGTTGAGGAGTTTCACTGATAATTATAATTTTATGGGAGAAATTCTTTAACACGAATCTAAATTTAGCTGAAAAAACGCACATCGGAAAAAATATTTACGATACTAATAAAAAGCAAACGAATGAACTACAAAAACGACTGCACATGATCAGGTGAAAAATATCCAGGGAATAATTATGTTCCATTTCTTTCACAGATGTTGACAAAAAAACATTTTAGAAAGTTTTGATAAAAAATGAGAAACTGGAATGCGATTTTGTTTTGTTGAGTGGTGCTTGTCATATGACTATCATTGTATTGTCAATATTCTATAGGATATTTTGAATTTTTTTTTTATGGCCGAACAATTTACATTCAATGAATATGCAGATATGCATGTATTTTATGGACGAGCATTTTGTAATGCTGCAGAAGCTCGTCGTCTGTATTCCGAGCATTTTCCCAATCGAACGGTACCGTCAAGAGAAACACTCGAGCATGTCGATCGCAGCTTGAGGGAGACAGGTATGTAATAATTGATAATTAATTTGAGCACGTTGTTTTATTTCGATATTATTGTAGGTACAGTTTTGCCAAAACGAGGTGGTGAGGGCGCTCCTAGGACTGTACGTACCGTTGTATTGGAGGAAAATATTTTGGAAGCCGTCGCTGATGATCCTTCAATGAGCATCAGAAATCTATCAGAACAGTTCCATACATCCAAGTCCACTATTCATAGAATAATTAGGGAACAACTGCTCCACCCATTTCACATCCAGAAGGAACATGCCATGACACCTCAAGATTTTCCAGCACGACTGGAATATGCCAATTGGTTCTTGGATAGGCAAAGAGAGGATATGACTATGGATAGGCAAAGAGAGGATATGATTAATCGAGTTTTATTCACTGATGAAGCAGGTTTCAGTAGAGATGGAGTTATCAACTCTCATAATCTCCATATATGGGCCGAAGAAAATCCCCATGGGATATTGAAAACCAAACACCAACGGAAATTCAACGTGAATGTTTGGGCTGGTATCATAGGAAACCATCTTATAGGACCATTCGTTCTACAGGACCGATTGAATGGAGAACGTTATTTGGAGTTCATTCAGAACGATTTGAATGGACTTTTGGAACATGTTCCATTGCAAACCCGAAGAGATATGTGGTTTATGCATGATGGCGCTCCTTCTCATTTCAGTTTGATTGTGCGTGACCATCTGAACCATATTTTCCACAATAGATGGATTGGTAGAGGTGGGCCATATTCATGGCCATCGCGGTCTCCGGATTTAAATCCATTGGATTTCTTTCTGTGAGGGCTTCTAAAAAGCCTTGTTTACGCTACACCTATTCACACAAGAGATGCATTGTTGAATAGAATAACATTACATTGTGAAGCCATACGAAACGACCCTGGAATGCTATTTCAAGTACATAGAGGGTGTCTTCGCAGACTAAGAAAATGTATAGAGAGAGAAGGTGGTCATATCGAGCAGTTTCTGTAGCGGATTTTTCATTTCTGTGTGCTCTTGAGGCTCTTGAGTTTCGTTAGTTAAACGTGTTTGCATTATAAAAATTCGTTATGAACATTTTACCTATCATTTCCATTTTCCTTAAAAACTAATATTTTCGAATAATGGTAGATATCTCAGGATAAATGTTGTTGAATTAACGTTATCATTATTATTTCTGCTTTGATAATTATTCATTTCAAATAATGGTGGACGAGCGGGTTTGATGTCGTCGAGTGAAACTACATTTTTATCAAGACTCGTTGCTCCGATCGACTTTCCACACGAGTACTTTTATTCATAAAATTGTCCAAGTAACCTTAATTTGTTGAAAAATATTGAAAAATATCTGTCATTTCAAAGTTTTGGGTGTGGACCATCGGGGGTAGTCCGTTCCTGACTTTGTAGCAAAACAACTGACTCCTGCATGAAAGCTCATCGAAGGAATTCATTTGTTTAGTCAATTACCAAAATTTGGATGATTTTGAATATTCACTTGAAAAGTTATCAAAGAAAAACATTTTTCATTTTGTAACTTCGAGGGCCCGTTACTTGGTAACGAAGGATTTTAGGAAAAAAAGTTATATGAAGTACTGGTGATATTTTGACCCCATCTATACATTACCGAGAGGAAAAGAGGAAGTCCAGGGACACCCTGTATATCAAGCCAACCTCAGAGAGTTCAAAAAAGTCTGCAGACAAAAATAAAGAGAAGCCTGGATAGCCTATTGTGAGGCAGTCGAAGACTTCCCACTAGCTTCTAGGCTACAGAAGGCACTCTCAAATAACCACCATAAGAGTATCGGCAACCTGACGAGGGAAGATGGCGACAAAGCCGCCAACCTCCAGGAGAGTGCTGAGATTTTTATGGAAACTCACTTCCCAGGTTTTATCTTTCCTGGAACGACGAACTGGACAGAAGTACCAACAACACCCTCACAATACGACTGGCAATCTGCTAGTGCAGTAATTGATGAGAACAAGATAAGATGGTCCATATCGGGCGTTTCCCCCTTCAAGTCATCAAGACCTGACGGTATAAAATTAGCCATACTCCAAGAGGAATTGGAATATTCAGAGCCTCTCCAGTTCTGAGGTATATGTCCAGTAAGTGGAGAGAAGTAAGAGTAGTATTGATACACAAACCAGGTAGCATGGACTACACCCTACCAAAAGCATTCCGACCAATTAATCTCACATTGTTTTTGTTAAAAACTATGGAGATGCTATGGAGATGAAGTATCAGTGGTTGGCAGAATAGAGAGATCATTGAACAACAAAGAATACATCCTGGGTATATTCATAGATATCGAAGAAGCGTTTGATAAAACACCCTTTCCAACAATCACCCAGCAACTACACTTCAAGAATGTACCCATGGTAGTAGGAGAATGGATACTCAAGATGCTCTCTAGTATCAGTGTAGAAGACATCACAGTGAAAGGACTGGTCATGAGAAGATATCCACAGGTAGAGGTCTTATCACCCCTTCTCTAGATACCCTGATTAATCACCTCAACAAAAATGGATTCTACACAATTGCATACACAGATGACATAGTTATCTTGCAGACTGGTAAATTTGTGAACACACTGTGCGATAGAGCGCAGGATGGGCTAATAATAGAAACATGGTGTAAGGAACACTCACTGTCGATCAATTCCATGAAGACTGAGATGGTCTTATGGTGGAGTTTATCGGGCTTAAAACCTCCCAAAATCTTTGAATGCAAACCAAACTTCTCTTGAAGAGGTGAAATACATTGGTACTATCCTCGACAGGAAGCTAACGTGGAACTATCACCTACAGAGTAGAGCAAGAACAGCATATGTGGCTTATGAGCAGTATCGAAGGACAAAGGGACGCCATTGGGGTCTTTCACCCCGTGTGGTAACCTGGATCTACACTGCAATAATAAGGCTTATGTTAACGTACGGAGCTGTTGCATGGGGACCGCAAGTTCTACAAGCAACGGCTATCCAAAAATTATAAGAAATACAGCGACTGGCTTGTTTAAACATCACAGGAGCCATGAGAACATCAATCGCGGCAATGGAATTAATGACGGATCTTACTCCTCTGGACCTGTAAGTTGAGGAGGTTGTGCTAATGGCCATGTTACGATTGCGCACGGCTGGTGTAAAGCTCGAAGTAGGAATGGGTCAACTGAGGCTAGGCCTATGGCGGAAACCGCTTACTGCGCAACCTTTGCTGCAGGCAACCAGAAATGCAATTGAACCCTGATTTGTGTTTCATAAGCCTTACACAATACAAATTAAACAGAACACGGAGTCAGATGCTACAAATGCAATTCGCATATATACAGATGGCTCAAAAACCAAAAAAGGCTCAGGATATGGAGTGTACTCCAGATCAGAAAGCCTAAGGATCAAGTACGGAATGGGAAAAAATACCAGCGTGGTCCAAACAGAACTGGCGGTATCTCAATCACCACAAAAGAAATAACCAGGAAAAGAATTTCTGGCAAAAACATAATAGTCTGCACTTACAGCAGACAAGCCCTATTAGACTTGAACAGACAACGTATAACCTTAGGGCTAGTAATAGAGTGTCACCAAGATTCAGCCAAAGCCTCGGTAGATAATAAAATTATCCTGAGGTGAGTTGAAGGACACGGCAGGAGTAAAGGTAATCGTAAGGGGAATCGGCTGGACTAAGAATTTTAGGACCCAGTGGCACCTACGGCCTGATGACTTTGACAATTGCGGAACTAGCCAAATGATACACCCATGCTCAATCCTTAAAGAGATGGAATGGGATGCAATCTTGCCAAGATCAATTTGGGCGACCCTGGGAACCTGGCGCCGAAGAAATATCTGGCGATGACCAGGAAAAATCTATGGTTGGCAGTAAGATTTCTGACTGGCCACTGTCAACTAAGAAAGTAACTTCTTTGCATGATCTACACATCCATGTATAGAGTTACTTATCTTCAAATTGATTACTTCCTTACTTTCTTTGGAAGATTCCCATATTTTTTGTATCATGATGGAGAAGTAGAAAGCCAAAAATTTTCCCTCCCAAAAATTAATCACTTCTAAAAATATAACCCCTTCAATACAAATAGGATTCCTTTTGGCTGGGATTTAATTAAATAGGTGATTGAATGTTATTATGATGTCATCGATGACATAAGTAGACCAAACTTATTCCTTGACATTAAAAATTGTAATTCATGAATGAATTGTGTGTATTTTCTATAATGTTATCCAATTTGGTACTGAAGAGTATTAAGGCAAGTATCTTACGGCAAAACATCGATGTCTACCAGTGAGGATGACAGTGTTTCATGTAATTGCAATGTGTTACCATTTATTTAAAGTAGAAATCCTGTGATTGATTTCTGATTTTATTCCATAACGAATGTTTGGAACACAAACTGAGTAGAGAAAAGTATCTTCTGTATAATTCAGTGTTCATATAAAAGTATTTATTTCGAGAGAATTTTGTTCTTGTAATTCATGTAATTCAATGTTTGTATGAAAGTAGCTGTTTCAGGAGGGCTTTCTTCCAGTTTGAGTTTGAAAGTTACTTCTCTGCATGATCTACACATCCATGTATAGAGTTACTTATTTTCAAATTGATTACTTCCTTCCTTTCTTTGGAAGATTTTCTCTTTTTTTGTATCAAGATGGAGTAGTAGAAAGCCATAAACTTTCTTTACCAAAAGTATCTATCTGCTCTTTATTGCGAAAAGTTTTCATTTTCAACGATTATAATTCAGTGAATATTTCGAATAAGGTAAATTATAATGACTGTCAATGACAATTATTTCAACAAGTTGAATAAATGTCGTTTCAATGCATTCTTTATTCAAAGAATGCATTGAAATAAGAACTACTATTTTAAAAAGCCAATATCTGAAAAACTATTCAGTTAAGATACGGAAAACCCCAAAATGAAATGGAAAATAATTTTATATTGTTCAAACCGAAAAATTCAGGGTGTTCTATTTGAAATAACAAAGTTATCTTTGTCCGAAATTATAATGGAATGAAAATGTTCACATTATACGAGATGATCTGCCTGAGCTTCTGGAAAATGTGCTGCTGAATATCATACAACGGATGTGGTTATAATTGGATGGAGCTCCGGCAGATTTCAAATTCAGTGTCAGACAGTTTTTGAATATGTGTTTTCCGCATGAATGGATTGGTGAGGGAGGACCACATAATTGGCCAGCGAGATCACCAGATTTGATTTGCTTCGATTTTTTCCTATGGGGATACTTGAAGAATGAAGTGCACGACACTCTTCCAAGCACCCTGGAAAATATTAAGGAGAGAATGAGGGCTGCTTTTCGATGAGTGGCGTCTCAAATATTATTAGAAGTTGAGCAGTAACGGAATATAGGGTATTCTATTTTAAAAAATATAACTTTGATATGCCACACTTTTTTGAGCCCATCTGTAGACTCCAAAATACTTTCCTTCTGCAGCCTTGATGAATATACATATAACGATATGGAGAAATTTATGAAGAAATCAATGGTTTGGTTTACAGGGACCGTGTCGTATATGGGGTGCCCAAACCTGTATTGCATAACGAAATAGGGGTGTTTGAAAATTATTTGATACTCTAAAATGTGACTAATTATTCAATTTCTGAATATAAGTGTGTTGTAATTGATTCGATTTCTCGATTGGCAGTTTTATAGTTGAAAATATTAGTGATGCATTTTTTCACCTCAATTTACTGATAACAAAAACACAATTTGTTCGACTGACTATTTGAACTCAACATGAATAAAAGAATAAAAGTCAATATGAGCTTTTGGTTCATATAGAAAAGCAATGATATTATTGAAAGAAAATAAATGAAAAACTATAATCAAGCTTTGATAATCCTCGAGTGAAATTCATCATCGTCAAAGATATTACCCGGATACAATGCTTACGAGGATGTCGTCTGAAAAAATCAAAACAAATCATATAATGCAATTATTCCTTCTGACAGATTGTATTCGATTGAGATTGGATGTCACAAATTATTGGTTTTCATCTTTTATCAATTGTAAAAGTGAAAGTTTGGCAAAAAATGAATATCAGCAATTCCCCTCCTCTATTTCACGATATGCTCAGCATGAACAAGTTAGTTCAGAGTTGGCTCAGATGAACTGAAATTGTAACCTGTTGATTTTTAAAATATGATAATTTTTTATCAAAAATAACCACATGACAACTACAAATACATTCATTATTCAATCGCAAAGGAAAATAACAAATCTTTCAATATAACTATCCCTTAAATAGTGTTTTCATGTGGTCCATTGAACTCTATTAGCACTCTGAAAATGATACACTCCGTATATTTAATTCCAATTTGAATTCATCCACCCACTTCTCACGAACAGTTCCTCTTTGTAATTCTCTTGGTGCTTCCAAATGTTCTTCGATAAATCTCTGAAATACAAAAACGGTGAATAACTATTGTGTTCTTCTATTAATAGATTTGCGTCATAGCTGATATATATTGTTAATATGTGTAATGTATGTCCAAGTTCGTGACCATATTTCGTTGAAAGGTCCGATCAAAATGTTTGTGAAGTCATGGAAGTTGTATTCATTCCAAGCTGCCCGTTCTGACCGTCTGTGACCATGATGACCTGATAACCACTACAGTTCGATCAGTCATTTTGGTAATAATTGGGTTGTTGAACATTCAAAGTGAAGGAATAAAAAATACAGTTTGAATCCATAGTAGTATTTGCATAGTACAGGGTGGAACATAAATAAACTTATTTAATTGACAGTTATGTTTGGTTGTTGTATGGAAAACATTGTTGAGTGAGAGGTTGTTGAAAATATTTCATTTCTGCTGATTTCATCATTGTACTTGAGTGACTATTTTTGTCAATTGTTCAATTCGAATGACTCATACAGAGTGGAATTTTCTTCAAGTGAGTTGAGGTTAGCTTGCGTTTCTTTCCTTTCTGGATTCTGATTCAGATATTAGTTCTACTTGATATTGGAGTTTTGCTTGGAGTTATTCTTCATTGTATACTTTCTCAAGATGGATGTAAATTGATTATTTGCTGATGAACTTACATACGAATTGGAAATAAGTAGTTGTTTACAGCTGATTCTCGGCCTCCCCCCACCACTATGACGTATTAATTGCTTTTTTTATTGGTTGTTGTATGGTGAAGTCAAGGTGATGTGACCTTGAAAGGTGTGGTGTATGGATCATTCAGAATTTTTTTCCCGGTTCTAATCCTCCCCCCGCCAATATGACGTGTTATTTGCTTTTTTTGTTGTGCAGTGAAGTCAAGGCGTTGTGACCTTGAAGTGTCTGGTGCATGGATCGTTCAGATTTTTTTTTCATATGAGATTTTGTGTGTTTATGTGTGTGTGTGTGTGTGTAGGAGAATGCACGGTACAGGGTTTCATCATGTGCTTGTTTGTCTATGTACAAACATACGTCTGCATACTTCGAAGATCCTCCAAGTAATAAATGCTCCATCGGTGTGAGGGCACCAAGTTAGTAGTGGAGTGACGTCACAGCAATAACCGTTCAACGGCTAGAGAGCGACATGTTCACTCCACGACGTGTGGCAGAGTAATGCGTATTCATCGGTCTGCCCTCACCTCTCCCGAAGCGATGAAGGTTGTGTGATGTAACGCATTGCTCTAGCCCCGCTATCGATGGTGACACCACGGCAGCCGAGGACCGTCTGCCTAACGTCTACCCTCTCCGAGACCGCAACGACCACTGCTTGCTCGTACCGGCAACTGTTATCGCATCAAGTTGGGAGATGGGCTAGGCTGTGACGTCAGGCATCTCTAGTAGATAGCAACTAGCGAGGTGAACCTTTCACGGTTTCATGGTGGGGGTGACTCGCACTGTTTAATATAAAAGAAATGCCTGGCACACTATGAAATCAGTAGACGAATATATCTGCAGCAGTTAGCAATTGGTAGAGTGTTATTCAGTTCGTAATAGAAGGAAGACGGTGAGTGTATTTGTTTGTTGGAAATTGTTTATATTTTCATATATATTTTCATCATGTCCGTTTCAAAAGTAGACTCGAATAAAATTAATAATTTGATTGTACAGGAGGTTGAAATACTAGAGCAAAAGGCCTTATCATCATTGCCAATTGATGAAGTGTTCATAATTAAAAATATGTCAACTTATTCTACACGATTTGGTAAATCAATTTTATTAACTTTGCAAGATGTGAGCAATGATAAATTATTTAAAACATGGCTACCAAAACGTATTTCGTTGCAATTCAGTGATGACGATATATCTTGTATCAACTCATCAGGTGGTAAATATACGATGATGTATTTAGGACAGAGCCAACAAAGTTTTGCTGGCATGAAAACGCGATCTCTAGTCAAATTCAATATGATTGAATAATAATAGTAATAATTTATAGTGAATTTCTTTAGGTCATAGCTTACGAAGTTTTTTGGTGTGAAAACGCTAACTCTAGTCAAATTCAATATGATTGAATAATAATAGTAATTATAATGAATTTCTTATTGTTTTATAATATTCATATATTAGATGATAATAATTATATGGAAATATAAACATTACTAACTTAGTTGAATACACTCACTTTGTAACTACAAGTAAAATGGGAATGTGAGTATTATATCACTGAAAAATTGGAGGTTGCTTATTGTTTTTTTTTGTTCGATTTCAGTTCCACCATTTAAAGATGTGGATGCAGTACGCAAGTCAAGATTGGGTCGATGTTGTAGATCTCAAATCATCGGTTCAACATTTGTCGTCTAAATTGAAGGTGTTGGGTGATGGAGCCGAACATGCAAGCAATTATGATATGAGTGTATGCTATGATGAAAAACAAATCGAATTATGCCTTCGTGATGCTGAGAACTATTGGTGCAGGAGTTTGTAACAAATTTTTGGATAATGAATTGGAATTGTGGCAACTTTGTGAGGTTATGATTGAACTGAACCTAAGAAGATTCCTGTATAGCCTCCAACCATACTTGCTTTACTTTACTTATTCATCACTTTGAATTGAATGATGAAAATCGAGAGGAAATTGAAGATGGTCGCGAAAATGATGATTATGAGAAAGAAGTTATTTTAGATAGTCTGTATGTTCCTGTAAATCATAAATAATGTCAAATAAAAAACTTTGTATTATTTTCATGTTTTATTTATTTAAATCTCATGAAATACAATAGAAAATGATTACAAAACAATAAATATGATATAAAATACAATACATGATATAAGTCAGTTACAAATAAAAAAAAAAGATCATAAAACACTACATGATAGAGTGAAAAACAAAGTGTCAATATCTGCTATGAACTGAACCATCCAATGCATTGTATGTTAAAACTGTATCATGCAAAATTAATGCATATACTTTAGTGTTGTCTGGAAACTTGGTCTTTCTCGTCTCAAACTCAATCTTTATATCAATAGTTGATGATTTTGTTGCATTTGGTTGATGGGAACAATCGATGACGAATAGTGGTAATATCTTGTGTTCTATCTTCAGATGTGGTAGTTATTTGGAATGCGATGATGACAAAACGAGGAGTTTCCAATGCGTTAGTTGTTTTGATGGCCCATATGTCTGAAGAAGTCCCACGTAATGATGGTAGTTCATAGAGGTCCCACATACGATACGCCAACTTGATTTTGGCATTCAGACCGCTTTTGTTTATTCTACTCAAAAGTTAAAGCTTGTGTTTATCATCTGGTACAATATGTCTTATTTTCCATTCGATTCTATTTATTTCCAAATCAGCATCAACTTCACCTATATATGAGTTTTTGAATGATCGAGCGATAATCAAAATCAATTCCTGTTTGGCATTCAAGATACTTTTGTTGTAATCTTCAGCAAAACCCATCAAATATTTCAGTGGTAGTTTTCCACTAAAAACATGACTGTTTGTATCCAAGATATCTTGCTTCAATTGTGAAAGTCCCCAACCAGATGTCAATAATGTGTTAGCATGAGATTGTCCAAATGATATCATGATTTTCATTGTAGATGTTATCCCAGGTTTTCTAACAACAGCCACTTGTTCACCATCCATTTCATAACGAATTTCGTCAAAGAGAAATGCAATTGCATTATTCGAGAGATAGCATGTTTTCGCTACATCTTTGGGGGTGAATGTACCTTCTATGCAAATGAAGCTCTCGGCAATATCTAGTATAACATCTTGATTATTGATTGCAATTCTGATTTCATCCGAATTCCTGAATAGCGGTGATCCATAGGGCTTATATGTGTGCTCATGTAAACTTATGAGAGAATGATCGAGCACTGGTTCATTGAATATATTCAACTTTTCATTGTTTGTTTCGAGCACCATTGTTATTTTCTCACTTTCAATCCAATCGATTTCAAAAATTTAAGATCACTCACAGACAGAGCGTTATGTGCTAACTGTTTAGCATACACTTGTGGAATGAGTTTTTTTTTATGCACACCTTTCTTTTTGATAGTGCAACTCGTTTGGGATTGTTCAATGCGATTTTGTCTATTATAAATGAAACCCATAACAACAGTTATTCGATTTTCTTCAATTCCAAAATAATGAAAATCTCTTCTTCGCTTCCAAAATCGATAAGGTTATTTTTTTCATCCAAAATACGCACTGTAATGTTGTGAATCAATTGACGACCTTCTGGACTGACAGGCATATATATAATACTGTGTGGTTCTTTAGTAAGATTGTAGCCAGGTTCAACATCAATATCGAATGAGAAAAGAATGTGGGATTCTTCACCATTTATATATGAACCAGATATTATATTGCAATCTAAGCGGATAAGTCTCACAGTTGTAATGTTTATTGGTAATGATGATTCATGTATCTGATTTGGTGGAAATATTTCATGAGCGAACCCCATCATTTCTGCTATTGAATTTGGATGTGTCAGATCAATTTCATATTTGGATCGCATTTCACATTTGAATGTATTATTATTGGCGTGTAGATAGAAAATATCATCTGCAACGACATCATTTGGTTTTTTATCATGAAACAATCTGAACATGATATGTTTCTGTATGACGGCATTGATCTCTGCTGTTTCATAAGCACCACATGGAATTTCAATTGTCAACTTTTGGGGTATCGATGAGTTGTCATTACTGATTCTAAAACTAACTAAGTTATTAGCTTCAGTTATATTATTGATTGTATTGCATCCATAGAATCCCAAAAGTCCTAATCCATAACGACTGTTCCTATCCAATTCAATTGGTGGAAAAAAATCCGCACTCAAGACACTTGTCCCGACAGCTTGTAGCTCGAACTTTCGTGACATGACTGATGAATATTTTGAAACACATTTCAATTTATTATTGTACACAGCAACAGCACATTTGAGACAATTTACACTTTTTGGAAGGTGTTGTATTGTAATAAGTATCATTTTTATTGATACCAATATTCACATCCTCTATATTACAAATACAACACATAGATTTCCGAGGTATAGGACCGTCATTAACATCCGATTCTGAATTTTGATCGTGGTGGTGGTGCTCATAACAATATCTATGTTTCATTATATCGATGTCATCTTGCAGATGCTTAGGCAACTTTTCCCAAACATATGCAATCTCATGTGCAACACATGCAATTATCACTTCCTTAGGCATATTTGCAAGCATCACTTTATCCATTTTTTTCAAGGTACCATATTTTGGAAACATTCTAAGTGAAAACCCCATTCTCTTGATAGCCTCCCGATCCAGTTTTGGTGTTGAATCCATTTTTATTTGGAAAATTATTTAGAGAGAAACTGCAAGCACAAGTGACCACAGAGAACTGTATTGAATTTCTGTTGTCGATCATAGTTATATTTGATTTTTACATTCGAACATTTTCGAAAGAATCGAGTCAATTCCAATGGTGGGGGTAGATCTCCAAAACTATCGAAATATGTGACTTCTTTCCCACATTTTTTATATGCCACCCAATGTGTTCCTGGTCCACTTATTCCATCTAAATTAACAATAGCTGTCTCGTTTTGTTTTGGACCTGAAGATGGTAATCTATCACGCATAAAAACACCACGAAAATGTGGAATTTTCATTTTTTGTGCATAATAACTGAGATCGAGATCAGTAAGAGGCCTCTGAGGTAGGAGTTCAATTAGTTTTTTGTTTTGTTTATGGCTTTGTATGGTTTTAAATATAGTCCTAAACCTTTACGGTATGGTTTGAGATATATTCCACTTCCGCGTTTGCCTAATGCTACAGCCTCCATGGTTTTATTGTGACGATTGGCTTCCATTAAAGCCGCTCTGCTGGCTTTTGCCGAATTCACGGCCTTGGTAATACCAGCAGCGGCTCCCGCCAAACTTCCTAGTGCAGATAGTCCAGCAGAAATTGGTATCAATGGTAAAAGTCCACCGATCTTGGGAACAGGAATTATGCGTGGTGTGCGGATTTTCTTCTTTCCACCGGCAGCTTTAAGGTATTTACGTGCCGCCTGCAATGCCACAGTGATAGCTTTTTTGCTATTATTCGTCACAAATTGATTCCCACCAGATTTTTTCAATACATTTCGCACTTTATGGACTATCCCAGCACCAAATGCAACTTTTTAATTTAATTTTTCTTCGTTTGTTTCCTCCTACATTTTTTCTTATTGGTACTACAACCCATGCCCATATGTCTTTTCGCTTTCATAATGTTGGTGACAAGTAATGCAGCTGCTCTTTCCCCAATACTCGCGTCCTTCGATTTAACCCTATCCCAAGCGCTGTATTCAAGTTCTTTGTCGGCTAAATGTCTTGCTGCAAGATCGGATGGATGCTTAGAATATTGAATATCGTGTTTTTTGCATTCAATATCTAATTTATTGATTCCAGGGTCGTTACGAGCTAAACGTTGTTTCAATTTTGTACCCGGTCCACAGTATTGATAACCTCCGGGTAGATGTAATTCGAAAGGAAGTTTGTTTATTAAATCATTAACGAAACCACAACCTCTTTTAATTTTACGATCACTTTCAATACGTCCGTATCGTTTGATGGTACACATTGAAATGAATAAGCTAATAACATTTATATAGTCTCCAACCACGGCACGATGCGCATTGTAAAACAGAAAGAAAAGTTTGCTGTAGATAATCTAGATGAGAAATTTGGGTGTGGATTGAATGGACAAAGGGTATTCAGACATGGTCCACTACTTCCATCATCAGTTCGAGGACTCATTATAGGACCTTCAAATTGTGGAAAGACGAATGCAATGATATCACTATTAACACATCCACAAGGACTGAGATTTAGAAATGTGTATCTCTATTCGATATCACTCAATCAACCTAAATATCAGTACTTGCGAAGTGTTTTGGAACCTATAAAAGGATTAGGTTTTTATACATTCAGCAATAATGCAGAAATAGTGGAACCCTCCGACGCTAAGCCTAATTCTGTTTTCATTTTCGATGATGTGATATGTGAAAAGCAAGATATTATTAGATCATATTTCTGTATGGGACGTCATAAGGATGTTGATTGTTTTTATCTAGCACAGACATATTCACGGGTACCCAAACAGTTAGTGCGTGACAATACCAATTTCATTATAATGTTCAAACAAGATGAGACGAATTTACATCACATTTATTCAGATCATGTTTCACCCGATGTAACATTCAAACAATTCCAATTGATGTGTGTTAAATGCTGGGAGGACCAATATGTATTTCTAGTCATTGATAAGGATAGAAAAATAGATGAAGGTAGATATCGCAAAGGATTCGATAGTTTTATATACCCATGATCTTGTTTTTGGAACTTATTCGATCACTGAATATTGTAGAGGTCACTTCATCAGCGAATTAAGCTTTAATTCAAAAAAGGGCATTATGAATACAAAAAAAGATTCTGAAAATAAAAACAATGAAATGAATTTGAAACGTCAACTAGTAGAGACAACAGAAGCTGTCAGGCAGAAATTCAACTCTACCAAGAATGATAATATTAAAAATCGTACGACACTTGAAAGATTGTATGAGCCCATAATGAAACCATTGAATGTTTTATCATCAAACGCTATTTCTAAATCACCAGTGTTATCATCAAATCATGGAACTGTTCAATCTACTTCAAATTATCCCATGAGTACTCCAATAGGGAGAAAACAATCTTTTGGTAGTGTATCATCTGTTAATAGTGACACGAGCACACTTCAAGACGATATGAGAAAAACTCCATTCGAAACACCATCATCGTCCCACATCGATTCCTCGGATCCTGACACCTCACCTGATATGAATGAAAGTGGTGAAGATGTTTTGATGAAACATTTGAATAATGTAAAATCTAGAAATCCAGCATATGATGGAACATTTGGCGTACGTATGGATCCTATTACACAAAAGCTGAAAATGGGAAGTCTAGTGGTGCATTTCAAAGATGGAAACATTTCATTTTGGGATGCTAATAAAGTGAAAAAATATGAATGCGCAGGTAGTCCAGAATTGTATGATATGATCTTTTTGAAGAATCCACAAGATGTTGATAATAAAGAAACTCGTCAAGTATATTCCAAAATATTGAAAATAACGAATGCTCCATATAAACAATATCATCTGAAGAATGGTTTTAAAAATACAAATTCTAAAAAATTTCGTGAAGTTATCAAACCTCTTTTAGACTCACGACAATATCCAATAAGAAGTAGAAGTAAAATTGGTGGAGCACTCAAACGAGTGAAAATGGAGAAAATATATAATTCTAAACCTGTGAATTATGTGTACTGGAATTCACCGAAAGAGTTAGTTGCTCGCCTACGACTATTGGTAGCTTCAAAGTCAGCTGGACATACCGGACATGATAATGAAATAATTTCAATAATTGAAGAATTACGTGAAGAAGGTATAATATATTAACATATCCACATGTAATGATCACTGCCACATCATCATTCAATGCAGTAACATTATCACCTTTTCTCTTTAATCATATTGAAATAGAATGACTAATGAAATAAGTGATGTCAAACGACAAGTTGTTAATGAATTACATAAACCTGCAAGACGTAATTTTCGTAGAAGAATAACCACCATCAAAGGTTTTGCAGATCTATGGCAAATAGATTTAGCTGAACTGCAACCTTATGCAAAAAGTAATGAAGGATACCGATATATACTTGTAGTGATAGATTGTTACTCCAAATATCTGTGGACTGTAGCAGTTAAAGATAAAACAGGTAGTACAGTAACTAATGCAATGAAACATGTACTGAAAGAAGCCAAATACTTCCCCAAACACATACAAAGCGATCAAGGGAAAGAATTTTTCAATAAAAGCTTCTCATCTCTCATGCGAGAATATAATATCAATCATTATTCAACATTTGGCACAAAGAAGGCAGCTATAGCAGAAAGAGTGATTCGTACAATAAAGGCATGGCTCTACAAGGAATTTTCGATGAGAGGTCACCACAAATGGCTTGATATTCTTCCAATTATAACTAGTAGATATAATAATAAAGTTCATTGTACAATAGGTATGGCACCCATCAATGTTGATTCAACAACAAAATTGAAATTCAAGGGTATCAATGGAATTGGAGGAAGACAAAGTAAACCCAAATTCCAATTGAATGATATTGTACGTATAAGTAAATACAAAAATATTTTTGAAAAGTCTTACACTGCGAATTTTACCACGGAGCTATTCGAAATTGTTAAAATTAATAAAACCTTCCCAACGACTTATAATCTTGAAGATATGAATGAACAGCCGATTAGAGGATGTTTTTACGAAGAAGAGTTATTACGAACCGAGAATCCTGACGTATATCTGATTGAGAAGGTGTTGAAGAGAAGAAAAAATAAAGTATATGTAAAGTGGTTAGGCCTTCCTAGCGAACAAAATTCTTGGATTGATGAATCAAATATGGTTTAAATGTATATAATAGTGACTTTTATGAATAAAGTAATATTATAGTTCATTATTGTTTTCATTTCAATTATGAGTATGTGAACTGAAAAATATTGCAGCGGTAAACATTGCCCCAGCCATTCGCAATTTTCTCTGTATACCAAACCAAATTAATTGTATACTCCATTCCCGCTTATATTTTTCAACTCACGATATTGAAAACACATTATCATTCCCAAAACTAATCGCCGTCACTTTGAAATGCAGTATCCAACTCTTTTTGCCAATTATCTCTCACTGATAATGCTGTCTCATAAAGCTTAGTCGACTCCTCAAGCTCAGCCTGAGCTTGCATTCTCGAACGTTGATGGAATTGCTTATCTTTACCAATTTTTGAACGGAGTTCATCAGCATCTTTAGACATTCTAGCCAATTCAACCTTCGCTAATGCAATCTTGGCATCTAATGCTTCAAGAGTTTCATTATTAGCATTAATAGCTCGCTCACTCTTTTCAAGTTCAGCAATAGTCATCTGTGCCTTTACAAGACGGCATTTTGCTTTCCTTTTCATTTCCCCAAACCGATGGAGGGGACTGAAAGAAGATAGCGGTTCAGCTTTCAAATCACTCTTCATTTCTTTAGGAGTACCTTTTGGCTTCCTCTTCGATCTGTCACTTTTCGTTGCGGGTTTTTTCTGTCGCACAACACTTTTGGATTCTTTCTTTTCTTTAAAGTCAGTGACAATCGATGAAGATGCCTTAGTAACCTTCCTCTTGATTGTTCTAGATTTCTTATCAACACCAAGAGGAAGGGTAGATGAAGAGTGTTTGAGTGATGATAATTGCGAAACGATCGGATTTTCAATAATAATTTGCTCATTTGGTTCTGGCACATCTGCAAAGTTAACGAAGTCGTTAATATCAAAATCATTTATCGAATCTTGACTCGATAAATGTAATACTGGAATATTTTCAAAATCAGTCTGATCGATATCAACAAGTGGTGAACCATCTTCAGCAATCAATAGCGGCATAGAGCTCATGATTATTAAGGTCTGAGCAATGATATGTGATAGCAATAGAATGTGGGTAGGAAAGGTGATGATGTTACTGAGACCTCACCATTTATAGAAGAAAATAAACTAGCGCATGCGCTCTTTCATCAACTGTCACATGCGCTCTCTCAGTAAACTATTCACGCATGTAACAATCTTTGTCATTTAAGAGGAAAACTTTGTGTTGCATGCATGTATTTTCAAATGTTAGAAAATAATACAAATAAATTCAAAATATATATATATATATATATATATATATATATATATATTTATTAATAATAGAGGACAATAACGATAATAAAAAATATAAAATGAAAAATGTTAATATGTCTCTGTGGATGTGGAACGTTCTTTGACTCTATTCCTCAATAGTTGTTGCTCGTGCGTCAAACACCAACATTGAAAAAAATGGATTCTCCTATTGGGGTAGAGTTGACCAACCTTCTCACATAGATCCCAAGTACTTCTACATGCATTGCATACATGATTCCAACAATTCATGGAATATGTATCACAACGCAAACAACGTTGCAGTGGAGTTGGAACGGCAGCACAGGTACCACAAATATTTCTACAGATACCTATATTGTTAAATATTATAGGTTCGGAACACTTCAGACACTGTAACTGTTGTTGACGATAATCCGATTTTGTTCGCTTCGGTGGATGAGAAGGAGGCGATAGTTGAATCCGCAACACGCAATCGCTACACATACCAGTACATGGATTGATTGAATCCTTAGGTCTACTTATTTGACAAAAGTAGCACACAATAGCCCCTGCAATCATCATTGGGTAGACACACACTTTTGGTTTTTCATTCCACTCTTTTGGAAACGGCATTTTACTAATTCGATTAGAAATATTAAGAGATGACTTACAGAAACTCTGAATGCTCTCTCCCCACACCTACGATCTCTATTTATACAAATCAACATCATGTGAAAGTATAGTGGGATAACTTCTCCTACTATTCCACTCTAAACGAGTCAAGTGGGAGTCGCATCACCTCCTATATAAGTCGACTTGCAAACCTAGAGTTCATTCATTCACTCTCTACAACTGTGAGCAAACAACAACAAGATGAATTCTGCAAAAATAAATGCTGCATTAAATAGAATATCTGCTGTTGATGAAAACAATTGGATAGACGAATCAGATGATGAGGATGTCAATGTTCCGCTAGAGGAAGTGATAGTTGAAGCAGGAGTCGATGAAGATGAGATAGACGAAGTTGAAAACGAGGCCAACCAAAGCGACGAAGATGATGACGTGATGGAGTTTGAGAGGGTCATGGATGAAGAAGGAGATGATGAAGGGATAGAAGCTGACACAACTGAAGGCGATGGTGCTTTGAGGATCGGTATGCGAACGCTCAATGTCAGTGAGACACTGGAAGATCCCTTGGATTTGTATTGTGCAATGGATGCATACGTATTGATCAGCACAATAGATGGAGAGAACAAAAAACTATGTTGGTGCTGCTTTCGGTTTTATTCGCATAGAAACAATAATGGAGGGTGGTATGCCCATGTCAACACCCACAACACTGTCTCAATTATGGAAATGGGACAGAATTGGTGTGAAGCTTGCGAGAGGCCACTAACAAACTTCACCCGAGTATCTACATGTATTATATGTAATAATGTCCAACCTGTGGCACAATAACCGTGGACCTACTGGTCAAAAAAAAAACAACAGCCCTTTTCAGGGCTACATTATTCACACAAACAGTAGTTAGTTATATTAGTATTCATAGATTATATGACAAATGAATACTTTGACTAATAAAAGTCTAAGTTGGAAATTTGTTAGTCTTTGAATATCTATACATTATATGACAAATAAATTACTACTTTGACTGAAAAGTCGAAATTTGGAATTTGATAGTCATTGAATATCTATGCATATGATGAGTACTACTTTAAATGAAAGTTGAAGTTGGCATTTTGTCAATCATTGTATGCATATAATGATGAATACTTTCACATACATATATTTCGTTTGAGATTATAATGTTAACATAATGTTAACAATGGTATGGATCTGTTTCTGTTTGAAAGTATAATGGTTGCTCTGAAAAGAGCTATTTTTTTTTATTGTTTAAGTCTTTAATTGTAGCCCTGAAAAGGGCTGTTATTTTTTTATTAATCCATGCAATGATATGGACTAACGCTCCTCATTATCAGAAACAATAATTATGGTATCGTCCTCTGAATCAGATGATATACTCATGATGTCGTCGTCGTCATAATCATCTGAATCAGATGATATACTAATCACATCATCCGCATTGTTGTCGTTAACAGCATCTATGTCGTCCTGAATACCTTGTTCCACTCGTTCTGCGAAATCATCAGGAAGATCATAGATTCGCTGCAGAAATTGAGCGAAGGTTGTACTCAAATGATCAGACGTTGAATCTATTTCATGTACTTGGATGGGTCCTGTACTTGACATTGTGGAAGAATGATATAGAACTGGGATTGTTGCTATATTCATATTGGAAGAAATGAAACGGAGGGGGTGAAGTGTAAATGTAGAACAGTGTTTGAGATTCGAAAACATCAAGAATGAAACTCTGAGCGATTATTAGGAGAAATTCCTAGTGATTATTATGAAAAAAAAACTAATAAGAGGGAGAGGAAGGGAGAGGAAGGGAGGAAGACACTGCCCCAGCCTCGCAGTGCCTCGTGTACACCAACCAAAAAGTGTGTACTCCGTGGAAGGAAAGGATGGACGAGTAGATGATTATATGTCATCATCGGAATTGAGGACATCATCATCGATCAGGATTGGGGATGGCGGAGGACTATCCTCGATGAGGATAGGGGATGGTGGAGGACGTCTAACGTCAAGCTCGTCATCAGCATCGTCCCCAGAGTCGTCGTCGTCGTCATCATCTGTGGTGTCTCCAGGTGGTGGGTCACCCCATTCGTCATCCCATTGGTAGGGATCCGGATAATCCCCGTCCGATAGGTCAGCTTCATCACTCCCAGTGACATGCTGAACCTGCACCCTATAGTCATTATTCATGAATTCGAAGGGAATGTCATGAGGTGCCGTTGTGGAGTCCACGAATCCTTCCTGTATAGATGCACAGTAAGGCATCTGAGGCACCGGGACACTATAGAACTCAGTAGTTGAATCAGGTTCCATCTCGATGCTAGCTGATCAACTGAATGTTTCATCAGATGATTCCTACTTTTATTCTTTTGAGAGGGAGTGGGAGAGGAGTGGGACATTGAGTAGGGGTAAATTGCAGTGTGACATAAGACATATTCAATGAGTAGAGGTAAATTGAAAAGTGACATAAGACATATTCAATGAAAGAGATACTTGAATGGATAAAATACAAATGAAATATACTTGTCGATTTCACTATGAAACATGTCTATTTTTTATTTTTTAAATTTTCTTCACATGAGATTATTTACAAGTGATTAGAGAACACAAAAATTGATGTGAGGTATTTGTCTAGAAGAACTTGGAATTGAAATAAAAAAAAATAATAATAATAAGAGGAAGTGAAGAAGATTTTTTGATAATCTTCGCATGTCGATTCATTCTTTATTACCGATCGTTTAACCCCTTTGGCTTTCTTAAATTCACCATCATCAGATTTCACATAATATGCTTTAGCAACTGTAGCATAAAAACTTATGATTGGATCATTTGGAAATTCATCTTTGAAGTTA
This sequence comes from Leptinotarsa decemlineata, assembly GCF_025532065.1. NCBI lineage: Eukaryota > Metazoa > Arthropoda > Insecta > Coleoptera > Chrysomelidae > Leptinotarsa > Leptinotarsa decemlineata. Next base: position 879,398 of record NW_027412586.1, read on the forward strand.
CCCAAGACTGAACTTGTTACTGGAATATTGAATTGGTTAACTATACTGTAATTGGATGTATCAAATCTACTTATGTTAGTTTTTATGAATTCATAAAAATTTTCTGTGTTTACTTTAAGAATGAGCGAGTCGGTATCTGTGTAAAGTAAAGAGACATTTTCATCAAAGTGTTGTTTGATGCATCCATAGAAAAAGTCATACATGACTGTTTTAGATAATTCTAATATGGAAAATCCCAAACATAATGGTTTATCGTAATGAACCTTCACTCTACCCAATTGAATGGCAACGAAATTATCAGTGAAAATTGAACAATTTTTGAAATTTGGTTTGGCTATGAGAGTGCTGGCACCTATATTTTTCTTTATATTTTCCCAATGTGTAACGAGTCTAACATCAATTCGATTATCTACATTCTCCATTGTCTTTCCATACACCGCATTATTCATTAGTTTATAGAAATCTTTAACAGATTTGTTGTTAGACCTATTACGCTTTTCAGTATTAAGATCTATATAGGGTTTCATCCAGCATGATTGTTTGAATTTCAATACTCTATGTGTATTCATTACAATCAATCCATTTTTGACAGCTTGCTGTAGATTCCTATAATGAACAATATATTTTCTTTTATCATTCAAATTTGGGGTTAATTTGGGAATTTTCGATTGTGTACGAGGTGGTATTATTTTTTCGACTAAAAATGGAAGGTCAGAATGTTTATCATGCAACTCTTGTGGATAATGAATGTACACTTCAAATACATACCCATACGGACTATCAGTACTCACATCCATCACATCAAGATTAAGAATTTCATTTGGTGTCAACCATGTAAATTCACTTGTTGGTAGAGGTTGTGACATACTGTGACCGTATAGATTTGTTGCATCTAAATATGTAATGAATGTGGAAGGTTCATTGGGATTATCATTCGGTAAAAATCTATTATTTGCTATATGTTTCCTCTCGCTACATTGACTAATTCCACCTCGTATACCTTTTTGAAAAAAGTGAATCATATCAATGTCAGTTAGTAATTCCAATTCAACAATAGTGAACTTCAACATGGCATCCCATGATAATCCAGGTGCAGTGTAATATTGTGCCGGATCTAAGTTATATATCTCTAAACTTGTGGTGCGGAAGTTTTCAAAAATATCACATAGTAGCAATACATCCGACTTCAAATACAAATCAGAGTATTCCCCCAAATTCTGACACTCGAATAAATTCCAAACATTTCTAGCCCTATCATAATCAGTTTTCGATATATGCTCACAATTGAGTGTGTCATAAAACTGATTTTTTGTCGGAAGTAATGGATAATTCAATTTGTCGATGTCATCAACAAAACTATATGGAAATACACCTTTCTGTCTCATCAAATTGAATTTCTCAATTTGTGGGAAATGTTTGTGCATCTCCAAACATTGATCGGAGGTCAAGTTTGCACCCAACTTCTCCAACGAATTAGTCATAAATTTATAACTATCGATAAATCTCATTTTGAGATAATTCTTCCTAACCACACCATCTTTATCGGTATAGCTGTGTGTAAAGAGATGCTTCGTGAAAGATATATATTTCTCTTTAGTTTGCGGGATAACATCAACTTTCTCTTTATTCCTATACAATTCTTTTATGAATAAATGACAATCATAACCACTTAAATTATGAAAAATGATAGGTATGAAGTTTGGTATTTTGAAATTTGAATTACATTTCGAGTGAGCGGCATGTGATCTTCTCTTTCCTGTGACATGACAATGATCTCTTACTTTGACTTCACCATCAGTAAATGCTTTATTACATATACCACAAGTTCTGGCTGCAGCAAACTGTTCTTCTTCTTCGACAGTTTGTGTATCCATTGGTTTAGGGTTTCTGAGATGATTTTCATGTATCTCTTTCAAATCATCTTCAATGCTACTCACAAATTTCTGAGCTGCATCTACACCCCTATATGTGACAAATTTTGTCAAATCATCATTATATGAACACTTTATCAAATAAGCAAATGAATATGGGGCATGTTTGAATGTTTTAATCGTGTATGAACTTTCAGGATTTGGCTCATTCACATGAATCGATTTGAGCACTGATTCAAAATCAGCATACACTACAAATGGCACCCTCATTTGTCTCTCAAAGTTTTCAAACATTAGTTTATTTTCCGCAACCATTCTACCATATTTATTGATCTTTAAATTAGTAGTTGGTGTTGTGGTACTAATGTGATTACAATCATACATATTATGACGTAAAAGCAATCTCTCATCAGAAAAATATATCAAACATCCGTCACAAAAATATTTTTTCTGTCTATGAGCTGATAGTTGATTAGAAACTAATCTTGAAAGATCTTTGATCCAACAATAGTGACCATTACCGAAGTCATCAGTTATAAACAACAAATTGACATGTCTCCGGAGTCTTCTCTGTGAGTATCGCAATGGACCAATCACTTCATACTTCATTTTACCCTTCTCAAATGTACTCTCTTAACCGTAAACATTAATTGAAATATCATACCTGTGACATCTAAAACAGTGGAAAAATGTGGATATGACGTAAGTTCGGACACTCGACTATCTGCAGGATATAATGCTGATGTTATAGCCCAAGCAAAACAATATTGATCTTCATTACGAACATTCACAACAGCTTTCTTCCATTGAATACATTGAGGCAGCTACACATATGAACGTCCTTCCAGTGGACTGTGTTTATTAATGTTGACCTCGAGAAACAATATTTTTTCACAAGTCCAACCTGAATTATAAAAAAAAATATTACTATTCAATCTTATTGAAATTTTTAAAAAATAAATACCTGAGTCACGATCCTGGAACTCAGTCGTTTGAGCCACAATTACATCACGGAATCCATCAAAAACAGCATTCAAATCTGAAGATTGGTCCACTATTTTATTTTGGGAATTAAATGACTTCGTGTCCCTCGAATCATCAGTCTGAAGAATATAATTCCCAAAAACTTCCATATTCACCTTGATGCTTTTATGGATCCTGATGGCTGATTCCAGTAATTCAATGACCTCCTGCCTAATCTCATTGGAAAATGACATGTAGTCACTGGTTACAATCGAACTCTCCACCCTGTATGTAGCAATGCGGCAATTGAATGCATTCGTTATAATTTGAACACCGTCAGACAATTGAACACATGCATTATTTTTATGACTCATGGTTCTTCGGTGAGAATTCACTTGGGTCATAGGAATTGTCACATTACAACAATTGCACGTATACATAGGTGTTGCATTATCCACTCTCACCCGTTTCACTGCAGGCCCTCCTTGGCAACTCTGGAGCTGATGCCGACGAAGATTATCACTACGAGTGAAAGATTTACCACAGTCACAGGAATACATTTTATATAATAGTTCTCACTAACTCACTTGATGTAAACTGACATAGCCAACACTCGTACGCTTCTCAAATACACTCTGTAGGACCCGTCAAGACGTCATAGCCAACCCCACTTCTCAACTACATGCGCCAAGATTACCTCCCAACTGAATGCGATAACAGATGTCGATATACGAGCAAGCAGTGGTCGTTGCGGTCTCGGAGAGGGTAGACGTTAGGCAGACGGTCCTCGGCTGCCGTGGTGTCACCATCGATAGCGGGGCTAGAGCAATGCGTTACATCACAACCTTCATCGCTTCGGGAGAGGTGAGGGCAGACCGATGAATACGCATTACTCTGCCACACGTCGTGGAGTGAACATGTCGCTCTCTAGCCGTTGAACGGTTATTGCTGTGACGTCACTCCACTACTAACTTGGTGCCCTCACACCGATGGAGCATTTATTACTTGGAGGATCTTCGAAGTATGCAGAAGTATGTTTGTACATAGACAAACAAGCACATGATGAAACCCTGTACCGTGCATTCTCCTACACACACACACACACACACACATAAACACACAAAATCTCATATGAAAAAAAAATCTGAACGATCCATGCACCAGACACTTCAAGGTCACAACGCCTTGACTTCACTGCACAACAAAAAAAGCAAATAACACGTCATATTGGTGGGGGGAGGATTAGAACCGGGGAAAAAATTTTGAACGATCCATACACCACACCCTTCAAGGTCACATCACCTTGACTTCACCAAACAAAACCAATAAAAAAAGCAAATAATACGTCATAGTGGTGGGGGGAGGCCGAGAATCAGCTGTAAACAACTACTGAAATAAGAGGATTTCCAATAGAAAATATCACAACAAAAATAATTACTAATTAGACATGCTCCCCGTTGAGATAAAGAAGGAGTGCCTTTGGCCTGATTCTGAATCATTCGGATTCAAAGACTGAACTGACTGTATGAAGGATAAAAAATTCAGAACTCCCAGAAGCCGTATTGAACTTTCAACTGAACGATAGGAAAAATATCTACAAAATATTTCTTACAGACCTGTACATCATTCACTTAGATTAGGATGTATGCAAGGAGCAACCAAAATGTAATTGATTATGCGTTGTTCTGATTTATTTGGTGAGATTACCTGAGCTGGTGGTGCATTCTCCATATGAGTTCCATATGAACTGGTAGACGTGGAAGAAAGTCGGCAAAATACTGATTGTCTCCTATTGTTGGGGAAACAAGACGTCTCTTTGAAAAAAATTCATCAACACAAACAGGCCAGTTATTCAACGTCAAAAATACAAACAAGTCATGTAACTTTTCCTCAGGAACCTGTACGAGCAGCAATAGATTTTGAACCAGCTTCAGGGCTGCCTCAAGTGAAGAGTGTGGAAATAATCGCTTTACCACACAAGCTAAATTGTGTTTAGCTATTCAACCGCATAAATAGCTGTGGATAATCTTCTATTTAGGGAACAGTACCTATGTATCATTTTTTTTGTTGTGACAATCGACAAATGAAAGTCGGTTGTTAGAAATAACAGTTCGATGAAAAAGGTTCTGTTAATTAGTCAAAGCACTCGAGGTGCTCGAGAAAAAGTTTTTTTCTATGTGAGGGCCGTAGAGAATCTTTTTCGAAAACCTAACCAACCAACATCAAAGAAAACTAGAATGAAGACAATTTGTCGGAGTCTGCTACCATATATTCAAATACAGTAATCCTTCCAATCAATTCAAACAGTTTCTGAGTTATTTCAACTGAGCCGCACTCTAGAAGAAACGCAAGTAAGACTTTTTAAATTCCAGTATTTCCGGACAAATTATCATCAAGGAATGCCTGAACCTGAATCAGCTTACAACAAACTATGTCAAGGAAATTTCCAAACTTCTGCTGCCGCGGTGAGCATTGCTGGTGAAGTAGCTCACAATAAATCAGCTGCTGTTGGAAAAAACATTTCAACCTTCGTGCTGTTATTGTGGAGCAACTGATCATACGTTTCGAGCATGTCATGAAACGAAACATAAATTTAATTTCAAGTGTCCTGAATGTCAGAATAGACAGGGGTCGTCAGTAAGTCGTCTAACAGATCGTATCCCTACTTCAAAAAAGCTAATCATGATTACGTGTTAGCACGTAACGCAGTGAAAATCTTGTAGCTTTGATGTATATTTTTTAAATAGCAAAATACTGAAGGAGATAACGGAAGTGATAATAAATCCAGTGACGGAACTGATTAACATTTATTTTACTGATGATGTATTTCCTGATGCCTTTAAGATATCCAAAGTTATTCCCATTTTCAAAAATGGTGACAGATATCTTCCTGACAACTACAGACCTATCTCCATAATACCAATTCTAGAAAAAATTATTGAGATCATTCTGAAAAATCGGCTGTGTTGTTTCTTTGGTGAATACAACACACTTCACTGTTTTCAATATGGATTTCGGACGAACTGTTCCACGGTCCAGGCAGTAAATAGAGTCGTGGGAAGAATAGTTGAGGGTCTTGAGACTGGGAAGTTAACAGGTATCACACTCTGTGACTAATACAAGGCGTTTGACTGTGTTGCACATGAGCTGCTGCTAGCAAAGCTCGAGCACTGTAGGGTAAGAGGGACCCCACTGAATCTCTTGAAGTCCTATTCAACCAACCGCCATCAAGTGGTATCTGTCAACGGAACTACTTCGCTACGGGCTCGTACTGATCATGGCGTGTCACAGGGATCCGTACTTGGGCCATTGTTGTTCACCATTTAGGTCAATGATATATTTCATTACTTGTTTCCGAATATGTGTATTGCATTTGCTGACGACACTTCATTAATAAATTCGCATTATAGTCGACTTGTACTCAATGCTTATGGCGAATACTGCCTCTAGAACAGAACTGTAGTTTACGACAAATAAACTCAAAATGAACAATGATAAGACCCAGCACATCAGATGCTCCTCTAATGAAAACATTTCGAATGGATCCACTGCTAAACTTCTGGGGATAACTCTCGATGATGAATTAAAGTGGAATAGCCACATAAACCATCTATGCAATGAACTGTATAGCCAACTATTTTTGCTGCTGAAAAATATTGTGAACAAAGATGTGCTATTGACTACATACCACTCCCTCTTTCATTCGCTTATAAGCTGTGGTACCATTTTATGGGAAAATTCTAGTCAGGCAACAAGAGTATTCAAGTTGCAAAGAAGGGCATTGAGAATAATTGAAGGTACGCGCTACGACCAACCTTGCAGGCCACTTTTCATCAAAAATCGAATAATGCCACTTCCTTGCATCTATATATATCAAACCCTTATTGAATTGCACAGAAATAGTGGAAAATCTGAAGTTGAACTCAGACTTCCACAACTATCCCACCCGAAATAATAGTCAGGTGAGGCCAAACAGGTTCAGACTGAAAATGTCTTCTTCCAACTCTCCCAACTTGAATTTGAACAATAAATTTAATGAAGGCTTAACAAAGCTTAGCATGTATCTTTTTAAGAAAAAAATTAAAAAAACATTAACTGAACACTGCTTCTATTCAATAGAGAAATACATGAACTCCACAATTCACTGGTCCATTGCTATACATTCACCTTCTTTTCATATATATTTTTTTTATAATTTTTAAATTTATATGTGTAATGTTACTGAACTGCTACCCGTATAAGTTATTCACAATGTAGTCAATGAAGTTTTCTTATTCTTCTTATTCTTATTCGACCATAGAGCTCGAACCAACGTTTCATATAATAATCGATTGAATGTGCAGAACGAAGAACCCATGATTATCCAACTGACTAGCAATCTGGAATACACTGTTGTCAAATACTCTCTGAGAAGGATGATGAACGTGTTTTTCATAAACATAAAAAATACACACGAGTATATAAAAAAACTGACAAGTTAGAAAATAACTGTGTGACAGAGATGAAACATTGCCTTAATTTTCGGAAGACGTTTACTCAACTCAAAACCCCCTTCGATAGGGGCGAGGTTTCGATCTTATTGGTTGGAGTGGATGATCTAGCGGATTAGCGATTAAGTGCAGGTAGCTAAATTCCATTAATAACAATCTCCTCTTTCTTTTAGTTTAAATTGTTTCTGTTTCTTTAAATTTCTACCGCTTCTCTATGAAGTCTTGGATAGTGTATATTTGTGTTTGAAGTTGAAACTCATCGCTCCTCAAAAGATCTCAATGGATACGGTGGAGGGTCGAATAGATCCTTCGAATAGATCTTTCATACTTGAAAAGCTATGAAATATATCAGTTGAACTGTATTACACAAACATCTTTGTCCTATTTTATTATCAAAGTTCATGAACTTTTGAGTCTCCATTGTTAATGCATTTTTTAATTCTCTTTCTTTTCAATGTATTTTTTTTAATTGTACATTTACTTCAAATGACAATATTCGGTGACATTCTCAATTTTCTTGTTAAATGCGAAATGAAACATAAAATAATGCCAACGTTTTATTTTGATAATCATAAACTGTGAGTTTTCTATAAAAAAATCAGCTTTATTGACTCTGATTTCGGTTTTATGTGTGCGCTTAGAGGATCACGGCTAATATTAATAACTGGAAACCCCAATTGGCGCGATTTAAGCGATTATGTAGGTGTTGGAGGGGCAATTTACTATTAATCTTGTTAAGGTGAACGTACACATATGCCAATTATCCTCTGAGCGCATTTGTGTCGTCAGAGTTTGGACCTACGACCGATAAGTGGATTATGTATAGCTAATTTTGTTTCCCTACGCTCCACTTTATAGATATTTCAATTTTGTTCGTATCCGTTTCAGTAGCAATATCGCAATTGAATTCACTCCGTAATATATAAGGATGTCAGACAACTACTGTGGCTACTGACAGAATTGAAAATGGTTTTTTGTTTTTTTGAAATAGAGATTCAAAGGAAACGGGTTCAGGCTCTGTTAATTCAATTTCATGCTTTTATGAAGTCTCTCTACAAATGCTCAGTTATTGTATAAGATTATGAGTTTTTGTTTGTGAAAGGAATTCATGATTTGGGTATAGGGTGTTCAAACTTTCTTTGCTGAACATATTATTACGAACTATATCTGTGACTATCTTTCCGTCTATTCATCGGTTCTCAATGAAAAGGTGTTTATTGAAATCATCGGACTTCCATTGTCTACTATATATAATGATTTGAAATCCCTGAAAGAACCAATACAAATTGAAAATTAAAAAGAATAGCTGAAAATTACACTTATATTAGGCAAAAAGTACCTGAAATGAAATTACAGTGGAATAAAATACAACTGAAAAAATAGAAAAATTAAACAGAAAAAAATATAAAAATCAAAAAAAATCAAGAGAATCCAAGCCAAGTTACTTCACAACGTTTCGATTGTTGGTATCCACAATCGTCTTCGCGTGATGACTGAACTAATTACTCCGGGAGATGACTATGTATGGATCATTCGAGTAACTTTTTAATCTTCTCTTTCCTCTTTCCGCTTCACCTGTTTCGCAGGAGATGACGGTTTGACGGTTATAGGCCATTTTCCGCTTGATTATGAATTTCCATATATTACACATCTCTACGTTAGCTTGGCTGAATACATTGTTGGACAACATGTATGCGGTTTCTTGGAATTTCCTTCTAAACCAGTGTTTCGCCCTGTGCGTGAACTCAGCTTGAGAACACTCGATGTTATGTTGATGGGTCCAAACATGCTCTGCTATTCCTGATTTGCTGGTTTATCCTCGCTGTGTATGTTTCGTATGCTCCGCAATGCCCTGTGAGTTCGGCAATTTCCGCACTCACAGGGTATCCGGTAAATGCAATTCTTGAAATCGCAGTCCACGTTTGTTTGCCTGGTTTTTGTGAGGCTGCTACGGATAGTGTTTCCGGATCTGAAGAAGGTTCTGATGTTGAACTTGGAGCCAATTCCTCTTACCCTTTCCGATGATCCTCTGATGTAGGTAAGTCCAAGCACTGGTTGTGACGGCTTCTCTTTCTTGCGGGGCTCTTGCTGTCTTTTAGCCAAAGTCTGTTCTATCATCGCTTTGGAGTAGCCATTCCGTTGAAGATCATTTTTGATGATGTGCAGTTCCTTCTTGAGACCTTCCTTCGTATTACAGAGCCCGAAAGCATGGTCTAATAGAATCTCGATGATTCCTCTTTTGGTCGATTGATGGTGGTTGGATTCGTGGTTCAGATGCTGTCCCGTGTGAATGGGTTTTCGGTATACCGATGTTTTCCACTTGGTGTCGGTCGTCTTCACCAATACGCTGTTGATGTGTTTCAGGAAGGTGTTTAGTTCAGTTTCCCCATGGTTCCATATTATGAAGGTGTCGTCAACGTATCTCAATCAGACTCAGAGTTTTTTGTGGGCTTCCTCAATGACCAGAGTTTTGAACCACTCCATATATATGTTGGCTATAACAGGTGAAAGTGACGATCACATTGGCAGTCCCTCATCTTGTGTGCATTCGTCTTTCAGTTGGAAATCACAATTTCGTACACAGCATCCGAGTAATTTCCTAATCACTTCTATAGGTAAGTTTGTTCAGTCTTCCAGGTCCCCGTCTTCGGATATCTTCCTCTGTATGGTTTGGTTTTTATTCATTCATTTTTTTATTCCATTTTTTACTTGTATTTTATCTCATTGTGATTTCATTTTCAACTTTTTGAGCTCAATATAACTGTAATTTTTCCCCATTCTGTTTAATTTTCAATTTGAATGGGTTTTTTCAAGGATTTCAGATTATTAATATAATATTAGACAATGGAAGTCCGAACTAATGAAATTCATCATGGAACATTGTAAATCATCTTCAAGCATCGTACTTATTCACTGTGATTCATTTGCTTCTGAACTGATTCTAGTTTACATTTGAAGTGAATCCTCTCAGTAGATGCTCTCGTATATATACTATTTTCGAATTCCCTAACTTATTCTAGAAAGGTTTCAATGACATCCTTATGGCCTTTATCCACCCTCACATATTTTGGTTCTCTACTTAGAGTATATGATGAAATCGGCTGACATTTCATGAAAATCCATAACGTATTCGCCATTGTACGGTAAAACTTGTGTTGCGTTTTTGTAAAACACAATAAAAATTTTCTTCATGACGTTACGTAGGCTAAGTTGACAGACTTTTCAGCGGCGCGTGATTTGTTCTCTTGATCATGACAATATTAAGAAATTTTGAACCTTAGAGCTGCGGTTCTTAAATGATGGTCTGCGAAACCCTGGGGTCCGTAGAAGGGGCCCAGGGGTTCCGCGTTCGACAGTTAAGTTAAACATTCGTAGAAAATTCTCATAACTTCATTTGATACGACTTAGCTCGAATCCCACTACGGTGCGCGGCAAACATCTTGAACCTTTTTTTTTAGTGGTAAGAGTAAGCACAAACGTGTATTATCGCCATACCCTGCTACCCTCCCCGAGAAGTGCGGACGCTGCGACACATGTCCGCTCTTGTCGCGCAAGCGCGGGGGCGAGCGGTGCATCGCAACGGTACCCATGTTCACGTAATTGGTGTAAAGACAAGAGATTACAATGATATTTATTCTTCTAGTTTAAATCTTGAATTTTTTATATTCGCAGATATGGTTTTTCCTATTCGTAAATATATTCAAGCACACTGTTAGAAGTCGAATGCAAATGATTTAATTGATGTTCTTATTTATTTTTATCAAGTACCAAATGTACCAAATCAAGATTTAGGAACCGATTGAAATAACTGTCGTGTGCATCTTGATATTTTTAGTGTCTGACCGAAAGTTCAGTTTCGGTCGAGTTTCGGCAAAAAAACGTGTTTCGTTTCAATTTCGGTTTCGGCGGCAAACTTGCCGAAACTATGACCGAAACCGAAACTGCATTCGGGAGTTCCCGCGCTGTGATCGGTCATGTTCGACGCGCTGAATTTCATACAAGTGACGAAGATATTTTGCCGCGTCCACGTGCCTAGTCATATCGTGACTTACTTTGTGATTCACTTTGTTTATTACATAAATATTAAGTACCTATTTTAATATTAGGTAACCACTCAAATAAGTAATTTTGAGTTTAATATTTTTGAAAAACTATCAATAATATTCAAAAGGAAGATCTACATCCACTCAAATGAACACCTTACCTATTTTAAGTATTTTTAAGGAGCAATTAATATTTTTTCTCAAATAAGGGTTTGTTATGTTGATTATCAATGAGTAAAAAAGTCGAAGAATCGATAACGTTGTGATTTGAAGATGAAACAATAAAGACCGACTGATTAAAATAACGGTTTCTTTATTTTTTTCCCAAAACAAAATCCTTGTAAGGAAGTTTCGGTTTCGGCCGAAACTGAGATCGTTGCCCAAATTCTTTTTCGGTTGTGAAAACCAATTTCGGTCATACACTAGATATTTCATTAAATTAAGGTTTTATTGTTATTTCAGTTTATAATAATTAACAATTGGCTCAAACCGGAACGTATTGCAAGTAGCAAAAGTGTTCAATCACATTTACCAGCAGAGTCAACAGAAAATATTTCAGTAGAAACCGTTGCTGGTTGTTTTGTGAGAAATTTTTATTTACCTGACTTATTTAATACAGTCTAACCAATGACCACTTTTAATTTTCATTTAATATTTTTAATATTCATTATTTATTGAGGTTATTTATTGTTGTTGCTTGATATTTATCAATGTTGTTTGCCGATTATTACAGTGTACGGAAGTTAATACGGAAGGCCCTGGTGCTGGACAAGACCGACAAAATACACCAAACAAGAAAAAGGCTGAATCTTAGGAGAGAACTATTTTAAAAAAAGAAAAAAATATAATGTAGCCTACTTGTCCTTCGGATTTATTCCTTTGTAAATTGCTGAGAATCCAGATGGACAATGCGTTATTGGCAGTAAAATTATGTGCAATAGCTCTCTTGTACCTGCAAAGCTAAAACGGCATCTTGACAACAACCATCCGCAACTGAAAGATAAAAGTGTAAGCATTTTTGAAAGACACAAAGAAGTACATAAAACCGGTATGGCTGCTTTACAGATATATGTTAAAACAGATAATAGAAACGCAATACAAACATCATTCCTGCTGAGTTACACAATTGCTCGTGCTGGTAAACCACAGACGATTGCAGAGAATTTAATCTAACCATCTATTGCAGACATCGTCAGTTGGGTACTCGGAGAAGATGCAGCAAAAAAAGTTGCAACAGTTCAGTGTTCCAAAAACATCATATCTGATTGAGTTCATAAGATTTTAGACCATATTGAAAATGAACTAATTTGTGGGTTGAAAGACAGTGAGATGTTTGCTTTACAACTTGACGAAAGTACAGATGTCGCCAGGTTATCAAACTGCTTGTTTTCGTGAGGTACCCCTTCGAAGGATCAATTGAAAATTGGTTTTTCTGTACACCCTTGGAGACCAACACAACAGAAGATGAAATTTTCAAAGTCATTGAAAATTATATGCCTAAACACCAAATTGACTGGAACAAATGTGTTCAGCGACGGAGCTGCAGCTATGGTCGGCAAAATAAAAGGAAATGTAACAAGAATAAAGAATATTGCACCCAATTGTAATAGCAGTCACTGCGTTCTGCATCGCCATGTCCTTGTCACAAAAAACATGCCATAGGCTTTGGAGAAAGTTCTCGATCAGGCCGTACACATTGTTTATTACGTCAAATTACGTCCACTCCAGTCGAGGCTTTTTGAAAAAGCTTGTGAAGAGGTTGGAAGTCAGCATAAATCACTTTTGCTACACACGGAAGTAAGGAAAATGAAAAGTTTCATCAAGATTATTCGAATTGCGCAACGAGCTTACGATATTGTTTGCTGAACAACCCATTTCTGTATCTGTTAGTAAGCTTGTATAACTATTGCATTATGAGAAATGATTGGCTTATTTAGCTGATATATTCGATAAACTCAACGTATTCTGCCAGTCCCTACAAGAAAGAACGCTAACCACATTTACAGTAAAAGACAAATTATTGTTTTTTATAAACAAAATTTGCTTCTGGATAGAATGTGGGAAACAAAAAAATTACCAATGTTTTACTCTTTCAAATAACTTCCTGGAAGAGAATGAGTTACCAGTAACCTCAGATGTGGAAAGAAAACATAATTGAACATTTAATTAACCTCGAAAAATCCTTGAAAGATCATTTCCCGAAAAGTTACAGGACATCGACTGGATTCAGAATCCATTCACAAAACATACCAAGCCATCGATGCTAACCGTGTCAGAGTATGAGAATTTAATAGACATTGAGTGTGCATCCCTTCTTGAACAAAAATTCGAATCAGAAGATTCTAATCTGAATGACTTTTGGATTGCACTTAAAGATGAATACCCCGCAATCGTTGAAAGGGCTTTCATGGTTCTACTTCCTTTTGTGACGACTTCCCAATGCGAGACTGGTTTTTCAGCTTACGTTCATTCCAAAAATAGTTCAGAAATCGGCTGAATGCAGCTCCGAATCTTCGTAGTCAGTTGTCAAATATTAAGCCTAATTTTGATACTATTATAAACAAATATGTGAAAAAATTTCATTCTTCACATTGGAATAGTTATAGTTACTCACTTAATTGTGTTTATCTTTGTATAATAAATATTTTGTAATGCTCAAAATATTATTTTCCATTTATAATTTGTTTCTTTTTTAGAGTCTCACATGAAAAATATTCAAGCAAAAAGGTAATTTCTTTAGTTATCAAAATAGGGTTCGGCCAAAAAAATATCGTCAATTAGGGTTCCGAGGCCAAAAAAATTGGACACCCCTACCTACAACGCATATATGTTGTCCAACAACGCATTTAGTCAAGCTAGCGTAGAGATACGTAAAATAAAGAAACCTCTAATCAAGCGAAAAACGACCAACTCCCGTTTAACGGTCATCTTCCGCTAAAACCAATGAAGCGTAGAGAGGGAAGGGGGGATAGGTGAAAGCACTCGAATGACCTATAAATCGAAACGTCGTGACGTAATTTGGTTTGATTTTCATTTTTCAAATTTTCTCAATAATATTTTTTAATTTTCTGCTTTTATTAATATTTAGGTTTTTTTGTCGTTGCTTGTATGTTATTTATTTGTAATTTCAGTTTTTTTTTGTTTATTAAAATTGTTATGTTCGGTTAATCTTTTTTAATTTTTTTCGAGGATTTTAAATCAATTTATATTATATTAGACAATGGAAGTCCGAACTGATGAAATGAATAATGAACGTGTTAATGAACGGCTGATCCACTGTCTCTGTCGTCCTTGTACTTTTTTTGTTTACTTGCCGCTCTTGACGTTCGTAATGCTCTTCTTGTTTGAACTTTCGACATAGCGCCATCTATGGGATCTTTACTTAATACAGTCAACTTATACCGCCAACTTTTGATATTGATATTTTCATTGATGAAATATATTATTTCGTTACTTTATTATCCCATTCCCGAAGAAGACAAATACAAAAACATAGAAATCATAAAAATTGTTTCAGCTGTTCTTGAGTTATAAATGGTGTAACTTTGTTTCATATATACATGTTATATTAGAATAATCAATGCAACCTTTGTCTATGGATTGCACAATAATAACAAAGTATTGCATCAGCTATTACGCAGTTACCCAGGAAATGCCTCAGCATATTCAGCAAAATTTCCAAGGTTTTCCTCAAATAATAAAAGAAACACTCATCCACATCATCAGTTCCAGATCCTATAAATACGAGACGACAAGTAGCTTTATCAAAAAACGGGAAATATTATTGGTGGGTTTACCCAAATATGAAAATGTCCTATAGCTGACATTACGGCTGCTTCTGTAATTTTTGGAAGGAATGGAGTCGATAATATCTACCAGTTTCAATCATTGTTGACCGCGATTTGTTTGATCGAACTCAGCTCTCTCTGAAAGTTACTCTCAGACAATTCAATATTCAATAATCTGTAAAGCTTACTATTGAATGCAGCTACTATATCATCAGTTCCAGATCCTATTAATATGGAAGAACAAAATGACGCCACATTCTTGATAATGTCGCTACTTTCTACGTTCGTGAATCCGATTCTTGAATAGCCTCACGACTATTCATGTTCGTCAAATCTTGAATCATATTTTGTAACTCTCTTCATTATATTCAAATTCGTATTCAATGAAGTTAATTTTCAAAAAGATATATTTAGTGAAAACCACATAACATATATATAGGATATATGTATATATATATATATATATATATATATATATATATATATATATATATATATATATATATATATATATATATATATCGAGCCTGTGATGGAAAAATGAAAAGTAATGAATTATTTTCATCTTATAACATCGACCTTACCTTTACGAACAAGACACAATAATTTGGAATAATTGTTCATAGAAGAATCACACAAATTTGATAAATCGTTTAACACGTGTTCGCTTCAAGCATATAGCGACCGATAGCTGGCTTTTGAATACTTATAAACAGTAACTGACCATGCGCATCGGAAATTGGATCTTCACTAACGCATTCATAGAGCTGTTCTTAATATGCGACAAAACGTTTTGGCACCTACTCGAGATTTATTAGCTTTCAAATGGGGAATTTGATGTGATGTCCTGAATTTAATACATTGAGCATTGTAGGGTTTTGACCAAAGATCCATCCTTAATCTTGTCGATTGCAATTTGAGTTTTACACCTAACTGAACAATCTCAGACCAAAATTGCTCAATGAACGCACTCTTGAAAAATTCGAAATCAGTAAAATAATCAAAATAAGCCTGACTCCACAAGAAAGCTTCACCTTTGAATTGATTGGCCAAGATTACCTTCAAATTTTGGAAAAGCATATTTTCCGCGTGTACATAAAACTCTAATAGCTTCAAAAATTCCATAGGGTGAATAGATTTATTGTCGAACACTAGAGTCTTTTGAACGATTCAGGAATTTGAACAAATTGATTGAAATTTGAATAATTTCAGTTAGTTAATTGATTCACATTTTGTACTGATTGTAATATTTGAGTGAATAATTCAATTAATTGATTTTTACTGTGGACTGCTTGATGTTCAGCTTGATTAAATTGATTTTCAGGTTGAGAGGAAGTTTGCAGATCAACCCTATAATTTTTCCCTTTCAATGTATCCGGTGGTGGGCGCGTGAACATATCCCGTGATATTCTAGGATTTTGACATTCATGAGAGTGGTTAGTTTGCCTCGAAAAGAAGGATCGGAAATCTGCAGAATGCGGTTCTTCATTTCTTGACCAAACTGATTTTCGTTGACTGCTTATGGTATGACCAATAGTTCGAAAGCCTACGAGAACTGATAGGCTTTCGATACAAATCTATGAGTAGAGTATTATCTGGTGTTCTGATAGCCTTAGTGTCAAGGAAGGGAACCCATTGTTCGTTGTTCTCAGTTTCGATAATGAACTGTATGTAAGGGTCATAACTATTAAAGATGTCAACAATATCAGCTATTCCATCTAGAGGAAGGGATATGATAATGTCATCGACATATTTTTTTATAAAAAGAGATTAAAGGGAAGTACCTGTAAGACCAAATCTAGTAGGTCATCCATGACATATGCTGCTAAAATGGGGCTAATATTAGCTCCCATTGGATATCCAAAAGTTTGTTTATGAATTTAACCATTGAATGAAAAATATGTATTATTGAAAAGGAAAGTTATAAGTTGGACGAAATCGTCTTTTTGAATGTCACAAAATTGACTAATACGTCCCCACTTTCTATCAATAGATCTGAGACAAGTGTCCAAATAGACATTGCTAAAAAGAGATACGACATCTAAGCTAGTAATTACATAATTGTTAGGAAGTTTCATTTCATTGAATGTAGAGAAAACATCAAAAGAATCTTTAATAAAGTATTGGTTGTTAAAGTCATAAGCTTTAGTTAAAATATCTGTTAGAAAGGAAGCAAGTTTTTCAGTGGAAGAACCAATTGAAGCAATAATGAGTCTAACAGACAGGGTTGGTTTGTGAATTTTGGGTAAAGCATAAAATTTGGGTAGAGTCCCAGTATAATTGGTAATACGTTTTTTTGTAATGTCGTCAATCTGATTGACTTCAAATAATTTTTCAATTGAATCATTACAATTACATTGAATTTGTAAGATCTTTACTCACTTGTGAATAAGAATCACAATTTTCAATAAGGTTTGTAGAGAGGTTAATATACTGGTCACGGTCAAGTATCACAGTGACATTACCTTTATCAGACTTGGTAATTATGAGGTTTAGATTATTTTTAAGAAACGCTTAGTTTTTAAGGAAAGGTTTTGTAAAAAATTGTTGTTAACATGTTTTTTGGAAGTAATAAAATTAGTAATAATATTAGTAGATCGTGCTACTAAGGACTTTCATTCATTTTCATTAGTGATAGTGGAAGTGATGTAGTCAACATCAGCTAAAATATTTTTTATGGAAAATGTACCATCAACGATGGGTTCAATGCTAAACTGAGGGCCTAAGACCGAAAAATTGAAAATGTCATCAGGAATACTGATGCCTGAAAGATTCTTCATCCATTCTAGTTTCATGGAAAGTTTTAATTTATCAATTGCAGATAAATGTTTGTTGGATTTGTTTAAATTCTTCAATGTAATTTTGTGAAAGATTTTATTAAAAGAGATTTGTTGTCTTCCAGAAAATTCTAAGAAGACGGCATGATTTGTTAATTGGATTATCTCACTTTCAAGCAACTCTGAGTTGTGTTGAATGTGATTAACAGATTTATGATTACTATTAAGGAGTGTGGATCCTAACCTGTCAGTGAAAGTTCCTGTTATGTTGTTATATTGTACATCTTATCTTAACACTAATTGATCAATGTCTTGGGTGGCATGTGTTATGTGTTTTGGTAGTATTCCTACGGTACGACATCTCAGGAGGAAACATCTACGGTTTTTTTTTCTCTGGCTAGCTTCTTCTTTAGACGGGACCACTGTTTCATTTCATGAGCTATTTCATTACCATGAGTAGCTCTTAGATCTTCATAGAAACTTCATACCAGTTGATTTAAGTTGAAGAACAGTCTTTGCTGACTAGTTAAGAACAAACCTTAATAATGATCTTTGATAATTGATTAGCAGAACGGTAGTGTACTCTTCTAACACAAGTTATTACAATATTTCGATAAAATGTATTATCATCTTCAGGGAAAAGTTACAAAATTTTTATGATGGTGATACATTATAATAATTATCAATATGAAAGGTCACAACTTACTGTTAATGAGGTTGGCCGTGTCGAAAAGAATGTTACATTTAAACAATTGAAACATCTGCAATAAATAAATTGAAACTTTCCACAACACCAGAATGGATAAATAATCTTTCAGGCATCAGTATCCCCGAGGACATTTCTAAATTTTGGCCTTAGGCCCTAAGTTTATCATTGAACCCATCGTTGATGGTACATTTTCGATAAAAAAATCTTCTAGCTGATGTTGACTACATCACTTCCTCTATCACTAATGAAAATGAAAAAAAGGCCTTAGTAGCACGATCTACTAATATTATTACTGATTTTATTACTTCCAAAAAACATGTTGACAACAATTGACGAAATTACAAAAAAACGTATTACCAATTATACTGGGACTCCACCCAAATTTTATGCTTCATTGAAAATTCACAAACAAACCCTGTCTGTTAGACCCATTATTGCTTCAGTTGGTTCTCCCACTGAAAAACTTGCTTCCTTTCTAACAAATATTTCAACTAAAGCTTATGACTTTGACAACCAATACTTTAATAAAGATTCTTTTGATGTTTTCTCTAGATTCAATAAAATGGAATTACCAAATAATTATGTGATTGCTAGCTTAGATGTGGTATATCTTTTTAGCAATGTCTATTTAGACGTTGTCTCAGATCTATTGATAGAAAGTGGGGACGTATTAGTCAGTTTTGTAAAATTCCTAAAGACGATTTCTTCCAACTTATAACTTTCCTTTATAGCAATACATATTTTCCATTTAATGGTAAAATTCAAAAACAAACTTTTGGATATCCAATGGGAGCTAAGATTAGCCCCATTTCAGCAGCATATCTCATGGATATCCCGCTAGATTTGGTCTTACAGGTACTTCCTTTTAATCTCTTTTTTATAAAAAAATATGTCAATGACATTATCATATCCCTTCCTCTAGATGGAATAGCTGATATTGTGGACATCTTTAACAGTTATGACCCTTACATACAGTTCATTATCGAAACTGAGAACAACGAATAATGGGTTCCCTTCCTTGACACTAAGGTTATCAGAACACCAGATAATACTCTACTCATAGATTGGTATCGCAAGCCTATCAGTTCTGGTAGGCTCTTGAACTATTGGTCATATCATAAGTAGTCAACGAAAATCAGTTTGGTCAAAAAAATGAAGAACCGCATTCTGCAGATTTCCGATCCTTCTTTTCGAAGCAAACTAACCACTCTCATGAATGTCGAAATCCTAGAATTTCACGGGATATGTTCACGCGCCCACCACCGGATACACTGAAAGGGAAAAATTATAGGGTTGATCCGCAAACTTCCTGTCAACCTGCAAATCAATTTATTCAAGCTGAACATCAATTCCGTGTTAGGAATCACACGTTAAAAGGTAAGACCTCGTTAGTCCTTAGCTCGCACAAGTTTCTCAACTTCTGAGAGTTGTCGTTCGTATGGGGGCGGCAGCTGATTAACGGAAAAACAGATTTTAAACAGATTTTTTTTAAACAGATCAAGCAGTACACAGTGAAAATCAATTGATTGAATTATTCACTCAAATATTACAAACAGTACAAAATGTAAATCAATTAACTAACTGAAATGATTCAAATTTTAATCAATCTGTTCAAATTCCTGAATCGTTCAAAAGACTCTAGTGTTCGACAATGAATCAATACACCCTATGGAATTTTTTAAGCTATTAGAGTTTTATGTGCACGCAGAAAATATGCCTTTCCAAAATTTGAAGTTAATCTTGGCCAATCAATTCAAAGGTGAAGCTTTCTTGTGGAGTCAGGCTTATTTAGATTCTTTTACTAATTTCGAATTATTCAAGAGTGCGTTCATTGAGCAATTTTGGTGTGAGATTGTTCAGTTAGGTGTAAAACTCAAATTGCAATCGACAAGATATAAGGAGGGATCTTTGGTTAGAACCCTACAATGCTCAATGTATTAAATTCAGGACATCACATCAAATTCCCCATTTGAAAGCTAATAAATCTCGAGTAGGTGCCCAAAACGTTTTGTCGCATATTAAGAACAGCTCTATGAATGCGTTAGTTAAGATCCAATTTCCGATGCGCATGGTCAGTTACTGTTTATAAGTATTCAAAAGCCCACTATCGGTCGCTATATGCTTGAAGCGAACACGTGTTAAACGATTTATCAAATTTGTGTGATTCTTCTGTGAATAATTATTCCAAATTATCTTGTCTTGTTCATAAAGGTAAGGTCGATGTTATAAGATGAAAATCATTCATTACTTTTCATTTTTCCATCACAGTCTCGACTATATATTTGGATGTATGGAATTTGAGACAGCGCTTTTCATTCAGGATGCCTTGAGCTGAAACTACTAAAGCTCAGATGGAAACCAATAAGAATAAAAAGAAAAAACTTGAAGTCACACGGAGACAAAGAAATTTAGTTCAAGACGAAGATGCCAAAACTTTCAAAGGAAGTGAAACACTCGGTAATAGATTCATGGAATTGGAAACACCATTTGCTTTCTTCAAATATTTTTTTGGCAATGAACTATTGCAGAATATAGTTGATGAATCAAATCTCTAAATGGTTCAGAAAGATTCAAATGAGACGACAATAACCGTTGCTGATTTGAAGTTATGAAAAGAGTGATTCATTTCAATGATAATATGAACATTTTACCCAGAGAAGACGAAGCACATGATAGGCTTCATAAATTGAGACCCATTATAAAGGCCCTGTCGTTGAAATTTCAGAGTGTCCCATTGGAAAAAAGCCTATCAGTGGGCGAACAGTTATGTGCCACAAAGGATCGGTTACGACAAGCAGATTATTATTTTCAATCAGAAGTACAAGACGAAAACGTGCAGAATTTGCAATTTCCCAGAAAGAATAATTTTCTTTCACCTCAAAATTACACTCAGTCGCAGGATTTGGATGATAAACCCGTTTATAAGCACGATCATCGGAAGTTTGCGCGTAAAAATGATACACGTGCGGAAATTATGACAGTAGGAGTTGTCGATGATACGGAGTATGCCGAGAAGGTACCCGAATCGGAAAACCGCAATTATCCCCATGAAACGTGGGACATGGCGTGGGGACAATTACCAAAGGGTCCATACAAAATAAATAAAAAGGTTTGCTACGCAAGTTTTGTACTGGACAGGATCGAGAATCCCCAAGAACGCGGAACTTTCCATGCTAGTCATCTAGGTAAATATAACCTTCCTGACATCAATTGAATCGCACAAAGTGTTATCCACTAATCAACACTCTAGTAGGATAGGGGTGCATGTTGTAGCATAGGAAAGTATCCTGTGCTATTTATCGCCAGATGGTACTAGTTGTCCGTCTGCGAAATAATCGTTTACAATTCAGCATTGGGACGAAGGTTTTTGTTATTTTCCTTTTTATTTGACCTTCTGTTTTTATTTTCAACCTCATTCAGTGAATTTCGATGCCGGCAAACCAAGCTGGCAGTCTTTTGGAAAATAATTTATTTGTTGAATATTGCAAAGCAAATTATTCTTCCTGGTGTTAGGTGAGTGATATTTTTGTTCTTCAAAAATGAATGTTTATTTGAAATTGGAGCTTTTAGTTTACTGTATAATTTAGATATAGAAGTGACATTTGTTTTAGATATTTTGAGGTTATTATTTCGGAATACATTAATTAATTTTGGTGTCAATTCTTGAATATATGGGAGTGATTTATATATGAATGAAGATATAACGTTGTTATGTTCAACTTCTTCATTATTATTTTGAAAGTTTGTTCTTTCACAAAATGAAATTCTGTTTACTAAAGATTTAGGATAAGAATTTTGGATCGGAATTTTACTGAAATTAGACAAACTTTGGTTTCGTAAATCGAGATGGGTAATTTTGATGATTCTGTTTTTTAATGATTTTATTAAATTGATTTTCATTTTATTTGGATGATAGGAATGGTAAATAATAAATCTATTACTTGATGTTGGTTTTCTGTACCATTCAGTGATGATTAATATTTTGTTCTGATCTCAATAACTTCATATCGAGGTCAGAATCAAATCATCTACAAAACGTTTGATGAATGGAATACGGAAAGATATTTTTTGAATACATTCATGAATAAGCTCATCTAAAACAAAACTCGATAAAATTGGTGAAATGGTGGAACCCATAGGTGTGCCAAATATTTGTTTATAAAATTTGTCTTCAAATATAAAATATGTTGAATCAATAATGAAAGCTAAAATATTCATGAATGTAATTTTGTCTAATTCACAATGTTCTTCAATGTTAGACCAATTTTTGTTCATATATATATATGTCAGTTGTGAGGACGTGGTGTGGTATTTTTCGTATATTATGGGGCCTTTTGGAACTTATGAGGTCGGTCCTTGCAACGTTTTTTATCTAACGTATTTTGTAGGGACAGTCCCCGTAACAACTTTTTATAGATCGTATGTTATCAGGACGGTCCTCACAAAATGGATCGGTTGTTGTGAGGACTCCATTTCGATATGCTTCAATGTTGAGAATATTTTCATTAAATAATATTACAGACCCTAAACTAGTCGTAAATAGTTCAGTTGATTGTTTTAAAGTTGCGAATCAAGAAATACAGCCAAAGCTGTGATTGGAAATTATTCCAAAGCAGTTGCAAATATGTTACTTCGATGATTTTCCGAGTTGCGAATCGTGAAACTCAGATTTCTATCATCTAAGACTGTGTTGGTAATGGAACAAACCAGCCCCGAAAATGAAATTAAGAACACATTTTTACGTTGTTTAGGATATAAAGGCTAGGGCGGTTATCACAGAAAAACTGCTTGAGTTGAAATGACTATTCAGAGTATGATCATGGTGAATATTTATTGTTTTTATCATGGAGTTCATCATCAACAATTTAATTGATTTTGTTTCATCTATTGAATCTATGTTAATACTAAATATATCTCCGCTAGAGAGGATCAGTTATGATTATTAATTATTATTATTATTGACATCATTGAATCTACAAGAGATATTGACAGACATGATCTCTAAGTTACATTACTCAACAGTGACTTAGCACAAATATTGTTACAACAAAATTAACACAAAAAAATTGGACA
The DNA here is from genome assembly GCF_025532065.1 of Leptinotarsa decemlineata. Classification (NCBI taxonomy): domain Eukaryota; kingdom Metazoa; phylum Arthropoda; class Insecta; order Coleoptera; family Chrysomelidae; genus Leptinotarsa; species Leptinotarsa decemlineata. The sequence continues at coordinate 903,112 of NW_027412586.1, forward strand.
AATGAGTCGTATAATTCAAAAACAAGCTAACTCCACTTACAAACTTTTTTACCTATATTTGTTCTCAGATAGTCTGTGTAAATTCTCCGAGTTCATTCTGTTTGTGTTTTGCCTAAAACTGCCAGCTCCCGAATTTGTTCCAAAATCCGCCAATTCATTTCCTTCAAAACCCGCAAAATCCATTTTTGTAAATTTAAATATATGTTTATCTTCTTTTTTATTAATTAAATTACATAAATCAGGGTTACATATATACCAATTTGAATTACATTCCCTATTGGAATAATAACAATTCATTTAGACAGTTACACGGGAATATTAGGTGCGCTTTTTTGCTTTTTATGAAAATGTGTTCCGTGTGGAGGTAGCGGATATTGAAATTAGACAACTCAAATATCAAAGAACATAATGATATTTTTCAATGAAATAAAAACACAGATTAAATAAACATATCCTTCTTTGTTTTGAGTTTAAATGCTTCCAATGGAATTCTGGTCAACCGGGAGATAATTGAATAATTTGATGGCTCTTTACCCAGCTCCTCTGTCAAATCAAAGATTCATTAATGAATTGATGAAGATTAATTAAGAAAGTGAGCTATGTTTTGGAAGTTGCAAACCTTTTGAATAAAGTACGGATGACGCACATTTTTAAGTCGCGTATCTTGAAAACAGTGAATGCTATCAATAATAAATTGTTTGTAGTTATAGATGTCAATCACTATGATGAAATAAAAAAGGCATACGATTTCAGTAAACTGAATGATTGTATTCAACTGAACTTTCAACTGAACTTTCTCCACACCAAATTCATGCATATATCCCTAATAGTCCAAGCAATTATACTTGGATTTCTGCATTTCACCGAGGATTTGTGAATTTGATCTGGAATTTTTGGATTTCAGATGAGATTTCTGGATTTCACCTAGAATTTCTAGATATTTTATAGCATCCAAGATGTGCCATAAAAGGCAGAATAACAATGAAATTGCCATGCAGCACTCAGGGTAGTAACATATTATCAAACTTTTTACCTGATTTGCTGATATCCGAAATATTTTGCATGAATTAAGTTTACATTTGGTAACGACATTGGATTTCAATTTTAAATGACAAATAACCCATCTTCAATAGACATGCAAACTCTACAGAAATGTAGTAAATGAGAATTTAATTTAATGAATAAGTCCTATGCTGATTTTGTTTAGCCAAAAAATTTACTCCTATTGGTAAAACAACTATAGTTATCACGATTCAAAACAAAATTTTACTTTGTGAAATATCTTTTTCTTCAGTTTTTATTCAATTTGTATTATTAGTTAGTAATATTTAGTTATACTAATTGAAAATGTTTGTTTGATGAGGAACTACACTTTTAATAAAAACTTGCAAAAATTAAAATACGTAATACAGAGAAATACTCGCAATAGATGTTCGAAATATCACCCTTCAGCGATATTACATAACCCGCCCGCAGTTTCGAATAAAATTTCTTTGGAAAAGATGCTAGATATTAGCAGATTATTTCGTATTTCTTCCCCCACCAATGTGATTTCGTACCTGTAATTTTTGTTTGTTATTTAATTCACGTACATAGATATGCTTTTTGATGTAGTCCTAAATAAATTTAGATCCGGGGACATCGGAGGAGGAAGACAAATTGTGCTGAAGCCCTTCCTGACTAAAACCAGATAATTCTGATTTGAAGGTACTTCTTGCAAGACTGGCGGGACATTTTGCAAAAAAGTGTGTCCACCGACTCTTCATATAGCTCAAAAATGTATCATTTATTATACCAGACCATAAATAAATAATGAACTGTTGCTGGAAGCAAATATTCTTAACTATTCATGAGTTTTCTACTGTCAATAGTGTAATTTGTATGTGTTGAACGACAAGTGAACGACTGAGCTGATTACCGCCGATCTTCTTAATTTCATAACATTATCTGGGAATATATTTTGATATATGTTATTTAAAATCATATTGATATTTATTAAGTCTTTGAATTGCTTATTTATTCTATATTTTCTCACTAAAATATGAAGGTTATCTGGATATATGACAAGCAATGCCCCTCTATATTATTAGGGAATGTTTAATTGAAATAATCTGTGAATTTTTTTTTGTGAGTATCACATTTATCTTGCTGAAACCAAAGAAAAGTACTGGTATTAAAAAGTGAACCTTTTTATGGAAGTCGAGTCAATAAGATCAATTAGGCAATACTAAGGAAATAGGTATGATATATTGTAAAAGTTGTCTCCTCTTAATACTGACTTTGAAAATGTAACTTTGGCATCATTGAACTAACCCCCCTATTTGTCATGAATTGAAATTTTAACACTCCACTCACTCCTATCACACACCTTCGAATAAAAATGAGGAAAAAATCTGCAAACAGACAGTTTGCGGATTTTTTCCTTATATCTCTGTTCAGTTTGAATTCACAGGGCCTAAGCAAGCATTTTCACATCTGTCAGTGGAACTGGAAGACAGGTATTAAAAAAAGTGTGCATATTGGTATGTAGTTGATAGTTCTGAGAACAACAGTTGAACGTGGTCTTTGTATATCATCTATGAGATGAAATGGCTCTCTTTGGGACATTCTTTGCTTGAAAATGTTGAAATATATATATATATATATATATATATATATATATATATATATATATATATATATATATACGATATAAATAATATCAAATCAGTTATAAGGAGACCTCCATTGAATTAAGATGTTGTGGAATTTCGAGATGGTTTGAAATACATATATACCAATATTTTTCGAAAATTGAATCGTGAACAAACATTTGTTGAAGCAGTTTGATTTATATATTTGATTGATATATATATTTCCGTCATTTTTGAACCACATTAGATTCAGGTTCGTAATGGTTACGGTTGGAAATATATCAAATTTCAGTTAAATCGGACAGTAAATGAAAGATGTGCCTGTAATTCTGTATTTTTTTAATTATCAAACTATATTACACCCCCAAATAATTGCACTTGTGCTTCTGTTCTGTTCAGTTTTGCGCTGTAATAAGACCTATTGAGATTAGTCTTCAAAGTGGACTTCAAATTTTATATTTGACTAGATAAACACGTGTATATCTCCCGACTGAATCTGAATATAGATACGGAAGAGTATATCCGGCTATATTAGTGAAAAATTATCTAACACTATCGCAACCAAAATGATTAGATTTTTTTATTATCAATATACTTTCAGCTTTCTTCGCCTCTTTATGTAATTGTGAAAAAATATTGCATTTACCCATTTCTGTTCATGTTTTACTTAGAATTTTCAGTTTTCTTAATGCTCAAAACATTTTCTCATGATTTATTTTGAGAACCCTATCCTGATTTACAATGAAATATTTGAATAACATTCTCACTTCTAAGATAATTCCAGAATAAATTTCACATTTGCTTATTTTCCACAACTCTTTTTCATGCCATAGGTCTGTAATGAATGTAGCATAGATATAGTTTGTAATTTGTTGTAATTTGTTGTAAGTTGTAATTTGTTTTTTGGAAAATCTTAGAATTCCTCAGATTAATTTTTCTAAATATTTTTTCTTTGGCTCCTTTCACCTTCAACGTCCTTGTATATTCGACCTATCTCGTGGTGTTAAGCTATCAATACCTGGATAATCAATTGCACTTAGAAAAATAGGATTTGTCTCGAATGTATCTACAGTGTCACCGATAAAGTCCGCATCAAATGGGAAACTTTTTTATTTATCGTTTTATGTGAAATTTGATTTTGGCAGTAGATTTTGCTTAAGAAATTATGTCAAATGGCGTCTACAAAATAGGTCACGTGATTTCCTTAACCTGTCAAAATTAACATTTAAAAAAAGAAACATCGAAAAATGACATTATTCTTTAAAAAATATCCAAAAATATCAAAGGATAAAAACATTTTCTTTTGTAATTTTATACCCACACACCAAGTTTCGAACCCATAATAAGTATTTTATATTTTCACTATTTTTCCGCATTCCTGCTTTTTCTACTTATCAAAATTTAAGCACACCTGTACTAAATCATTTATTTTAACTAAACTCGTCACCGAATTTCTTTTTTTGTAATATAATAATATTTTAAGAGCCTCTCTGATGTTAAAAACAAATTTTGAAAAATAAAAGTTGTCAAACTTGATGCAAAGTTCATCTAGTTTCAACGGGGCTTTCCAAACTATACAGTACTTGAGTTTTTTAATGAGCAAATGGCCTCACAATATGAATTAGAACAAAACGGAACATTAGGAAACAATATCTTAGAGTGTTTATTGTTTTTTTAACAAAAAATACAGTGGAATTTAATCTTAATTAAAAGGAACTGAAAATAAACATGTACCTATACCTAATAGCAAAAAAACACGAAAAAAAGACTCACGACATTAAATACACTACATTTCTGTATGTCTTCCATCGCGTTCTATGCAGATAATTGTCCTTCTTGATACATCTTTTATTGAGTTGCTGATACTAACAGGGTTTATGTTTAAAATAGAGTTTCTAATAACAGTTTCTAGGTGATTCACGTCACGAAAAGGTCATTGTTTATGAACGATTTGTTTTAAGTAACCCCGCAAGAAAAAATCTAGTGGGGTTAAATCTGGCGGCCATATTTGCTCCATATTTCGCCCAATAACTTTGCCCCTAAACATTTCTAATAGTTTCTCTTTGACTTGTCTTGAACTATGAATAGGAGCCCCGTCACATTGATACCACAGACTGTGTCTTATTTCAACCGGCATATTGTCCACTATATCACTGATCTCAGTATTTAGAAATTGCAAATAATCCTGAGAAGTTAAATTGTGTCTAAAAAAGAATGGTCCCATTACCTGATTATTTAAAACACCGCACCACACATTTGTTTTAAATGAATATTGGTCCCGACATTCTATCACAAAATGAGGATTTTCCTGAGCCCACCACCTACAATTCTGGGAACTGACTACGCCGTTCGATGTGAAGGTAGCTTCGTCGGTCCATAGGATTTTGTAAGTAAATTTTCTGTTTAATTCTACTTCTCCTTGGTACCAGAAAGAGAAATCTAGTCGAACATCGAAATCTCTTTCCTTCAAGGTATTTATAAATTTGGGTTTGTAGGGTTTGAATTTATTTTTATGTAAAATTGCTCTTACGCTTTCTCTTTTAACGCCAGTTCTATCTACAATATTGGTAATACTTGATTTTCCCTGTTCGATAACATCCAGGCAGACAGCCAACTGAACCTCATCATTATTGCGTGATGGATTATGACGTTTTTCAAAAGTATTTTCAACTGAACCACTCAGTTTAATTTTTTTTAAAATCCTACTTACATTGAATTGCTGTACATGTCTACCAGGATGTGTTGCGTTGAAAATATCAGCCACTTGTCGATGCAATGTGTTTTCACCACAAATTAGCACAATTTCAATTTTTTCTTGTAAAGATAACATATTATTTTAATTTTCATACATTACATTGAACTAACGGGCATTAATTTATTCAGTGACAGTGACGTTTTCTAAAACACATTATGTAGTTTCATATTTTTTCACAGCCTACCCAGTTTTTTAAATTAGTGTTGTTAGCGGAGTAGGTAAATGTAAATACTATGAGTTTTTTTCTTTTATTGAATGGACTTCAAGAATCACGAAATGATGTTTCCTAATGTTCCGTTTTGTTCTAATTCATATTGTGAGGCCATTTGCTCATTAAAAAACTCAAGTACTGTATAGTTTTGAAAGACCCGTTGAAACTAGATGAACTTTGCATCAGGTTTGACAACTTTTATTTTTCAAAATTTGTTTTTAACATCAAAGAGGCTCTTAAAATATTATTATATTACAAAAAAAAAAAATCGGTGACGAGTTTAGTTAAAATAAATGATTTAGTATAGGTGTGCTTGAATTTTGATAAGTAGAAAAAGCAGGAGTGCGGAAAAATAGTGACAATATAAAATACTTATTATGGGTTTGAAACTTGGTGTATGGGTATAAAATTATAAAGAAAATGTTTTTATCCTTTGATATTTTTGGATATTTTGAAGAATAATGTCATTTTTCGATGTTTCTTTTTTTAAATGTCAATTTTGACAGGTTAAGGAAATCACGTGACCTATTTTGTAGACGCCATTTGACATCATTTCTTAAGCAAAATCTACTGCCAACATCAAATTTCACATAAAACGATAAATAAAAAAGTTTCCCATTTGATACGGACTTTATCGGTGACACTGTATATCCTTGTTTTCTGTTACCATTCGTAGAAGGCATGCGAAATTTGAACTCCTTCTGTTGCAAATATTATGCTGCACAGCGAAATTTCTCAAAAACAAGTAGATGACCTGCAAACAATCCGAGCTTTTAATTTTTTTAGTTTTGAGAATTGAGTATCAAAAAAATGGCGTAAAAGGTCAAAGATCATCAACAACGTAACAATTGAGTTAGAAGTTCAAGTATATTCTTTTCTTGAAGTAAATTTCACTATCAATATTCATTTAGGAACAAATTAATCAACCAAACTTCTGAGATTAGATTTTTTTTAAAATAAGGTGAATAATACTAATTGGGGTACGATAGACTCTTTTGTGTTAACAATTATTATTAATTACTTTTGGTTGCGGTTGTTTTGTTATTGATGTGGTTTACGTATTAATAAACTAGTATCAACAATAAATTTTGGTATTTATTCCAATAGTCTTACAATCCGCCCAGTTGCACTCACGGTCGAAGCCAAAGAGCGAGAGAGGTGCCAAGATCACTTTTATGACAGCTCCCCTTCGCCGTGTCTTTGACCCGCTGAAGGTACCACATGATGAATGATAGAACAGCGGAATCGTTGGGGGCACTTTTCAACATTATACAAGCTATACCCTCTATACCAAATATTGATCTCACAGAAATGAGCCAAGAATAAATTTTTGAGAAAATTTCCACATGATAATAATTCCGAAACTATTGGCGATACTAAAAAAATTGTATTATAAATTAAAAATCTCATGGTTCTTACAAAAATTTTATAATTATTTCATTCAATATAATATCACGGCAATTAATTTTCATTATAAATGATATATATTTATAAAATATTAAAGATATCGAGAGCAATATATATTTATTCATTTTCATTGAACGGGTTCAACTATTTACAAATTTCAGAATTCATATTTTAGAAACAATTTTCGGAAAAGCAATATACAGTAATTTTCTTTAATGTTTCCCCACCTTTTATTTTTTGAACGAGTCAACCCAAAAAATCGAAACTTGGGATAATGAAATTGTTGCATGAATAATATATTTTGGAGTAAAATTGACAGATGAAAATTTCAAGATGGTAACAGGACGCCATCCATGAAGAAATTGAATGGAAAAGGGTTCCTGTGACACTTTTTTTGAAGGAATAGTATGAAAATCCATGAAAATGTTGAGAAACCATTGGACTATTTTCTAGTATTCTGCAAGAAATTCCTGAACTATTGATTAAATGAGGCAATACATTAACCTTCAGAAAAGGTCCTTGTATTCGAACATATTTGTTAAAAACTCAATAGAGTAGAATAGAAAGTCAATATCTTCACCTCCTCCAAAATGAGGAAACATTAAATATTTACCTGAATACATCAACGTTTGACTTTATAATTTGAAGAAGTGTTCAGTTCAGTTCAGTGAATGAAGTGAAAAAAGCTCATTTTTATAATAGGCAAAAACACCTGAATCAAAGAGACGGTGTTTCTTTCAAGTTCAAATGATTAATCCAAATATATGTGCAGAAAATAAAACTTTCAAGTGTCCTCTAAAATGCCAGTACATAGAAGAATGTATACATATTGACTGGAAAACGATTTCGAAAAAATTTTTGTATACATCGACTATATATATATATATATATATATAAATATATATATATATATATACAGGGTGTCCCTGGACTTCCTCTTTTCCTCTCGGGAATGTATAGATGGGGTCAAAATATCACCAGTACTTCATATAACTTTTTTTCCTAAAATCCTTCGTTACCAAGTAACGGGCCCTCGAAGTTACAAAATGAAAAATGTTTTTCTTTGATAACTTTCCAAGTGAATATTCAAAATCATCCAAATTTTGGTAATTGACTAAACAAATGAATTCCTTTGATGAGCTTTCATGCAGGAGTCAGTTGTTTTGCTACAAAGTCAGGAACGGACTACCCCCGATGGTCCACACCCCAAAACTTTGAAATGACAGATATTTTTCAATATTTTTCAACAAATTAAGGTTACTTGGACAATTTTATGGATAAAAGTACTCGTGTGGAAAGTCGATCGGAGCAACGAGTCTTGATAAAAATGTAGGTTCACTCGACGACATCAAACCCGCTCGTCCACCATTATTTGAAATGAATAATTATCAAAGCAGAAATAATAATGATAACGTTAATTCAACAACATTTATCCTGAGATGTCTACCATTATTCGAAAATGTTCATAACGAATTTTTATAATGCAAACACGTTTAACTAACGAAACTCAAGAGCGTCAAGAGCAAACAGAAATGAAAAATCCGCTACAGAAACTGCTCGATATGACCACCTTCTCTATCTATACATTTTCTTAGTCTGCGAAGACACCCTCTCTGTACTTGAAATAGCATTCCAGGGTCGTTTCGTATGGCTTCACAATGTAATGTTATTCTATTCAACAATGTATCTCTTGTGTGAATAGGTGTAGCGTAAACAAGGCTTTTTAGATGCCCCCACAGAAAGAAATCCAATGGATTTAAATCCGGAGACCGCGATGGCCATGAATATGGCCCACCTCTACCAATCCATCTATTGTGGAAAATATGGTTCAGATGGTCACGCACAATCAAACTAAAATGAGGAGGAGCGCCATCATGCATAAACCACATATCTCTTCGGGTTTGCAATGGAACATGTTCCAAAAGTCCATTCAAATCGTTCTGAATGAACTCCAAATAACGTTCTCCATTCAATCGGTCCTGTAGAACGAATGGTCCTATGAGATGGTTTCCTATGATACCAGCCCAAACATTCACGTTGAATTTCCGTTGGTGTTTGGTTTGCAATATCCCATGGGGATTTTCTTCGGCCCATATATGGAGATTATGAGAGTTGAAAACTCCATCTCTACTGAAACCTGCTTCATCAGTGAATAAAACTCGAATAATAAAAGTCATATCCTCTCTTTGCCTATCGATGAACCAATTGGCATATTCCAGTCGTGCTGGAATACAGACGACGAGCTTCTGCAGCATTACAAAATGCTCGTCCATAAAATACATGCATATCTGCATATTCATTGAATGTAAACTGTTCGGCCATATCAAAAAAATTCATAATATCCTATAGAATATTGACAATACAATGATAGTCATATGACAACGCACCACTCAACAAAACAAAATCGCATTCCAGTTTCTCATTTTTTATCAAAACTTTCTAAAAGGTTTTTTTGTCAACATCTGTGAAAGAAATGAAACATAATTATTCCCTGGATATTTTTCACCTGATCATGTGCAGCCGTTTTTGTAGTTCATTCGTTTGCTTTTTATTAGTATAGCAAATATTTTTTCCGATGTGCGTTTTTTCAGCTAAATTTAGATTCGTGTTAAAGAATTTCTCCCATAAAATTATAATTATCAGTGAAACTCCTCAACAGTTTAGCTGTGAAGAAGAATTTGAAACAATCGAATGTTGAGTTTCATTAGATTCAGATAACTGATCAACACGAAACGTGATTATTCCACACGTATTATGTACATACAAAATATGGAATGAATTCGATATTTCATAGTAGAGTAGCTTGTTAGTTTAAAAACACCACGAATCTACAGAACTTGATATTTCTTTTGAAAAAATATCTGCTATCACAATTGTGACTTAAACTTCCATATAGGTACTGTACTTTTTGTTTACGACTTCATTTTAGCATACTTTGTATTATTCCTGTTATAAATGTTGTTGAATTAACGTTATCATTATTATTTCTGCTTTGATAATTATTCATTTCGAATAATGGTGGACGAGCGGGTTTGATGTCGTCGAGTAGAACTACATTTTTATCAAGACTCGTTGCTCCGATCGACTTTCCACACGAGTACTTTTATTCATAAAATTGTCCAAGTAACCTTATTTTGTTGAAAAATATTGAAAAATATCTGTCATTTCAAAGTTTTGGGGTGTGGACCATCGGGGGTAGTCCGTTCCTGACTTTGTAGCAAAACAACTGACTCCTGCATGAAAGCTAATCGACGGAATTCCTTTGTTTAGTCAATTACCAAAATTTGGATGATTTTGAATATTCCCTTGAAAAGTTATCAAAGAAAAACATTTTTCATTTTGTAACTTCGAGGGCCCGTAACTTGGTTACGAAGACTTTTAGGAAAAAAAGTTATATGAAGTACTGGTGATATTTTGACCCCATCTATACATTCCCGAGAGGAAAAGAGGAAGTCCAGGGACACCCTGTATATATATATATATATATATATATATATATATATATATATATATATATATATATATATATATATATATATATATATATATATATATATATAAGATAAATAAATAAGTACCATTCTGATCATTCCCATATTGATTTCAATTTAAGAGCCACCGGTAGACAGCTGTTTCAGCCTATTGGGCATCGTCAGTACCGGGCAGGCGGTCCTCGATTGAAGACAAAATATGAAAAAAACAAGAAAAGTACTTAATAAAAATAACTGCGTAACCGCAAGCGAGACATAAGTGGAACCTCGCCACCGAGTAAGTGTCAGGCATGGCCAGTGGAATAATTTCAAATGTTTAAATATGAATATAATAAGTTTTTTGTACTTTTTTTCAAAAACTTTAAATTGAATGTATGACAATGAAAAGTATTAACATTGTTTTTCTCATTGCCACGTCTGACTTTTTACTATAACCTCAAGTTAATGTCTTGATAAAGGGAATAAACATTCTCGAAAGCTCGACCATATAACAAAGAGTATTCTTTAAACAACAGCCCAGTAATTCTGGCGGGTGCCATTCGGTTACCTCCCGGAAAGAAAAACCACACATAGTGTCTCTGAATACTGTGGAATCTCAATATCAAACTCTACTATTCCTACATCTATACCAAACAGGTTTTCTTGTTGAAACTGAATGGGTCTGAATCACAAATTGCATGCGTGCATTCTATCTCGGAAACATTTTTGTTACAAATGCGTTACAGAAAATATAGCTATATTACTAATTCAAATTCATTCAAATGTATTGCATCCATATCCTATTAATAAGAAATAGATCGGATTTATCCAAGTTCACAAATTAAATTGTGTTTGATGAATATGTACAATCAAAATGACAAACATAAAAAATTGTTATAAAAATATTACATTCGTGAATGTTATGAAACATCGAGTCAAAAACCGAATTTGAATCGGGTGTTTAAGTGATGCATACTTCACCGCCTGTGAAAAATCACAAGACTATCATAAAGATGAAGCAAAATATGAAGAAGCATGTGAAGGCCAGTACTTTCTTTAATTTGCATTTGAAAATATCTGGACGTCTGCTCTCTCTCAATTCGAGGGGCAGAATGTTGAATAGACGTATTCCAATATACACTGCGGCTTTTTTGCATGGATTGAGTGTCATACATGTGAATGTCGCAATGCTTTCTGAAGCTGTTTAGGTTCTTGAAAATGTGAGTCAAAAGTTACAATATTTAAATAGAGAATTTTATTACTTTGGAAAGTGTCTTTGCATGATGTTCTATAAGATAAGCAGAAAATACGTCTGATAATACGTTTTTGCAACACAAGCACTCTTTGTAGCTCAGACCACACACAAACTTACTATATGAAATAGCGGAGTACCCCAGTGCATAGTAAACTTCAAGCAGACATTCTCGTTCCAGCATGTTTTGGAGTGTGGTAACCACATAAAAACATTTGTTGAGCGCTAGCCACACACTACATCGACATGCAAGTTCCATGATAGGTTGCAGTCGAATTGTGTTTCTAAGAACTTCAACATTATGGATGGCTCAATTGATACTCCTTCAACTGTGAGAGGTAAATGCAGAGGGATTCTATGTTTGCTATAAAACTCTACATATTCCGTCTTATCAATCATAAGTTTATTTTTAAAGCACCAGTCCTTGAACTCTCTTAGGATTGTGTTGACCTTTTCGGATAGTCTCACAGATGAAGTATCTGACACAGTAATGAAAGTATCATCTGTATACATAAGCACCCTTCCTTGAGATATGTGAATGGGGAGGTCGTTAATGAAAATTAGGAGAATTTGAGGACCGAGTACGCTTCCTTGGGTTGTACCAATATCTGTTTCAAATTCCTCCGAGATGACGTCATTAATCTTAACAATGAACTTTCTTCGTTCGGGTAAGGACACGATACACTCATTGATTGGGCCGCGGACATCAAGGTTATTCAATTTATCAGATATGAAAAAAATATCGACCGAGTCGAAAACTCTACTAAAATCAAAGAAAATTGAGATCACAAATTTGCCAGAGTCCATTTTGTTGTTGACATATTGCATAAATTCTATCGTGGTTGTTTCAGTTGATAAGCCACTACGGAACCCATGCTGGTTGTCACATAAAACCTGATATGTGTTGAGAAAATTTATGATTATATTGGCCATTACTTTCTCTATCAGTATAGAAAAAATGCTTGGTAAAGCGATTAGTCTCTAATTCTCAATATTACTTGGATCTCCTTTTTTAAAAATAAGAATTACGGACAATACGGACATATTGATGATATGCTCGAAAGCTGGTGTAATTATTTCACTGGTGTCTTTGATTGCTGGAATCGGAATTTTGTCCGGACCTGTAGATTTTTTATTCGGTAATGAGTTTTTAACATCAAGTATTTCGTCCTTTGTGACGGGTTCAAAGAACATTGATGCAGGGTTGAACTCTCAGATTGATACGAAAGACGAATAGTGTAATCCTAATGAATATCTGTAGTGACCATTGGTATATAGTTAACTTCCAAAAAAGTCGAGATTAGAATATCCGTAACATCGAGAAGAAGATGACAGTAGTTTGAGAGTAATTTGAAGAAAATCAGGTGCCAAAAATAATCAAATTCAACATCAATCTTCCAACGTGTGATACCCTAGACTATTTAGAACTTTTTCAATTATCAAATCGGAATACTACTAACCTAGGCTAGGTTCATCAGAAGATTCTAATGTACAAGACTAAGCATGAGCAGAAGGCTTCTTGCGGCTTGGAGTTATACTTCTCACTTTTTATCAATCGACCTTGGTATATTCTCAAAATGGATCTCATAGGGCCTCTGTTATGATCCAAATCTAGTATTTCAGACATTTTTAGCAAATTCATTCTACCGTTTTCTTCGCAAAAATCAACTAATATAAAATTCACTGAATCATTGGAAAGCCTATTTATTTTATTGTTCGGATCTACTCATCAAATTGTTATAGTCAATGACGTTTATTTCAGAAGTGAACAAAGAGGGCCAACCTGCAGAATGAATATAAAATTTCTTTAGCGCATATTATGAACTACCATGTGCAGACCAATCCAGTATAGCGCAGTCATCAAGTGATATGAATGATGTTATCCTGATATGTATCCAAAGAACACCTACAATAGGATCAATATCTTCTCCATATGTGCTGTACTATGAGGACTGCACGACGTTTTGGGAAATATTCCCAACCTAAAGCTAAACAGGAGATCGGTCCACTTTTCAAAACTAAAATCCGCCCGGAAGCGAAGAGAAAAATGTTTATCGATGAGGGAAATAGTTAGCGATATATTCACTCGTACAAATTTCGCCTTCTGAAGGTTGTCGTTCTTAAGGATACGATAGCTGGTTAACGAATAAAAGAACAACAAAAAACATATTTGAATAGATCACCATTATTGAACTTGTTTTTCTGAAAAAAAACCGATAAAGTATTGAAAAAAAAAAATGAAAACTTCTATGTTTTTTACCACTTTTATTTGTAACTATCTATGAATACCTACAGGGGTGGTATATAATGGCAAATGTAATAAATCATTATTAGTTCATTGTATAGGTTTGAAAATGTCCGTACAGGACGAAATTGCAGTAATAAAAAGTGTTAGAAGTGTTAAAAAATATTTCTCTTTTCATTATGATTTCCTACCACGTTGTAAGGGCTACATCCATCAATTTATCGATAAAGAATTATTATTGATGTAGAAGTGAGGTAATATGATTCAGGTTATTAAAATTGAAGAGGTATCTCAGGTATATAGAACTTAGAGGTAGAGGTTTAGGTAATTTGATTGAGGTAGTCTCATTGTAGTTACCTGTGGTATATAAATATTAGCCTAAGAAGCAAATTGTAGTAATTAAATCACTGTTGAAGAAGCTACTGTGTCAGCGAAACATGTCGTGATATATTTCGTTTATGGAGATCAAATCGTGAGGTGTAGTTTATGAAATTACTATGGATCAATCAGCAAAAAAAAACAAGCATGCAACAAGTCTACTGCCGCAGATTCTATATTTTGAGTTTCTATATATCTTCAGTTGGTTAGTTAAGTTTATTTAGTTCACTTCTGTCGGGCGTCCCGTTTTTAGGAGTATCAGACGTACGCGTGTCAGATGACGTATATGTGTCTACGTATGTAGGTATAGTACCGATACGCCTGAAGAAGCTACTGTATAGAAAAAAAAACGTGTTGCGGTTTTGTGAACTATGCAGTGAGAATCTCACAATAAAGAGTTATGAATACGTTTTGGATTTTTATCAGATATCAACTGATTGCATTACATAAATTGAGAACATTGATGTATCAAAAAAATAGAGTATATTCATGGAGAAGCAAATAATCTCAAAATACGTTCTCATATATATATATATATATATATATATATATATATATATATATATATATATATATATATATATATATATGAAACTTATTGGAAGCAACATGGAATCGGATCATATATAACCTTGAAATTTTTCATCCGTTTCCAAATGATACTCCCATCATTTTCTAATTACTGCAATACATTTTCGTATATTAAACAGACGACATTATTTTATTCATATTTTTGCTTTAACAACATATTTATAATTCTGATTCAAAATAAGGTAGTTTTTGGTTGAAAATACCTAATACTACACTCCGTTTTATACTTATATCGTATCCTTTGATATTTCAAAGCTGAATATCTTCGAAGAGAAACTCTGTGAACGACTTTGTAGAGAACTACCCAATTTCAAAGTTAGACTCCAAGTTCGTTATCGGAAAAATGTAATCAAAGAGAGTATCTTTGAGGATGTGATAACATTTTATTACACAAAGTATCTTCCGGATGGTAGTATGCTTTTGATAAGGGTATTTACGAGGAACATTCTTGTTAATATTGAATATATATCTGTGTTTCACGGGAGAAAATGTGAATATTACAGAGGGGTCGTTGGTTCAGTAATTGATTTATGAAAAACAAAAAAATTGTTGACAGACATTTTGAAATCAGCTGTTCGGTAACAAAAATAATTCGGCAGGATTTGCCTTCATTGACGAAATAAAAGTCCCAACACAATTTTTTTTTTACGAAATACTATGGAAATGAGTTATTTTTCGAACAATGGACATACATAATTCAGAATGTTTGACAAATTTATGGAAGATGTCGGCTTTTTTACAAAAACAAATCCTAACAATTCGGCTCTTCGAAAAGAGAAAATGGTTCATCCCAACCTAATTGTGATACCTTAATCGGAATTTCCAACATAAATTTGAAAAGTATACTCAAAAATTGATGATTGGAAAGTAATCAAACAGAATGCTGGAAACCGTACGTTGAAAGGTGGGACCTGTTAGTCCTTATCTTTCGTGAGGGTTGTCGTTCGTAGGAGGTCGACAGCTAATTTGATACGAAATAACTTTATGTGTATTCTATGGACTAAATTTCGATTTTGATGATGATTATTATTTTGTAATTATTTTCCCAAAAATTGTTGTCTAGTCAATAAATCCGAATTATTTTTGACGAAAGTGAATTAGGATTCACTGATTTTAAATGTACTACTTGTTGTCCGCGCCTTTACCTGCATATAATTTGGTTTATCACGTTAAGTTTCATGACAGATCATTTTAAACAAATAGTTACAACATTTTTTTATCAACCCAAAACTGACGAAATTCAATACAATCTTTAAACCCCTATTTCCTCCTTTGGGATAAGAATTCCTGATTCCCTTTCTTTATGCTTAATTTATGCTATATATAAAATCCTACAGTCATATTCCAAGATTCTAGGTTCAGTAGCTACGGCTCTACGTTAATATAAGAGCGAGCGACAGTGAGTAATTTATATTTTTACTTTAAAAAATACAGTAACTAAAAATATATGCCAAATGCACTGAGCCATATCTTCGAGAATCAAATTATGTCACCTATAGAGAAATTTGCAAAATAACACGACCGTCGTCTGCCCTCACGCGTCTTCCCATGTTCGGGTCGCGTTCTCGGCGATAGCGCTTCATTGCTTAGACTGCTCCTCCACCAAGCGCATCGTCCCCCGTCGTCTTATAGTAGACTCGACGCGTAGTGGCTCACTGCATTGCGTCAAGTTGATTTCATCGTGATAACTTTCAAACGTAAAACGAAAGTTATATCGATTCTTATGAGAATTTGACAGATATTCCAAAATGTGCATTGTAAAAAAATCATCAAATTCAATTGTATTTATTGCTCAGTATTTTGCACATATTGGCTACCACATGTGAGGTAGATATATGCTATCGTGAACTTTCACTAGGAACTATTCAAGATAAACAATCTCACGGATATGATCACGGATCTGCATGTAATTCCAACGGTATAGGCTCTCAGGGAGCAAGAATTGTAAATTGTAGCTGATATGTTATTCTGATGTATAAGCTGTATCTATGTGAAGTTCCTTCTAAATCCGTTCAATCGTTCAGGCTTGAGAGAGCCAAAAATTTACATACATACGTACATCCATCTTCATACTCTGGAGGATATTTTAGCAAGGAGAAGACCGCTTGTTTTGATAATTTTCCAGGTTAGAGCATGAACTATCTGAAAAAAGCTTTAATTCATCTCGCAATATTCAAATTCAGATCTGAGTATGACTCCAAGTAATACTCTTGATAAAAATAATCTTCTAACAAACATTTCTACAACAGTAATGTCAAGAGGAAAAATATTACTTTCCTGATCGACGGAATTTACAGTACTCTGAAACTATTTCTGAATTTGAAAATATATCTGGGTACTGTGAATGATAATGCGAAACCATATTAACTTTCATGATCTCTTCAAATTCTGTTTATTCGTTAACTAGCCGTCGCCCCTCTACTAACGACAAACCATAAAAGTCGAGAATTGTACAAGCTGAGGATTATTGAGGTCACACCTTTCAACGTGCGATTCCTAACATGAGTTGGATAATAGGCAGTGAACGTCAATCGTTGAGCGTTGTGGCTTGAACCACCATTCCACCTGAAGGTCGATCGAAACAGTGGAAGAAAACACTCACGCAACCAAACGGGCTACAGTCCCATCATTTGACAGTGTGAACATTTTTCTAAAAAAAAAGGGTGCACTTCATCCAGACTGGATTATTACGTTAGGAATTATTTGTAAACCAAGGTTTGCCGTACTTACAAGTTCATTTATAAGTGTGGCTGTGCATTCAGCCTTGTACCACACCTGTCAAAAACGATCTAACTCATCAATAGACTATAAATGTGTTCGAATGTTGAAGAAGATTTATAGTTGTTACCAATGTATCTTGTGGGTTTTTGGAATTATCACGGAACCCGTAACTGAAGGTTTTCAAGGGGACACATTATTATGCTCACATGACTTCATCACCGAATACTCTCAGCTTCTGCCACAACTTTATCAGTTGGCAAAATGCCAGGTGTGATTTCAGTAAATTTCAACAACCTAGAAGCTACCGCTGGTATGGATTTCGATGTGAAGTTTTCCCGAATCTGAGGAATATTCTGGGTCACCGCTCTCTCAGTGCAAGCTGTTGAATGTTTTTGTTTTGTCGATTTTTATGGTACTTGTGTTCCTGGTGGTCGTGTAACAATTTAGTGTAATCAACAAGTTCATATACATGAAAAATAGAGGTAAAGATCCTAAAAATATGAGCGATAGCTCATTCGATTCGGAATCACCTCTAAAAAAATGTTATTGAAGGGTTTTGGTGCAGGTAAAAAATTGCAATTTTTATTAACAAAATAAGATAAAAAAAATGATATTTAGTTTTTCGTTAATAACTCAAAAAATATTAAGCAATTTCAAAAAAAGCTCGTTGAAGAGGAGGAAATTTCCGATAGTCGAAACTATATGTCCATTATTAATAATTTTAATTTGACGTTGAAAATAGAGTTCCGCGCGGCTGTAACGGCATGCGCGCGCTGCCGCTAAAGAGAGTTTATCAAAAGAAATAATTTTTTTATAACATAAAATGTCATTTTGAAAATTTGAAAAAAGTCTGGTATTTTCTTTACACTTAATGAATCGAGTCCCGTAGAAAAAAAGTTTTATCACCATTTTTCAAAAAGTAATTCAATTGTTAACTAACAAACTTTTTCCCAGTCTCCGTTGGCATGAATAATGAGATAAATGGTTACGAATAATTGGCCTATGAATTTTAAATTTCGTGAAGCCCTCTTGATATACAGGGTGTCCCTGGACTTCCTCTTTTCCTCTCGGGAATGTATATATATATATATATATATATATATATATATATATATATATATATATATATATATATATATATATATTTTGAATTCGCTGATTTCAACTGATCTCAGACTCAACAGATTTTTTCACATTTTTTTTGTATAATAGTTCCGTCAGGTAAAAGCATACTCGTATAAGCATAAAAACAGCAAGGAGTATGGAAATAGATAGAAACTTAAAAACAGAAATGAATTGAAGATAACAAGGATATTAAAAAATAGAAAACTCGACAAATAGCTAAAGTCGACGAACGAGGAGTACATTGAATATTCAAATATTTCATTTTACTCGTATTCGACTGAAATATAGTTTTCGACTTGTCTGACTGCACTGTAATACATAGGCTCGAGGTGGCTATTATTGGAGACTGCCTGAGTTCCAGATCTTGAGAATGAGAGGAGTCTAGATGGAGGACTTTGAACAGAAGCCTAAAGGTTTCTTGATAGTTTCTGGAAACAGGATTTAGATCAGAATTTGTAAAGTTTCCTGCATAAAACCCCAGAGGAAGGGCCCGAATTTTGTTACTTTTCCTATTGAAGCAACCATTGGAACGAGTAAGAAAGTTCAGAACATTGACACTCCGAATTCTTCTTACAGAGACAGTCAATTTACAATATTGATTATTTATTATTTTTTCATTCCCACATTTATTTCAACGTTGTGAATGCATAACACTTACACAACTCTCAAGTGAACTTAGTTAAATGGTATCCGGAAGTAATTAAGTAGTAACTACAGTGACAAGTATTGAAAAGGGGTACAGTATTCTCAGAAACTTCTGTAGATGGCATCCGAATAAAAACTTTCAATTTTGTGAACCTTTTCAGCACTTATGATTCAATTTCTTTAAAAAATCAAGAACTGACCTGCGTTATTGCCTCCATGGATCAGAAGCTAGTCATTCCAATCAAGCACAGATATTGCTTTCTTGCTCTTCATGAAAAAGCTAGGAAACAATACAGGCTGCTGCTGGATTCAACTTCGTTCACATTTGATATTTAAGGAAGGAGTTTTTTTATCGATTCCAGAGAGGGCGTCTTTGTAAATGAAAATGACTTTTGAAAATAACATCATACCTATATCAAATAATCATGATTTCGGAACGTAATGCATTTCAATTTCACAACTATTCCATACAGTTCTAAGCGCCATTTTGATTCACAATAAAGTTTTAAGTGGCCATCAGGAAGATGTGAAACAAATAATATTTTCTGGCCTAAATTGCATGGAGTTGATCCCATAAATCAACTGTTTCCGTTTCACGGTGTCGGGCCAACGATTCATTATAAACACGGAAAGGTATATTAGTAGATAGTAGCAATACAATAATTCGTGGAAAATGTTCCAGCTGAAAATGTTTCACAAGAATAAAAAAAGTGTTACGTGAATGATATGATTTCATTATGTTTGGTGTATATTGTCAGCATTATTGGATTGGAATTCAAAGGTTTGTACTCTGTTTAGTATTCTGTGAGTTGATTTTTCAATCAGTGAAAATGAAACATACTTATCGTACTTTCAGAAATTATAAATATTTCAACTATGATAGCTTTTTGAATGATCTCCTGGAAATGCCTTGGTATGATATATATCTTTAAGAAAATGTAGATGAAATTGTGAAAACTTCCAACGATTATTTACTTTGCGTATTCGATGTTCATGCCCCCATAATAACGACGAGAATAAGCAAACCTATAACTCCCTGGTTGACTGACGTTTTGAAGATCATGATTAGGACAAATAAACAATCACTTTATTATTTCGGTCACTCAAATTGCCACTAATGCTCTTCTTTACTTCTACAAAACAACACAATTTTAAGAAAATATAACTTGTTAATTCCATCAAATCAATATGGATGATAATAACATGATAGTCAACTCCATAAAAACAAATTCTACGGGATCAGATAAGATATCTATCAAAATGATCAAATTATGTATCCTTTACTTAACTCCAGTTCTAACATATTCAGTCAACAAATGCCTTGAAATTAGTATCTTCCCGGAACTATGGAAATAATTCATTATTTTTCCTATAAATAAAATGTCTAAACCTTTGACCCCATAAATATAGTACCGGCAATATCAAAAATTGAAGAAAAGGCAGCCTATAGTCAGATATATTCTTATGTCTATGATAATAGCATCCTGTCTGAACACCAATCTGGTTTTCGGAAAAATCACAGTACATCTAGTGCTCTTTTGAAAATGATCGACGATATTTTTTCAGCCATCGATAATGTAAAGTTCACTATTTTCTTGTCTCTTGATTACAGTAAGGCTTTCGACACCATGAATCACGATCTGATGTGCGCTAAACGTGTTTTTTTGTTTCAGTATGGAGGCATGGGACTTCATTAGTTCATTTTCATAAAATAAAAAGCAACGTGTTGTGATAAAGGCTAGTCAGTCTGACAATTGAGTGTATGTCATGGAGCCCCGCAAGGTACAATTCTCGCCCCGCTACTCTTTATTATCTACACATCTGACTCCTCCAAGGATTTTAATTTATTCAACATTCATACATATGCAGATGACACTAACTTGTACTACTACGATAAAGTAAATCAGCTTATTGATCACGAAACATCGCTCAATAATGATCAGATTTCGCAGCAACACTGTCTAAACCTCAATCCTAGTAAATCATCTTTGATATTTTTGAAAAAGCCAAAGATCGTGGAAGAGCTAATTGATCGACATTATGTGTAGTTGACTGACAAAATAACATGTTTAGGACTTCATACAGACTACAACCGCAGATTTGTTCATCAAGTCCATACTCTCATTCAAAGGTCGTACGGTACTCTGAAAAATCTGTATTCAAACAGACACTATCTTAGTAGGTCTCTCAAAATTACCCTTTCAGACGTACTGATTATATGTTTAATTATTGCGATGTCGTCTATGGCCCTTGTATCGATAACATAACTGAATCAACTGAATTGGTTGAAAATGCAAAACAGAAGAGAATTGCATTTCGCCTGTTTCATTCAAAAACTGATAAAAAAACAACAACCCACTTATTTGTTGAATAAACTCCTTCCCAGACATCAGATACACTCAAGAAACAGATTTAACAATAATTTTGACATTCCGAATCATAACAGCACTATCTATGAACAATTCTTCACGTATCATGCTGTAACAATGTATAATTCATTCAGTGAATCTTTGAAAAATTCATCACTACCGCTATTCAAAAGTAAACTTAAAACTGAATTGCTCAGCCAACAGTTATCCAAACATAAACATTTATATTTAAGTTTACTATTATTCTGAAATTGCCATTTATTTTTTGTAATGTTTCTTTTTCTTCAAACGTGGTTGAGTGGAAGAATAGCGCTTTGCTAAACTCCGCTACGTAAAATAAAAACTATTTATTATTATTACTATTATTATTATGAAATGAATATTTCATAATAATTCGAAATATTCATCTCTTCCAACTGTCTACACCCACCTACAACTACTTCCTCTGCTAATACTATACTGGACATTGAATTATATTCGACATACATTTACATACCTCACAGTGGTTAGTCTTTCAGATGTTTCGTGTCATAAGAAGTCAGCAAAGATATTGAATCAGTAGAAGAGTACGAGGAGATGAAATATTACTGAGACTAGCTGATGAAATGTAGATCCAATGTATTCCGATTGAACGAGAATACGAAGACCCAATGAGATCGTTTGAGCTGTTTCAATTTCTATATAACGGAGAAAATTCAGAGAAAATTTCATTTACCAAGACTAGAACTGAAGAAATTCGATGGGAACTTGAAGAAATGTATAAGGTTCTGGGGACAGTTCAAGAAGATTCACAATGACCCAGAAATAGATGATGAAGACAAATTCCAGTATCTTTTACAAGATACGAAAAGTGGTTCAGTTTCCCGAGATTTAGTAGAAAGTTACTCCCCTTCTGGGCCCAATTACATTAAAGGCATTGAACAGTTGAAGACTCGTTTTGCCAGGGACGAATTACTAATCGAAGTTTATGTGAGGAAACTATTATAACTTGTATTGCAACAATCTTCAGAAGCTGAAAGAGGTATGCCTCTTTCCAATCTGTATGATAAACTCGAAACCCAGTTGAGAGCTTTGGAATCCCTAGGAGTTACCAGCAAAAAATATGCGGTTAGGTTTTTTGAAAGTGAAGGTTGAGTCAGAAGAACAGATAAATTTGACACAAAAAGGACTTTGAAAATGCCACGAGCACATTTAGTATCATGCCAATAAGGATAAATATTTTCCAAAACAAGGTGAGCCCGAAATATACACAACAGCTGCTTTGTACATAGCTAATCCCAAAGATTATCTAAAAGATAAGCGGAATAATTGTTTATTCTACGATTTGAATTCACATGCAAGTAATGATTGTTTGAAAGCTCAAAGTATTCCAATTGATGAAAGAAAATCTAGGATAATGAAAATACGTGGATGCTTCTCCTGTTTGAAATTGAATCACACTAGTAAGAATTGTGGAGCTGTAATTAGGTGTTTGATATGTTCAAAGAAACATTACCCCATTTTATGTCCTGATTTGCATGTGAAGAAAGTTATCACTGATCAAGATGACAGAAATCCGAAAAATAAGGTTGAAAATACTTCAACAATTTTCCGAACGGAACTTCATCGCAAACGGTTGTTGTGAAAATTATCAATAATGACAAACAAAAATTGATTAGAACGTTTCAGTCAGAACCAAAAATATATGATGTTTATAATATTATTATTAAAAATCCATATTATACGTTTAAAACAGAGGTGAATGTGGTGGAACAAGTGTAAATATGTAACAACCTAGCTCGTTTGACTGACTTATCCGTTATAAACTATTTGAAACATGAAAATATAATTATCAGTGATACGAGAAACTTTGATGTTTCAAATGAAATACAATTATTATTAGGTGCCGATGTTTTTGGTCAGCTCTTCACAGAGGAAATCGAAAATTTGAGGAGAAATTATTGAGGAAGGAAAACAAGCTGAGGACACAAAAGTACACTATTTACCTCATCACACTGTCATTAAAGAAGTCAGTATGACCACAAAGGTGAGGCCGGTTTTTGATGCTTCGGCAACTGATAAGAGAGTTATATCTTGGATTGGGTGTCTTGAAAAAAGTCCAAATATAATTGATTTATTCCCATTATTTTTAGTTAAACAGCTGAGTAACAGCTGACATTGAGATAGCATTTTTACAGATCAGTGTTACTGAAAAGGTTCGGTATTTTCTGAGATTTCTTTGGTGGCAAAATGATTCATATGAAAAAATAATTTTTTTCAGGCGTCGTCGAGTAGTTTTTCGTTTGAAATGAAGTCTATTCCTTTTAGCTGCAACTATCAACTACCATTTATCTAAATCACCTCCAGAATTCCAAAACACAGGTAATTTGTTGAAGAAATCGTTTTATGGAGATAACTGTTTATGTAGTTTTGATTCTGAAAGAGAAATGAATGAATTTTTTATTGAATCCAAACAATTGATGTCTTTGGGAGGCTTTCATCTAGGAGATAGGATTTTCAATTCCAATTCAGGCATGAAAGATGAAGTAGCTCATAATGAAAATATATATGTTTTGGGATTGATTTGGAATTTTCCTAATGATGAACTTTCGTGTGATGTAAATGCACTCATTCAATTAGAAAACACTCCAAGGACAAAAGGGGAATACTATCAGCAACACATAGAGTATTTGATCCGATAGGTTCCACATGCCCACTAACACTCATTCCAAAAGTATTATGAAAAGAAACTTGGGATCTGAAAGTTGGTTGAGATGAAGCTTTGCCAAATGATATTGTAAAATCTTTCGATATGTGGTTGAAACAAATACATTTTTTCAGTCTGTGTAAAATTCCAAAATGACGCAGTAGTGGCCGAAGAGTTGATTATGACGATGCAACGATTCATGTGTTTTCGAATGCTAGTAAATCTGCCTATGCTTGCTACGTATTTCTATGAAACGTTACGTTATCTGTAAAATTTTAGAAAAACTCCTAAAAGGTAGGAATACATTTCAATTATTTTTCATATCGCATACGAGAGCTGCTGCCATCATCGATGAAACGAGGAAACCTTTTGTTTGTAGCGATAGGAAATATCTGGTACAAAAAAGGTATTGGAGAGTTTTTTTATTCAGAAAATGGCTCGAATGTCTTGAACGCTAAATTCTGCTGATTGAGTATTTTACGCGTTAGGCGGTTTTAATTGATCAGTGTTCCTTTCGACAGTGATGTTTGGTTGAATAATTCGTTGGATTATATTATCAACTGTCGATTTGTCTCTACGGATGATTTTAGATATCAGTCCTTTTTTTTGGTGGGAAAGGGAATCGGTAATCGGAGGTGAGTTCTTATAATTTCACTAAGTTGAATAGGTTTCCAATATTTCATACAGCTCAAATTTCTATAATGAAATCACTACAATCATGAATATGATTTTCTAGGTGTTTAATCCCATATATTGAAATCATCTCGAGGAAATAAAAGTTACTCGGAAGAGAATATATATCATTCGCTGGTTGCAATACCGTAATATTCATGGTCGCTTTCTAAGGATATAATCAAGGGAGTGAACACCCGTTCCAGGAAGTGCAGTACTCCGTACAATCCAGAAATCTGGCTAAGTACCGCATAGCGGAATTTTATCTTGATCATTTATTTTGCTTCCTGAAACTTCCACGGGCCAATATCTACATTTAGTAATCATCAACGGGAAATTACTCTCAGCGAATATTGTTTAAATGTTTTCTTGTCATTTGTATTAGTTATGTAAGTTTTGCGTAATGTCTTTAGGGGACTGGACGAAGACTAAGGTACAATACAGATCTCATCCACTCCTCTTCTTCCCTCTCATGAGAGTTTTCTAAGTGCACAAAACCCCCCAACCATTTTAAATCTTGTTTCATTCATTATATATTTATAGATAAGCCAGTATATAATATATTTCTATTAAATTGATACCGTAGTCTTTCTAATTGTTACCTGCCAAAGTTCATTATCAATTGGTTACTTTTTAGAGTAGATCTTATAGATTCAATTTCTCTAATTTCTTTATTTTGAGTCAGGATCAAATATTTGAATCTATTGGCGCCCGTTAAAGTGACACCTAGTATTTCAGGAACTCACCCCTCTCTCCCTGTTCAGGCTAGCTGTGAGCATAACCCTTTACTTCACCTTGTTTACGTAACCATTTGGTATAGTTGTTTTTTTTTTGTACAGTTCAAAGCTGATAAATTACGTAACAACGTAGTGGAAGGAAGAGTGTTTGTTGAACTTATTGAGGACAAATCAAGAATAGCCTCTAAAAATTCAACCCTAACTAGGTTGGAATTTGACTTTGGACAAATGTCGTAGGTGTGAATGAACTGAATGTTCTGAGAACGTACTTCTGTAGTTATTCAATGATTGCTCTTACATGGATTGAAACACAAAATCACTGAAATACTTTTGTAGGTAACAGAATGGAAGAAATAACTTCAGTGAGCAATGTTAATGATTGGCGACATGTACCTGGTCACTCAAATCCGACAGACGTTGCTTCAAGAGGTTGAAGTTTAATGAAGTTGATAAAGAAAGAAAAAAGACTGTAACTTCTTGTGTCAGTAATCGAAATCAGTGTTTTTATCATACAAAGGAGAGATGTTGTTTCCGATTTGCATTGATCCACGGCAATCCTTTTCAGATCCGGAGATTCCCAGAAATCTTCTTCAATTTTATTTTGTCCACTCCTTCAAGCTTCTATCCAAATTTTCCTTCGACTCCTTCAAGCTCATCTTTGAATTTCCTTTCAACCCCCTCAAGCTTCTCATCGGCTATTTTTGCCAACCCCTCCGTTGTTTTCTGAAATACTTTTTTATATTTCCACCTGAATAAATTTCTGTTCCTCCCATTTATTCACTTGTTTTTTTTATGAATATTTGTTGATGATTTACGATCTTTCTCTCTTCTGCATTTATCTTCTTTCCTTCTGCGATTTTCATTCTCCGCCAGGCTCCCTTGCAAAGCCTAGAACATTTTCTCAAGTTTCTCCAATTTGTCGTAATCTTGTTTTCACCATGAAGCAGAACATTTTCAGTCAATTATTCCCCTTCCGACACCCCCGTGGGTTTAACAATAATTTACTACACTGAACAATAATCAAAGTCACACTCTTTATACAACAAAACACTTTAACTGAAACTTCAACTATTATTCAAATTTCTATCGCCTAATTAGATTTCTCCACATCTGTCACTCCAACTTGATTGTCTCGATAGGTTCATATGTAGCGTTCATATATATGATAATCAAAAAGCCTCAAAGATGGTAAAATATTCGTTGAAATTCCATCGAAGTCGGTGGCATTATTCTCGCCACGTCTAGAACGGCAGCGAACATCGAGCAACACGAAATTTCAGCCGAACTGGCGCGCTCTTGGCCAATTCACGATTGGTTTATGGCTACCAGTGGCGGCCAGCGTTATTTTCTTCAGGGCATGATTAACAATGGTATGACAGTTGATGATATTAATCTCACATACCTTGTGATCCCAACAAAAATGTTTCAGAAGAGCTTGCAAAATGAATTTCGAAATTTAAAGAGTTTCCCTTCATTCTCCTGCTGAAAAATCGATAGCTTCACTCAAGTCGAAAAACATATCCATAACTGTATTTCCCTATCAAACTCATAACTATATCTTTCCATTATTTGAATTTATTCCCCCGTTAGTTGAAATGGTTCTTAATGATTGTTCATTCTCTTTTTGAAAAATCTGGAATGTTTGGATAAAATTTCACGTATTTTAGAACACTTCATAATGTTCCGTGACATTCTGAAACGTCGTGAAATGCCTTTGGATACTCTCATATTTTCCGAAAGTGAAAATGGGAAACTGGAGAAACTTCTTCATGAAGAAACTAACGTGACACTATTACAGATGAAGAAATAGGCATGAATGTTCAGCCAACTTTGCGAAACCGGGTCGAGTCGTAAAAGAAACTTGGAAATATTTCAAGAAATGCTGATGTTTTCGAAGTCATTTACAATTTTATTAGGGTTCATTGTCTTGAAAAATCAGAGTTTTTTTCATGCAATAGTATATTGAGCCCTTTCAAAAACCTCTCAATCAGAGGCATTCAGTTACAACATCGGCTAAAGCTATATATCCAGCTTCAGTGAAGAATAAGGCACAGTTGGCTGTTTTTGGGTCAGTCATGACACTGATGCATTGAACACATAGAATATATAACCCGAAATTGATTCACGATCGCTCAAATCATTTGCGAAATCTGCATTCAAAATCCTTTCAAGATATCACTGTGAATACTTTTGGTACTTCTTGAGCCTCAGCATTACTTATTTTCATTGGATATTCCAACTTTCTGACGATGCTCAATACTTCAATTTCGAAAACCAAATGATCTGAGGCCGCAGAATCAACGATCTATATCAGTTTTTTTTTTTTTTAGTTTGAGTGGAACCACTGATATAGTTCACATTGAAGGCATCGTTATCAGAATTCGGAAATTCCATAGATATACTTGCTCGTCTATTTTTGAACCAAAGCACTTTTCCAATTGGAATCGAATGATTTGGACATTTGGATAATGAATGTTCTACTTGTTGGTAATCGTGATAAAAAATATGCTGTTTTCTTTTTGTTTATGACCGAAAGGCAGTAGCACTATATTCAGGCCATCTAGAAAAATAGAACCTGTATGTTGTCTTTCAATATCTTTGTCAATCAAACGTCCTTTCGCGAAGTCTACAGTAATTTTCACAGGCGTCATGTTGCCTAAGACCAGTAGAGGAGTATCGTGGCTCAAAATCTACTGATTGGAGTGGGTATAAAAACTCCCTCCAATCGTACTTTGAGGACGGATTCATTACTATTCACAGTTGTAATGATATGGATACAGTAGCGAGGCAATTTTGCGAAGCAGTGATCTCATCGTATCATGAGAACTGTCCACTGAGGTTTGAAAGAGATAAAAAAAGAAATGATTATTCAATCGATTCAGGTAACTGGGAGCTTCACAAAACTACTCTAATGTCATACAACGAGGAAATCAGAAAGGCAGAACGGGAGTCGCAGAAGAAGTTCAATGAGAGTATCTCTGATTTACCTCGCAGCACAATAATTCACAAGACTCTACAGAGACGACTGCTGAAATTGGGTCGCTTTTGATAGAAAACCACTTTCCTGGAAATCTGAATCTTGATAACAACAGACCTCTCATCTTCGAGGACGCTAAACGTCCAAAAAAAAACGATTGAAAGGTTATCACAGCATCGGCACTTGAATGGGCTCTCAAGCCGTTTCAGCCCTTTGAATCTCCTGTAGAGGATGGTATATTTCCAGCTCTTCTTTAAAGCGGATTAGAAATAATTTTACCTATCCCCAAAAAATTGGCGTGATAGTATATACCACCCAGTTGGTTAGCAGTAATCTTGACAACAAGAAGATTGCAATTGCTGTATTTCTCGATGTTGAAGGAGCATTTGACAATGCACTTCCTAAATGTATGGATCCCTCTCCGGCTAGGAAAGGTAAAGAATCGACCATAACTGGCTAGATTTATGCCATGCTGGTAAACAAAACTGCAACGACTCTTCAAGGTGAAGCCATCGGGTTCAGGGTCACCAAAGGAGATAGTACCCCACTCAAGATGGGGTTCTGTCTCCCCTTCTGTGGTCGCTCCTAATGGATAGTCTGCTTGATGCCCTTGACAGAAGAAAAGTAGTTCTTCCAGCTTATGCAAATGACCACGTCGAAAAGGATAGCTTGTAATATTCTCCAGAGCACGATGGACGTTGTTCACAGTTGGTGCCTGAGAGAGCAAATGTATATCAACTCCAGTGAAACTGTGATAATCCTCTCCACCAAGAAATGAAAATTGGACGATCTAACGCTACTTTCCTTCAATGGTGAGGTCATTTCATTTGGAACGGAGGTGAAATATCTGGGCATTGTCCTCGATAAGAAACTCACTTGGGACGCTCACTTGGAAAAAGTTTTACACGAAACCAGACTATCCCTATGGACATGGCAAAACTTGGGGTTCAGGTCCCAAACAAATGTATTAGATTTATGTGATGATTGTCAGACCAATTATCACTTATGGTGCAATTGCCTGGTGGCCGAAGGTTTTACAGAAAACAACTCAGGCGAAGCTCTCTGGCTTATAGAGACAGGCTTGTCTGGCCATCAGTGGTGCCATTAGTACCACACCGTCAGCGGCCATGGGGATCCTTCTAGATCTACCTCTTCTCCACATTTTTCTGAAGAGAGAGGCTAAATGGAGTGTATATAGACTTATGCACATTACCAATTGCACAAATCAATTCAATGCAGAGTGCAACAGACTGTTGGTTGACACTGGAAGTCACAGCATTCTGGAAATGACCTCTGACTTTTTGCCTCCAGCTGTCAACTACGAACTGCCTTATAAAGTACTGTTTTCAAGTAGAGAGGACTGGATCTTCCGGGAAAAGAAAATATTAAGAGCAGATAGTTGTTTGTTCACAGGTGGATCAAAATTATCTTCCGCTTCTGGTGTAGACGTTTTCAGTCGCAGATTCAGAACAGATATATTAACCTGCCTAGGAACCTATGAAACTGTATTTCAAGCGAAAATTTACGTTAGTGAATAGGTCATATGCGTGTAATATAAAATAGCTCATTTTAATTTTTTTCTCAATCTATTTTGATACCAGATCAATGTAAATGGGTTCACATTTCACGGTGGTAGTGCGTCCGACTCACGATCGGAAGACCGTGGGTTCGATTCCTACCTCGACCAGATATTTTTCTCGAAAGAATTTATCTGGTTGAAGCTGGGATGATTCTGAAACCGTGTTAGGAATCACACGTTAAAAGGTAAGACCTCGTTAGTCTTCAGCTCGCACAAGTTTCTCAACTTTTGAGAGTTGTCGTTCGTATGGGAGCGACAGCTGATTAACGGAAAAACAGATTTCAAACAGATTTCAAACAGATTTCAAACATGACTATATACTTCATGAATTTTAAATAGTTCATAATTGAAAACGTAAAAATTACGAGACAGATTCAAATTAGGTAAAACGCAACGGGATTGGTAAGATCTTAGGATGACGTCAAAGTCCATGTCAACAACTTTTATTTACATGCTGTTCTGTACTATTCTATTATTGTTTGTCCGTCTAATTAGAGTTTTGCGATCAGTTATTTGGCTATTATCATTTTATCATTACTGTGAACGTCCTAGAAAATAAATACAATGACTGAAGCCGGATTTGTCATGGTACAATCTGACAATTTGCCGAGAATAGATGTCTTCATGATGACAAGTTTTTTTGCAAATCATCCCGATTTCACTTCAGCTGAGATTAGTGGCGTCAAAGCTGCAAGGTACTTGAATAATTATTGTGTATAAGTGTCTTTAATTTCAGCTTTTCGTTCAGTTTTCTAGTTATTTGCTTACTAACATTCAGAAAGTGTACATAACCTCAAATAATGTAGTGAAAAATTTGTTTAAGAAAATGTTTACAATCACTTCTTATTTTAACCTGATGATATTTGTGTTTTTAGGTCCGAAAGATATTCTTATGATGATTCAGCTATTGGATATGTTCAAGTAAATAGGGAAGCAAACATATGTGTAGTGAAAGCTCGTATTACTCCTGAACATAATGTGAAACAGAAGTGTTACTCTGTAACAGCAGTATGTGATGAAGCTGAACAAGAATTGTATCTGCAGAATGTGAAGATTGCGCAGCACATTCAAGTACATATAATTGATTGGTGAAGTATTATTTAGAGGGCACGAATGGGTATTAACACAAATTGCAAATTACACACTTTGTTTCATAAAAATAAGAGTCTGATTTCAAAATGTGATCATGTTTTATCCAGAAAATATAATTATTATATATATTTTTAATTTTCAGGTGGATGTAAGCATGCAATAGCTTTTATAGCTTGGCTGCACAGGTGTAGCGAAGACATATCCTCTACTAGTATCGACTGTTACTGGAAGAAGTCCAAATTATCCACGATAGGCACAACCCTAAATTATATAAGAGCTAAAGAGTTAGGTAGTAGTTCAAAAGCCAAACCTGCTCCGTCTGCCAATACTCGAAGTCGAAAAAAAAAGAAACTGAAAATTAATGGGTGTGGTTTGATCTCAAACCCTAATTATCCCGTATTTGGTGCATTTCCTGATGGTGAGAGTATTGATTACAGTATTGAAATCAAATGTCCATCATGTGGGAAAGCCATGAGTAGATATGTTTCAAAATATGTTATATTCTCAAAATATATGGCTCAGGTCCAAATGCAAATGTATTTTTCAAATAAAATAAAGGGCTTTTTTGTGTTGCACATTATAATTTTGAAATATCAAAGAAAGTAGACATTTATATTGTGAATTATGATAACTATTATGCAAATATTTTGGAAAAAACCATGCTCTTCTGGAGTAATGCTATTTTTCCTATTATATGTAAAAATATCAAATAAATCATAGTATGAGGAACAAGTTGAAATTTTAGTTGTCAGTTAGCCAAGTTACCAATATGAATAAAAATAAAACACTTGAAAATTTTTTTATCAAAACTTTTTGCATATTGATTATGCCACATGCTATCACTATTACTTCATCTACTATTGGAACTGAGCTGTGATGTACACATGCATGAGGCAACAACATATGAAATTCTCTCAACCTGTTCATCACACGCTCTAAATGAATTCTTAATGCTGCTATTCTTTTGGACTGCTTCACCTCATGTTTTGTACTTGCTGTAGACTTGAACACTGAAGGAGGCCGAATAAGGGTACATTTTTCATTTTCCATCAAATGAGACAAGTCTTTGAAGCCATAACAGCTGCGTTTGGAGGTAAACATTCTAGATAGCCACAATTTTCTACTATAATGATGTCAGAAGCCCATCCACCATATCCTTCTGAAATAAAATTGACTAACCCATTTGGAGTACAAGGAATAAGGTATTTCAGAGTATTACATTCCTTATTTTGTGATCATGACAGAGACTGGTGGATTGCATTGGACGGTTTTTCAATTTCTATTTCTAAGCAATCTATATTCGAAACAACTTTAGAATACCGTGCTCTAAAAGCGATAGGTGAATTTTCAACTATGTCAGATGGTTTAGGCCACACAATCAACTCCCTCATTTTTTCTGCTAGAACAATTACTGTTTTCGAAAATATTCTACTTATAGTGCTCTGTGTATAGCCAAATTTTATAGTTAATATGTCAAATTTAACTTTATTTTTTTCAAGGTTATTAAAATGTCAATAGTGGGAACTGGGATATTATCACTTAATAGTTTCATCAATTGATAACTGTCTTCAGGCAGTCCTAACATCATTTTAGGCTCTTTTTTCACAGCGGTCAATGTTGCACTACGCATTACATTTTGAAATTGTGTCCTTGTTATCTTGAGACCAACTCGCTTCGGAAGAAGTAGTTTCTTGTTCATGCTCACTAGAGATTGGAAGATTGCGATGAAATAGATAAATAGTCTGTTGGTTTTGTATCTGGGAATGAATAACTTCCTTTTCATACCGGCAATCTGGGCGGTTTTATTAGGTGAAGTTGATATGTTTTAACTGGTACTAGAAACGGTGATAATGCTACATTTTTTGTCTTAGGACCAACAGTGACACCTTTGCTTCTATATTTTATTGTGGTTGGCTTCATTGTGTTAACTTGAACGGCTTTGCCACAAGCAAGGCTTTTATTTTCTGTTGAGAAAACGTCGTGTGAAGATGAACTAGGACCAGCTTCACAATAATTTTTTTCTGTGGTGATTGTTTTATCTGCTGTATCCACAGGGCCTACACATAAATTAGTTTCTTCTATAACTTCTCTGGGAGCAGCTTCTGATAGTCTTTTGAAGCAACCTTAGTCTTTGTCTTTTGAGAGCAGCGTCTCTCACAGGTTTTGGCCTATTTACTTTCTGACACTGAAATTTGTGGGTCACAATACCTTTACGTAGACGTAATGTAACAGTAATCCCTTGTTGTTTATTCATTATTTGGTACTGAATGAAGTTCTCTGTATCCTTTTCTACCTGAAAATGAAGAATAACAGCGGTCAGAAAGGTTTTTATATTCGAAAAGTAAATATGTTATTAGTGTTTCAGACTATGACACTAAATATAAATATACCTATGTAAATATAAAAATACTTACATCAAAGTGATCTTCACAACATAAGCAGCTCGTTGCAGGCAGTTTCGGGTTCTTATTTTCGTCCCTTTTTATAGCTTTACACCACTTTAATCAAATGTTTGCATTCCTCGGCCCAAGAAAAAATACTTTTTGAGGAGCAGTTTTCGTTGTATTGTTGCACTTTGGAACTATGCAGTACTTATAAACTGATTTTCCACTACTTTCCATCTTCAATTTATTGAAATTATCAAGTAATACCATATATCAAATATGTTTACTTCTCTGTGCTTTGGATCGCTCTGTTGACATGTACTTTGACGTCACATATAACCGCCAACTTGTCAATAATTGGTATACAATTTTATAAATTTTTTCTGACTATTCATGTTTTTGGCATCTATCTCATGTTTCCAGTATTTGTATGCATTATATAATTGATTTGAACAATTAGAAAAATATATGCATGTGACCTATTGTGTACGGAGATGTTGAAAGAATTCGATCTCATACACAAGTCAATAAAAATATTCTTGGATAGTCAAGCGGCGTTGGAAGCTCTTGGCTCTCACCGAGTGAAATTGGTGGAAAATTGTCAAAAACGACTCTCCTCGATAGGAAGACTTAACAGATTGTCTCTGGTCTGGATTCCTGGCCATACTGGCCTGAAAAGCAATGAGGCTGCTGACTTCCTTGCAAAGGAGGGTGCTGCAAGCAGCTTCATAGGACAGTTGTTGGATCACAATAGGGATGAACTACGATGTATAACAGGCTTTCTTACAGGTCACTGTCATTTAAATCATCATATTCAGAGACTTGGACTGTCGGAATACAGTATGTGTCACCTCTGTTTGGAAAATGATGCAACAGCAGAGAACATATTTTGTGCCTGTTTTTTGACTACGGCAGAGCCGTACTGACCCAAGAAACAACCCACCATACAAACTAATCGGCTTCGTTAAGGAGGTAGGTTTATTTAGTCGAGTTTGAATATATGTGAGCCACAATAAAACCCTACGGGTTACAGTGGAGGGTCAAATGATATGTTTTCAATAATAACTGAAATGCTATATGACTCAGGAAGAGTCAAAACCGGAATAGGAGCCTTTATTTCTCTGACTTTTAGCCTGACATTTTATTCTGATATTTAATTCTTGACAACTTTTATCATAATGATAATATTGTTCATAAAAAACATACCATTCATATATAAACATCAACAGAGGTAACTCAGATTCTATCAACAGTATGCACACGCCTGAGAAAGCTATTCTATAGTGAAAAACGTGTTGCTGTTTTCACTGAAGATCTCACAATAAAAAGTTACTTGAATACGTTATGGATACGTTATGGACGAAAATACCAAAGACCAGCATGAGGAAAGATTCTTCTATTTAAAAATTAAGCTGTTAAATACTGAAAAACGATAAAATTAATCTTTCGATCTCACTGAAGAAAAAAATTGGTGAACACAATCACCTGAATAATCTCCGGAAACAGACAAATTTGAAAGGTAACATACTGAAAATGAATTGAAGAAGTGGGGTGTCATTTTATAAGAAAAGCTGCACAGATCTAAATGAAAGTGAAACACTCTGGAATATCAGTAGAGAAATACCTGAAAATAAACGAGAATAAAACTATATAAACTACGAAAATTGATGATCAGTTATAAATTAGAAAAAGTACATAATAACACGTGTGTCGATATGCTGTTTGTTTGCTGAATCTATAAATTTTTGTGTTTGTGAAATCTATACATTTCTTTAGATCATTGTGGAACATTCTTAAAAAGTTTAGAATACTGTAGAATAATACGAAACATTATTTTTTTGTATGAGTGTGGCTACCTATCGGTGGAAGTACATAAAACTAGATTCGTTGACCACTTTTCATTTAAAGTTTATCCTTCCATTCCAACTACCTCACAATCTTATATCAAATTTCTGAACGAAGCCAGGTATCCCAGCTGGTAACTGATTATAATGACCATTAATAAAATCCACTCAAACCAAAGTATTTTTTTTTCAGTAACGGAACAAGTTTCACTGAAGTCAGCGGTACATATTCAAGGTTATCGTTCTTCTGACGCATCTTCGTCATTCACCAAACATGAAAATAATTTCAGTTCTTTATTAAAGTAAAAACACCATTGTTGAAAATAATGTAATAAACAGACAACCTCTGACTCACAAAAATAAATTTTTAATAACGTTATTTTGGCGATTTCGAAAATTATAAATGAAGAATAATTGAAAAAAAATTCAAGAATGCTCTACCTGGCTCTTTCTGCTCTTTTATACGGTATGTGAATTGTATTCAACAACGAAATGAGAACAAAATAATTTATGTTCGTTGTTTATTCATTTATTTTTTGATAATAATTCAACCAACTCGTCATTCCTGACAACTAAACAAGTACTAATTTAGGTTAATTACATCATTTCTCATCATGGTTCCCAACGGAGTATTATGATTCTTCATTATTTTGTTGGACAGTGGAAAAAAATACTTTGTTATTAACCGTTATCTAATACGACTTTGGTTTATATCATTTGAATTCACTAAAATAATATGTTTTTTATACTTGTTGACAGCAAACTGCTAACTAGAATGGACAAGTAGACACTATTTTCGAAAATTTAGCTGAACGTCCTCCAACATAAGGTATCAGGTATCACTCAACGTTCCTTTCTTTTCAAGATTTTAGTGGGTGTACCCACTTCCGCTAGAGGGGCGGGTACATCCTCTTAAAGCTCCGAAATGTCCCCTTCAAAATTATATTTTTGCATATTTCAAAATTTTTTACAGGGGCCGAAATATAAACACACACCGTATTGTTGAAAGAACAAGTTGAAGAACATATTACGGTTTTTCAAGACGAATACACCTATGTGAAGTTCAAATTGCACTTTATCGACAATAATAAATGGCAATGCTCTAAAATGAGCTCTCCACTAAACGAATATTGCTTCCGGAGACTTTAAGTACACTCCTGAGGAGTCATATGCTCACTAAAAATCCATTTTGAACGCCTCGCCTCAGGGATGCTCGGTCCGCATTTAATGAACATTTGTAATTGTTATTTGTAGCCAGAAAAATGACTTGTGAACTGCACAGAAACTTCGGAGTGTACCCATTTACTCGGGTGGTAAATGAAGTAATGAATAACTCAAAACAGGACAGATAAGTCTGCACGTTTTAGTTAATTAAGAAGAGAGGTTGCGCGGTAGAGCAACATCAATCTTCTACAACTAATTATATACCTAGAGCGTTGATAGCAGTGCAGTAAAACCCATTTTGTGGTGTTGCATGCCTGGACATTTTTTTGTTTCCATTCATTATATATTTATTGCCACTTTTCATGCCTTGGGTTTCAGTGTACTTTCTCGCATTATGTTTGTGTGAGGCGTCTAAGAATAAGATAGAATGAAATAGTCACTGACGTTAGTACGAACTCATTGGATTCGTCACAAAACAATGTAATCTCAGAAAGGCAACAGTGATACACACGTATTGAAGTTTATCTGCTCATAAGTTAATTTAAACAGAAGTCAGTCGCTGTATTCAATTGAAATTTATATTAAACTAGCGGACCGGGCGAACGTCGTTACTCCTAGTAATTAATTAATGAGCAGATTCAGGATTTTGAAATTGATACAAAATCAAATGAATTGACGGATGTAGCCGTTACTGCGTGGTAGGAAATCATAATGAAAAAAAGAGAATTGAAACTTTCTATGTTTTTTTACTACTTTAATTTGTAATTGACGTTACTGCAGTTTCGTTCTATAAGGACATTTTCAAACTTATACATTATGATACAAAATTATTTAGTGCACTGAAAAAATAATTCGTATTGGAAAATAATGAAATAAAATGGAATTGGAAGTAGGAGTGCACTCTTCAGTAAAGCACCGTGTGATATACATGATAGCTGTCAGTTACGTTTCATTATAGCATGTCACTATTTTCACTGACGTTTTACCTTTTCTACAAACATTACTTTTATCGATAAAACATAATATTTCAATACTTATTATCATATTTCCGATGAAGACAATAGTGTTCTGACATTTTTAAGTGATTATAAAATCTATATCATAAATTTAAAATATTTTTTTTTATGTAGGAAAATAACACAACTTTGGCGAGCGCTTTTTTGAATCTTATATAAAAACATAGAAACTTCGTCTGCAAATGACAAATTGTGGTAAATTATTTATACTCATTAGTCATTTTAATAAACTTACACAAAATTAAAATAGGTACTTTGTACATTTTTGAGGCACTTATATCATAAAAAAAATATACTCAGTTACTTATACAGAGGTAGGTAATAATGGCACATTATCTTCACCTTATCTTTTCCTTCTTTGCTCATTTTCGAGGAATTTCCTTTACCTTTCCAATTGCATTTTTCTTCATCTTTGCTTTTTTCTTTATTTTTGTCACACTTTTTTTGTCACACTTGGCTAGTTTTTCTGCATACCCTTTCATTAGTGGGTCTTTTTCAGGTGTGTCAGCTACCACAGCGGATTTGCGTTCACGAAGAGTGTGGATGGATTGTTTTCGAGCTTCCCTTACATGTAAAAACTTACCCCAAAAAATTGTAACTGCCTGCGCCCTAGCACGTTTCTTCATATTGATTGGATTCACTATTAATGGATATCGATAGTAGAGAAAGCAATATTGCAAATTAAAGGAGAAAATAAAAAAGATAGACATCAGGAATCAAAAATTCCGTATAGGATTTTTTCACTTACTTGGTTGAAATCGAGGCACATGCACACTAGCAACTAGGCGTTCGGCGGATCACTGATCGGTTATATATGATGAACGACGTTATAAGAAAACAAATGAGTCCAATCATATCTACCAGATATTTTGAGAATTCTGGTAGGAAAGGCGTGTAACGTCATACACATGCAACAACTTGCCCCTC
Organism: Leptinotarsa decemlineata; assembly: GCF_025532065.1. Classification (NCBI taxonomy): domain Eukaryota; kingdom Metazoa; phylum Arthropoda; class Insecta; order Coleoptera; family Chrysomelidae; genus Leptinotarsa; species Leptinotarsa decemlineata. The sequence goes on from NW_027412586.1 coordinate 941,992, forward strand.
GCTCCCTTGTTTTATTTTCATCATTATTATTGATTCTATTGATGGAATATTATTTTTCAATACTTATTGATCTATTTTCGATGAACACAAATCCAAAAAGACAAAAATCTCAAAAATTGGTCCAGCTGTTCTAGAATTCTTCTTCAATTATTATTATCATAAATAATAAATATATAATTTTTCGAAACTAATTATTTTTTTCCCGGCTAAGACAAAGTCAAAAATGAGAAATCATAAAAATTAGTCCAGCCGATCTTGAGTTCTTTCATTATTATTATTATGATTATTATTATTATTATTACTATTTTCACCGTAGTGGTCGCTGATCAGGCTTTATCTCTATTATTATTATTGATATAATTATTGATAAAATATCACTTTCCGAAACTTATTTTATTGCTATCCTTTTTTATATATTAGATTAGGAAGAAAGTTAAAGTCTACCAATATTTCAAAGTGTCCTGCCAATTAACTACGTAATAAGTGAGTAGCATTGATGTATACAAATCAAATCAAATAAAATATTCCCCAACTGAACTTTTTTATGTGAACAATAACCTCTCTAAAATAGGGACAAATGAATATATTGAATTCCTTAGAAATAATACGGGAGGCTCATTCGAAATATGGGGAAAATACTATCACTCTGTTAAAACAAATTACACAAGATATTTCTGAAATTGAAAAACAAAATGAGCAATTTGTGGAGCAGGTCGAATATTTAAAACAGGAATTAAAAACTTTCAAGAAAGAAGTGTACACGCAAATGAGTGAAGTGAAAGAAGAAAATAGTACTCTGGAAGAAGGAAATAAACATTTGGAAATAAGACTGGAAACCCTCGAAATGAAAATGAAAAAATACAATTTAGTACATAGTACACGGTCTGAAAGAAGAAAAGAATGAGGAAATATTTCAAAAACTCAGTTTAGTAATTAATCAACAGTTAGAAATCGCATTTACAGGTGATGAAATAAGAGATGCTTACAGATTGGGAAAATCAGATGAAAACAAACTAAGACCAGTGTTAGTCGAACTACATGCTAAAATAACCAATTATATTTCGAGAAACTCAAAGAAACTAAACCGTACTGGTATAAGTATCGCTTTAGATTATACGCGAGGATATATTAGACAAAAATGTTTGGTAACTCAATTGAACATTGAATAGAACTGGCCGATACTTACCTTTTTGAAAATGATTATTATCATTATCATTTTGGTCTATAAACTTAAATTAAAAAAGACGACACGTAAATATACACAGGGTACGGCGCGATGCCGTCGGTTAGCCGGCGATGGAAAATATAGGTTTCCAAATATGCCTCCTTGAATGGAAATAATTGCGTTTTTCCTACATTTCCGATTATACTGAATATGTAACACTGTACATTTTCATAATTTTGAGCATTATCCTTCACCATTCAAAGTTTCATCATAAATGTACACACACAAATTCTGTTGTGCTTTATGGCACAATGAACGTTTAAACTCCAACTTTTTCTGAAATATAGCTCACGGGAAAGGTGTGGATTTTCATCAGCTCAAAATGATTATTATGACGAATAAATTATCTATTTTTAGCAAACTTAGCTTCATCACTCCATATATTTTTTTTTAATTATGGATATTCCTGACTGTTTATCAGCAACAATTTACTAAACTCAGTTCGACGATGCAAATCCGTATATTTCGGACAATGTACCAGATATTTGAACGGATTCCATTTATGTTTCTTCAGAATGCGGTGAGCTGTTCTGAGTTCTCACAATCTCTCAAAGACGCATTCGGATGAGCAGCAAAATATTCAAGAACATCTATTTTCCGATCCTCATTATCCATCTGAGGCTTTCACTTGATTATTTTCAAAATAAATGATCCATGATGCAATTTTGCAACAGCCTTTTTACTGCATATACGGTCGATAATTTGATTACTTCAACCATAGATTATAATCAAATTTAAAAAATATTCGTTCGTATAACTAAATCCGGTCATTTTGCTCAACAATTCATGAAATAAACTCATACAAATGAGAACATCAATAAATTAACAACTACCTCCATTTGTTTCCATAGTGTTCCTATCGTATTGAATGATTAAGTACTCATGAACGATGAATATAAAATTTCAGTTGTGCTGTAAATAGCAATCTGATGAGAGTTGATGAAAGCCTGGAAGTTACCGGTGAAGTCTTTGAACATATTTTGGAATACTTTTTTTCATTTTTTGTGTGACAAGATAATGCAATATTTTTGAATTTTCGCTCCTTTATGAAACATTCAGAATAATTTTTCAATTCAGTATTTATTCTGGTGAAACACTCTCTTCAATGAAAACCGTAACGTGTGAAAATGACAACCTACAAATAATTTCAGTGGAGCAGCAAACGAGCAAATACTGATTGTATTTGCGGTTGGCTTCTCATATTTCCATGAAGACGTGTTGCTCTATTTGCTGAATTTATTCCAACAATTCACGATTCCACTTCACGCCTGAAACGTGATATGAAAACTCACCAGATACCTACTGAGAATCAGTTCGTGAATAATAACTTTCTTTTAATAATGAAACACTCTTGATACAGTCGCAGTGAGTACGATTCAGCGAATTGTACTGATGGTATTTTGAGGTGAAAAAGACGGATCAAGCAAATTGTACTGTTGGTATTTTGAGGTGAAAAAAAACAGATTGAAGTAATTGATCACCACATATACTGAGAAGGGTATTTTGGTGAGATGCAACACCTGATGCTGGATTGAAGTCTGTCCATAAATTTTATATACCTAGATCGTTCAGATCTCACTTCAACTCCAACTCCCCCCTTTCTTCAGTAACATCTTTATTTGAAGTCGTGTTTCAACAAGTGAAGACAATCTGAATCTGAAAGGATAAAACAGGTGTGTTTTTTCGATTTGATCACCTAGTAACTGTTTTCTTTCGAGTTATCTAATTTTTTTTAATATAGAGTTTCCAACGATATATCTGTTACAAAACGAAACCATTCAAATAAACTATTTTTGAATGAATGAAAATTAATATGTATTTCTAAAATGCAGGGTGCGCGTTTACAGCTCACTCGCAAATAATTTTTTGATGAGAAATGACTCGCATTATTTCTAAAGTCAACTGAATTTTTCATTCACTCAGCTATGATTTCTTCGAAACAGATGTAGTTGTTTATATGCAAGTACGCCTTCAAAAACTATTTATAATGGAAAAAAAATTTTTGAATACGACTTCAAACAGAAAAGATGCAGGAGACGTCAAAGTTGAAGAGGAACATACTGTAAAAATGCCCAAAATGTTGAAAGATATTGACTTTGCATACTAGTAAGTTATGATTTGTTTATCAAAACAGAACATATTTCTCAATCAAAAAAATTAAATGTGACTCCAAACAAAACATGTAAGAGGAAGCCAGAGTTGAAGGAATTTATCCTGTACATCATTTTGAATTTGAATAGTATTGAGGACATGAGTGTTTAGAATAATTTCAAGCAATTATTTGTATAAAAATGCACAATATATTTTTTTGAGTATTGTTTATTTTTTATATCAGTATGCTGTTATTTGAACTGAAAGGCTGAATTTATTTTATAGTCAAGTACGTCTTTGAAATCTTTATAATGAAAAATGTTTGAACTACTCAGTTGATCAGGGTTGAAGTATATATGGAATATTCTCAATTTCATCTTCAATCATTTTCCACTTCATTTTGGGGTTTATAGGGTGCTCCACCCTGCATGTTAAAACTGATGGAGAATATATCAAATCTACATCCTTGAAGTACCGTTAGTACACTTTTGCCTCAGTGACTATTTTTAAACTTGGGTTCCATATTCTGTAGTTAACCTCATTGAGGTTTTGTCCATTTTAAAAACTCTTTTTTCTCACTGCGGAATGAAAAGTTCGCTTGTCGTCTCCTGTATGCGGGAAGGGTGGCATGTAAATTATTCCTTAGTACGAAAACTGTACGAATGTACCGTGATAATGTATTCCTTCGGCACTTCAAGAACTTCAGAAAGGTATTGGAAATATTTTCTATCACTTGCATCGTTGATAGTAAACGAAACCTAAATAATACATCCATTCGTTCCAGCCATGGAAATAAAAAAGTCGTGATTCATTCAACTTTCAGTTTTCGAAATCAGAATAGTTAGTTATATGTTCTGTGTTGTCTGTTTCAATATTAGTGCAATAATCGTACATTTCATATGTGAGGTAATGAAATATTCCTATGTTTACGTTAAAGTTACCAAATAGTATGGATTGTACTCGCTCGTAGTTATGATTTCTTTAAATTATTTTATGCAATCAACTAATTGCTATAATAATGTATTCAGTATTTGAATCATCATTTTATCTGGTAGACTATTATTTTTTCAAAAATGAATTTCACGCGAAACTAGAGTTTTCATGAAATTTCATATTTATGTTTTCGCAATAGGTTTATGTATTTGACATTTGTTCTAAATATTTGACTGAATTGAAACCTCTGGCGTTAAATGAATCTATTGAAAACCCTTTCCCTATACCATAAAAAATATACGGCCTCTCGACGCTCGTTTTGCTTCAGAGAGCGAGCTTGGAGATCCCATAATCCAAACCGAAGCGGAAAAAGGTAGTCCCATTAGCGGCAGTGAACGACTGTGTTTGGTGGGAGCAGAACATTCACCAGACAAGCCCGCTATTCCAGGGCCACCCGACAATATTTTTCACGACAGATGCATCCGAGAAAGGCTGAGGATTTCATCTGAACAGCGAGGTGAGAACAGGTTCATGGTTGCAGGAATAGCAGCATTGGCATATAAACCCCAAGGAGCTTTTCACTGTGTTGTTAGCTCTCAGGGAATTCGAAACGGAGCTTCTAGGCAAGTCAGTGATGCTACAGTCCGACGACAGAACGGTAGTAGCTTTCATCAGGAAGCAGGGAGGGACCAGATCCAAAATTTTGCTGGAAGTAGTCAAGGAAATCTGGATTCTGAGTCATCGAGCCCAAATTCATCTGGTTCTGTTTTACCTGCCGAGAATATAAAACTGCTGGGCGTGCAGGTTATCACGGGGGATGCCCCTTACGGACTGACATCTGAAGAGCAATGTAATACAGCTGGTATTCAACAAGTGGGGAAGGCCGCAGATAGATCTGTCCGCCACGCGTCGGTCGAGAGTAGTCGAGAAGTACGCCTCCCTAGAAGCGGGCGATAGCGAAGCAGCCTTCATCAATGCGTTCAGCAGGGCTTGGGAGATGGATCTAGCTTGGGTGTTCCCCCTCCTCCACTGATTCCAGAGGTTCTGCACCATTTGAACTCAGCGAAGGGAGTATTCCTGATTGTATCGCCTCGGTGGAAAAGAACCTTCTGGCGAAGCGGATTGAAGAGCAAGAGCTTCGAGCTGCGAAACTTGGAGCATTCGCTGGTAGACCTGGCGACGGGGAGACCCCCACGGGATGTGGAAAACCTATGTTTAGATGTTTGGCGGATACGGGGTGGGCCGATCTTGTGGCTGGCATAAGTAGCTTGGATTTAGACTTACTGTCATCGGCGTGAAGGAGCTCTACATGGAGGACTTACGGTTCAGCCTGGAGCCAGTGGATAAAACGGTGCGCCGAGAACCAGTTACCACCCAGCCGACCGACTGGTCAGTAGCTGGCGGCATACTTGGGGTATTTAGCTAACGAAAGGAAGCTGGGTTACCGGACCATTTTAACAAAGAAGTCAGTGGTTAGCTCGTTGGCTGACCCGAATAGCAAAGACCGACTGAGCGCTCACCCATTAGTTAGGTCGATGATTAAGGCTATTGGAAATCGTGAAGCAGCTAAGTTACCCGTGAAATCGAGCATATGGAATGTCGAGGTGCTCATCGAGTGGCTGAAAAGTCACCCCCCTGACCAGAACAGACTTTTCCAAGTCTCCAGGCACACTGCGATTTTGTTACTATTGTTACTATTGTTACAGCATACGACATAGGCAGTCTGGATGGAAGTTGTCAAAATCTAAGCAGCGTGAATTTGACCTGGTGTTCTGGGTGATAGAGGTATCTATAGATACCTATAGAGGTATCAGCGGAGAGACACATGGCAATGCCGGGCTTACTTAAGCTGTTTATCACGACGAGGGGCAAGGTTGCAGAAGCTTCGAAGGCGATAATTGCTGGCTGGATTAAGACTATCTTCGAAGATCTGAAAATCGACACAAGTCCAGGGTCGATTCACTCAGTGGTAGCTTCATATAGATTTGAGCAGGGGATGGAGCTGGATGAGATCCTGAAACGGGGCAATTGGTAGAGTTCGAAGAACTTCTTCAAGTACTACTGTAAGCGGGTGCAGAGGCCTTATCCAAAGCTTCGTAATTAAACAGTGTTGAGCGTTTTTGAACCAGTCAGTTAAAATATTTATGTTAGTCGACTGAACTCTATATAGGTTAAATTATCTGCTTATATTTTATCTTTGTTTTCTTTGTCCATTTTATGTGTTTAATGGCTGTGTTTAATTAATAAACAGTTGAAAATAATTCCGGTTTATTGTTGAGTAGTTAGAGCCACAGGTAATTGTTTCCAGTGTCACAGTACGCTGAGTGCCGGCAGAAGCTAAACACCTCTCCGATAAGTCAAGCCAAAGGCAACAAACATGATATATAAAACGTTTCCTACCCCGAAGGAAGGGAAACGGTTATTTCAGGTCTTGCCAAAGGCTTGTCCTGAGCAAGTCCTTGCCGGTATATATCGGAGTAGGTACTGACGACTCGCGGACCTTAGCGGTGCGCGCTACCCGGCACCATGGCAACCATAGTCTCAGAGGGGGGGATTTTCCCTTTTACGGTAAATATGGATGAAAGATACGGTAGGTAATCTCCGATAGGTCAAAACTTTGGCAAGACGTGAAATAACCGTTTTCCTCCCTTTGGGGTGGAAAACGTTTTATATTTTTATAACAGGATTTGACTAAAAAGTCTCTTGAAATTTGAAACACATTGTCATCAGTGCACTGATAGCTTGTTTTATAATAAAACCAACTGTAATCATGCTTCAATATGGATTGAGGACAAAAAAATATAATTTATACCTCGTAATGTGTCGTTTAAATTTGCGAATTATGTGAAGAAATAATGGAATATCTTGAACTCATGTGTAGAATTTTATGGATTTTGATAATTTTTGGCAGTTTCGTCAATTAGATAAGTCTCCTGAGATAAACCACATATATCAGAATCCATAAGAGCTATTTCTGAAAACTATATAGTGATTAGATTCCATTTTGTAGCAGAGTAATTTCGAAGTGGCGAAACAAAACGACAGCGCCATAAAAAATCATTTCTCATCAAGGGACAATATATTTCTACATTTCTTCAAGTGATAATTCAATAAAACCTATATATAAAACATATTTTTATCATTCACTTCAGATAATGTATCGATGAAAATCAAAAGCAGGTACTATTCCCTTCATACAAATTTTATTGAAATTGAATCCATAACTATTCACACGATTCTATATTTGTATTCAAACTCAATGTAAGTATGGATATGTGCCCATTGGTTTCTATTTACATGGTTTCAACAAAAAAGCATAAAGTTCAACCTCCGATGACAATATTGAGATGTTGAAATACCTGTCTTGTAGACCTTTGAGGATATAACTTTATCTGATGTTTAGATTCAAAACGGGTTAGTTAGATTCATCATAAACTCGCTCTATTGTGAGTCCTCACTGACTTCCAGCGTCAGGGTGACATGGGAGTTCAGTGCTGAAAACTGAAGATAATGAACTGACAATCATATTTCTGAAATGTGGAACTTGTACCTTGGAGTAACTGTTCATGTATCAACCATTCACTCTGGAAAAATTCGGGATTCACCGAGGGGTATGTTTCTCCAGGTCAATATCTAAGGAATATCCAAGAGAATCATATTGCCAGATCGTTTCGATAGTGTGAGGTTGACCTCACAAAGAAGATGAATCTCAGTGATGAATTACATCTGTAGCATACTCCCAATCAATTTGGTTGATTTTTTCTGTAACGAACATTTTCAAGATAAAAAGGTTTTGCCAATTGGGCGATATCAATATTTGACGAATATTTGCCAAAGTTCATATGAGAGTGAAAAAACCATTAGTGAGTTATCATAACATGAAAAATTTCAGAATACGGTTGTTGAAACATTTAATATTATAAATCAAATTTATATCAAAACTTTACTTCAACTTCAATCGTTTGGCCACACTATGTGTTCCTGGTGAAAAGTTTATAACCATCACCCTAGATATTAAGCAGATAATGGATTTTGGAGAGTATAATACAATTTTAACTGAACTTCTTGCCATGAGTGGATCTGTGTCAATCGTTGACCTGGATCAGTACAAAACGGTAGGCGTTGGTACCCTATTCGGTACCGATGAGGTTAATTTTTTCTAAGAAGAGCATCTATCCACTAGAATATCAAAAAAACGATCATTATGGTTTAAGTCACGCATGGACCAGAGTAAATAACCCATGAAACTAAAACTCATTGACGAGACATCAATATTTCGAGTAAACACGAGCGAACACGAGCAAACGTACACGAATACTCGCTCATGCTCGCTCGTGCTCACTTTTTTGGTGAATACACACCTTTAGACTTTGATTAACTCGTAAAATCTTTATTTTGAAATACTGGAAATATTAATTAGCAATATGATAGAATTGATTTGACAGACGTGCATGCAATCACAGATTGTAAAGGAAATACGTTGAAAAACAATACTTATATTAAATCAAATTCAATAAAACAAACTTCTAAAATATTACCCAAAAGAATCATTAGTGGTATGCCTACCAGTAATCAACTAACAAGGGATGATTATGAACTAATTTTATCATTGCTTACTTTTTTTTCGTTTTAATATTTGTGCACTTGTTTTCTTGGCAAAAATTAATTTCACACATATTTCTTTTGAAGTTTCCAACCGGGAATAGAAATCAGTACCTTGAAAGACCCATCAGAAATTAAATCAGAGCAAGCAATATGAAATATATTCAATAATAACATTGTGTTTTCATCAACACAATATGTTATCTAGCAATTTGATTCTATGAATAGTCCTGTGGGGTGATTTGAATGAAAATTAGAAATTAAATATGATTTGTATTGTTGTTACCCGTATTCCAATTGTAATTAAATAGGGCATATACAATCCATTAATTATAGTTATCAACATATGATTGATTACTTTGCCTGGAAAAGGCGAGTCCTTATTTGTGAATGGATATATATCATTGAATGAATGGGTATATTGGAAATATTTCCCGTAATATATATGAATCAAACTAAATTTGTAATAACTGTCTAACAGAAAGAGATGTTACTACGTTCGTTACAATTTCAACTCAAGTCAGTTTGATGACTGTCGAGAAAAGACATAGTGAATAGGAGTGTAGACGTGTTAGCCAGCTCTTTCCAAATGACTTCGTATAGGTATTACTAATCTGAAAACATGTTTTTTTTGTGAAAGCTATAAAGAAAGTGTTTTAAGTAATAGATTGTTGTGGTAACAGCATACCTAAACTAAACACAGTTTGAAATACGTTACAAAGTGCATTTAAGGGTATTAACTTTAGTGCATATTAGTACCACGAGAACTACATGCGCTACAGTGGTATATTTAATATAAATTTATCTTAATACGATACAAACAGTCACACTCATAAATATTCTCACCTCCTTTTTTCTCTACGATTTGTTACCTCCAATACTAACAGTATTTTGTTCGCTGGGAAGTGGATGTTGAGTGCTAATCTTTCGAAGCCAAACATTGCTACGATTAGGAGAAAAAGCTACTGTGCTAGCGAAACATGTTGTGACATATTTTCCAAATAAAGTTTGTGGAGATCAAATCGTGAGGTGTAGTTTTTGAAATTACTATAGATCTTCATCAAGTAACGGCCGAATCAATAAAAAAAATAAGAGAACTCAGACCAAAGAAAACAACTAATCTGGGAACCATTAATGATGCTGCGGTCAATTATATTATTCAACAAGTGTCAGCCAACCTTGATAGCATTGAGGTTGGCCAAATTCATTCAATTGAGGATAAAATGTATTCGACGATAAAATCAAAATTCATGCGGGGGAAATTCACGATCGTAGACTAAACTCCCTAGAACAATATTCGAAGAGAAATGATCTTCAATATTATGGAGTGCAATTAGATTATCAGATGAGCGTCATGGAGATACTGAAGAACACAAATTGAAAATGATAATGTCATTATCATTGAACTGCGGAACCATGATATAAAAACTGATATCATCGAGGCTAGAAAATTTCTGGAAAATAGTGATATCTCAATCACTATTTTCAGACATCAGGCATATACAGCTGCCAAAAAAAATGAAGATAATAATGTATTGACCATAGATGAAACAATTCGCATCATAATCAACAATGAAGTTGTCAAATCAAACATTGCAAACCTAAATGATATCATAGCAGAACGACATCAGTCATAAAAAGTCATCATTCGTCCTAGTTTTTCGAAATATCATCATTTCTGATTTCAACTTTTGTTTTCATCTCAATTATATGAATGAATAAGTCTTTATTTGGTACTTTTGTGTAGGTGTGAAAAAAAATTAGCCTTCACAATATTTTCCCCGAAGCCCCAATACATTCAGGAGGGCGCGCCAGCATTATCAACCAACGACCACTCCCCACACCGTGGAGTAAATTATCATTGGGTCCGAGAATCATATGCCCTGAGCACGCGCCGGGAGCCATGAATGATAGTCTTCTTCATCTGTCCGACTAAGATTACTGCCTTAGTGCGGCAAGCAGTGTGTGATTTTAAGATTCGAGAGTAGAAAGGGCTTCATTCCACCAAGGACGCCAATAATCAGAACAACCATCTTGACAGAGTGGTCTGGATAGAGTCTGTGGAGTTCGAAGAGGAAATCTCGATATTTCATCCGTTTTTTAACGGATGAAATATCGTACAACCATGGAACGGACGATTTGGGATGCAAACTCCTATAACCCTTAACTGGTAACGTGCCGTCTGTGGGACTGCACTCAAATTAGGATTATTGCAAAATGGTAAATTTCTAGAACCAATGAATTCATCAAAAGCTTGAGCTAGTCAAACTGTATGTATTGTAACGAATTAAATAATTAACTGTCATAAACAAATTCATTTTTAACAATATTTCACTATCACAACTAATTTATATACAACACTTATACAACTAACGCTTAATTTATTTTCACAGTTCGAATTAAAACGCACGATTCACTTTCTAGACACAGACTGGGACTGACTGACTGACTGCCGCTCGGCCTGCACGTCATCTTGATTTCAAACAGGTTGGAGCCTGGCTCCCTTCCCCTTTGGAATGATTCCTGCCGCTCTGGATAGAGAGCGGCATTTTTATATCGTCAACGAACGCTCCGGATCTCTCTAGGGGTTTCGGCACTGGCCTAGATCATTCGCTGTGACTTGTCGAGTGCACTCCTTTCGCGATGAGTCATTGTTTATTCGCTGGCTGAGATATCGGTCAGGGCCGACTTAAAAATTCGTTACAGTATTGTGTCTCTCAGACGGCTCGATACGGTTGATGTGAAAATTTTCCAACAAGTGTAGGCATGGCGGCATGGCCGCAACATCACTACAGACAACTGGTTTTCGTCTGTAGAATCAGTAGGTATCTTGTTGAGAAATAAGCTTACCTAGGTAGGTTTGAGAAAAAAATGAAAGAGAAATTCTACCTTGTTTTCTGAGAAGTTGGATCAAATTTGTACGGATTTCGTGAAGAATCTACAATTATTCGACATGTTGGACGAAAAAACAAGACAACGATACTTTTATCAACAATACATGATAGAATATCCACCGATTCAGAAACAAAAATAACTGAAATAATAAAATATTATAATGCTAATAAAGGAGAAGTTGATTCTCTCGATGGAAAATGTACTAAGAGTGCTTGCAGTCGGCAATACGAAGGTGGCCATTAACTATTTTCTTTCGTATACTGGATATTTTTGTGGTAAATTCTTGTATCATACCAGTGTCATAATCAAAACGGACAAATAAAAAAAAGTCTGTTTTTGCCAAAAAATTGGCTGCTAAGCTTGTTCAGGAAAATATGGAAAGGCATCTGCAGTATTCCCGTTTATCTCGTGAGTTACGTTTTGTTGTTTGCCGCATTCTTGGAAGACCTGTTGAAAATTTACTTGCGGGAAATGAAAACTTTGCTTTGCAGAAGCGGAAAGTGTGTTTTTCATGTCACAAAACTACCCATCGAATGACAAAATATTCATGTGTGGACTTTAGAAAGCCAGTATGTCAACAGTGTTTCAGCCAAAATGTAAGAGTTGCACAAATAATCAATAAGTTTGGCATTCGCTGAAACATTTTTAGAGATGTGTTTCAAAAGTTTTTTTTAGTATTCGTTTCTTCATGGCTTCTTTATGTAATAATTAACCTAAGTTTATTACATTTGGAATGTTTGTACTTTTTTTGGCTTCAAAATAAAACATGTAGATTTTTCAGTATTCAATTTTATTCATTGCCATTTTAGTTCATAATTTTTTTCTATTGAATAATATAGCATTCCTGAAAAGGTGTGTTAGAAAGCAATATCAAAATAAGCACTGTTGATGAAAATTCGGGGGAAAAGTAAAAGTTGCTTTTATTGTACGTTTTCAGAAATTACCAGTCTCACAGACGACATGTTACCAGATGTACTCTAAAATTTGACGTCATCACTTAAGGGCCATAGAGATGCATAATTTTTGGGTCTTTACGTGGAGTTGATACAGCTCCTCCCGAGTCCACTTCAGTACTCCAAATAAGTAGAGTGAAATTGGAACGGCAAGCATATTTGTTGCAGCAAATTTGTTTATTCCTGACATTTTCGATGACCAGATTTGTCAGAGTTTGTGATGATACTTGCCGCGAAGAGAGTTCTCAGTGCTGTTACCTCTTGTGAGTGGCATTGTTCTACCCCGAGGTAAGTAAACGTCTCCGGCTTCCAAAAAGTGTAGAATGCTTTCATCTACAAGCTGCATATCCTCTCCGTAGTCCCCGTATCGTTCCCTTTTGAGATGGACCAATGCACATTTGTCTATCCCAAATTCCATACCGACAGCATGCGTGCACTCTTCCATCGCCCTCAAGAACTGATGGAGATCCTCCACGACGTGTGCCTCCGGTTTCCAGAATTGCCACAGTTATACCCTCAAGTATTTCTGAGCACAATGGATAATGACAATAATATGATGCAGAAGAGAAGGGGACTGAGGGAATCGCCCTGAAATACATCCCCTTCTGAAAGTGACTCAACAGTCCCCCAGATTGGCATCTCACTATTTTGTCGGGTACCGCAAGGCATCTGAGCAAATTTAACATGAGCTTATGCGATGTTGTATGAGCATGTAATCGGTCTGTAATTGTTAGGAATTGACAAATCTCCGCTTTTGGGAATGGGAACGGTTCGCTCCTCGAAAAACCATTCCAGAATCGGCTGCTCTCTGTCCAGCTATAGGCTGAAAACTCTGACCATGTGGAGGTGAGTACTCGGTAGTTTTTTTCCACTAACAAATTTTCAGCCTTTCTGGGTCTGGAGCTTCAAAGTTTTTTGGAACCCACGAGGGCTCTTCGAACGTCATCCGGGGTTATCGGGTTGCGCAGTTCATTGAGCTCTGAGTGTCAAAGCTTACTGCTGCAAACTATGCAAGGGCTGCAGTGTCTGAGTTGAATGGCTAAGGGTGTTGATAGATGTTCTTCCAGAAGAATTTCACCTGATCAGCGGTCGGCGGATTATCCACAACACGTGAAGGTTCTTGGAATAAACGGGAAGTTATTTCACGGAACGCACGCCTCACTAGTGACTTCTAAGCAGCCACTAGCATCCGTATCATTTCAAGGCAGTGATGTTTGGGGCTCAGCAGCACGGTTTGACTCAAACTGTGATGGATACATTAGCTATTCGCCACACTACGGGCGTGAAAGACCTGTTCGCCGCCTTGTAATCTATCACATTTTGAATACGAGACGCGTATTGTCTCGCCGACGTGATCTTAGCCTTCATCTTGTGTACACGCCGTTCAATTTTTCAAACCGCAAAGCCGGTATTCCGTCGTTCCGATTCGGAAAGCGACTGGACGACGCTATACACGACGGTGTTGATTTGCCAGATGTCAGCTTTTTCGGTTAGCATACTATGAACCTCCGCATCCAAACAAGCCAGTTCATATGGCTAATTCTGTGGAGCGCCCTGCGTATCCTGATTGTTCCTATTGGTGTCATGATGTGAGTTTCCTCTCCAGCTGTATCAACGGGTGGTAGAACTGTCACTTCTACCACTTCGTTATTAGGCTGGGAAGGAGTTATATAGAGCTACTGCCGAAGATAGGATATATAATCCTCAAGATTCTAGGCGGAAAAGGCGGCATGCTCCGGATGTGTTTCAGACCACAAAGCAAACATTCTTGCTATGTACCATCCTCGCGCAGGCTCACTCGTAGCAATCTCTTAGCTCATGCGTCCATTCAAAGCGTCTGTTGCCATTCCAGGGTTGTCATCGATTGGCACATTATCCTTATGGGCCCCACCACCTTGCCTCTTATCCCCCCGAGTGGGTCGATAGTGGGGGCCCCTCCTCGATTCTCAGGAACCAAGTTTTGGATCTACCGGGTGGTTAGAGAATTGTGTTGGGTGCGCCTGGGCTGCCGGTCCGGTTTTGCACCGGCACCGTAATGTTCCATGGCATTATCGTGTTAGGAATCACACGTCCTCAGCTCGTACAAGTTTCTCAACTTCTGATAGTTATCGTTCGTATGGGGGCGATAGCAGATTAATGGAAAAATAGACTTTAAACAGAACAGATTTTGAGTCCAAATTTTCTAATAACTAAATTCTCGTTGGTTCAAGTGAACCATGTGTACATTCCAGTATTGATGTTTGGAGCGAGACAAATCAGATGAACAATTCAAGTACTGAAAAGAGTTCTGTTGCGTTAATCAAGTTCCCCAATAATAATTCTTCTATCATTTATATCTAACAATTACAAATAACAAACAGTACCACTTCCATTGTATACAAATTTATAACAGAATAACTAAAGTCTTTTTCGATTGGAATATGTAGTAGTATAGACAATTTTGATATTCAGCTATGGATCAGAAATATACATTAGTAATGTTTTTGATCCAGTGATTACCTGAGCCGTAATGTATTTACGAGTATTCAATGGTCATCAAAGATACAAACAGACACCAGGTTCATAAAAGTATACAGGGTGTAACTGAATAAGTGTAAAACATTCAAGGAGGTGATTCCTCATCGAAAAAAAGGTAGGGTCTTTCATATAAAGAAACTTCATTGGAGCATCCCTTGTTAAGATACAGCCCCTTAAAGGGGGTACATAAAATTTGTAAAACAGTTTTTTTCACAAGCACTGAAAAAGTTACAATATTGAAATTAACCTGACGTTTTGTACTACCAAAAAGAGACTCAGCAATTAATTTATTTGGTTTACCCCATGGGTAAACCCCTAAATTTTCTTTCCAATGTAACTTTTTGTCTTATTATTTGTTTACCATTTAAAAATGTCTCTTGGGTTTTCTGCCCAAAATGAACCAGTTCGCAGCAAAAAATATTTTACGAACAACTACAGAGATACATCGTCATAAATGCGAACTGGATTTTTTGTTATTTTGTAGTTAGTACGTGCATTAAACGATTAAAGAGTAATGAACGAAACTAATTTATCAATAACAAAACACACAACATGTAGAAATTATAGTAAATGTTCAATATGTCCATCTTCAGACATCACGCATGCGTCTAGACGTCGGCGCATTGAGCCACGTATTCGCTCAAGTATTCCTGGAGTCTCTCTAATTACCATGCACGCATCGATCATGCGGTTTCTTAAGTCCTCTACATCGCGAACAGGAGTGCGATAACCCAAATGCTGTAAATGGCCCCAAATAGAGAAATCGTGAGGATTGAGATCCGGGAATCGAGCGGGTCAGTTCTGTGGTCCTTCTCGACCTATTCACTGATTTGCATATGTTTCAGTTGAATGATGACGTGCTACTTGACTAAAATGGGAGGGAGCCCCTTCATGCATAAAAAACATATCCCTTCTGACGCCCAAAGGAACTTCCCCCAGCAGTACTGGATGCACTTCTCTTGAAAATTGAACGTATGCCTCACCATTTAATCGAGGAGGTAGAAAATGAGGCCCAATTAAATCATCCCCAATAACTCCGAGCCACACGTTAGGGGAAAACTGTTCTTGACGGTTAGTTTCGAAAATAGCGTGAGGGTTTTCATCAGCCCATATGTGGTAATTATGAAAATTAATAATCTTGTCCCGAGAAAAACTACATTCGTCTGTGAATTCTATCGTCTTCAGAAAGTCACAATTTCTTCTAATCGTTTCCAGCATCCAATTGCAAAATTCAAGATGGTTCGGAAAGTCTCGCGGTAACAGTGCCTGAACTCGTTGCAGATCGTAAGGGTATAAGAGTTGTTCCTTTAAAATTTGAAATACCGTCGTATGATCAACATTTAGCTGGAAAGCAATCTTTCTAGTACTGGTAGTAGGTTGTTCTTCAATCAAATTAAGAACTGCTTCCTCAAGCTGTGGTGTTCGTACTTCTCGATGGCGACCACAATCCTGTGTTCTTTTGTCGAATGAACCATATTCTCGTAATCGTTGATGAAGTCGAGCAAATATTCTATGTGAAGAATGCTGCCGTTGAAGATACATTTCAGCATATCTTCTGAAAGCTTCTAACCCATTCTCCTGCGACAGACCGTAAACGTAATAATATCAGTCATTTCCTCATTTGTGTATGCCATTTTAATAAGTGAATTATTAAAGTAATAAATTGAGAACAGAACAACAACACACAATTAGTATTAATTCAATTTCGAAAATTCACAAACTGACAGCGTCATACAAATTTAATTGTCACTATCGCTAATAGCGACCTACTAGATAGATTAGGAGGCATGTTTTGTTAAGAATGAAACATGCTATCGGAAATAAATTTTTAAATGGTAAAACAAATAATAAGACAAAAAGTTACATTGGAAATAAATTTTAGGGGTTGCGTTTTCCACCCCTTACAACCATAGGGCAAACCAAATAAATTCCTGGCTAAGTGTCTTTTTGGTAGTACAAAATGCCTGGATGTTTTCCAGGCGGTTTATATAAGTTTCGTATTAGGTAAACCATATAATAGAAGCAGCTTACTATACAACCATGCATTATGAACACAAATTGAAGATTTGATTTTTTCCAAATGTTTACATGTTATCATTACATACGTGACGTGGAGTTCACGATTGATTCAACATTTAGATCAAAAATCATTTCAATCATAATCATAATGAAAACTGTTCATCCGATGATCATTGACATATCGGAATTCACGAAAATATTGTGACTTGTATAAAAACTTTATGATTGTATTATGATAATCCACTTTAAATTTGCGAGCCTGTGACAAAATGTGTTCTGTGTCAGATTTTCAATTTCTCACGAATAAAATAGTTACAAATATAAAGGCGACTTTTCGATCAATTCGTTAAAAAAATGTCTGAAACCAAAACTTCACCACAATCCAACCAACTCTTTATATTCTATCGTTTATGAAATCCCCATGACGGGACTCGAATTTGACTAGCCCTGTATGATGAATATATTCCATTTTCTATGTTCGAAACGTCTCCCAACAGTAATAAAATCATGAGAGATATCTTCTGGAAGTTGTATTCTGTTTGAAGCGGATTGAACTGGTGAACTGCAGTATCATATAAACTTGTATATAGTTTGATATATTCAGTGCATACAGAATAAATTATATTTCGATAAATTGATCAGGTGTATGGACTAATTTCAGCAAATGTGACTTGATATATTTCTTGGAAACGGACAGTTATTGACTTTGCTTATGACAATCAAATAATAATTTTTCGATTCTCACAGGGGTTAGCTCAGTATTTTGTTTCCTTTATTTTTATAAAGTTTGTAGTGAAACTTGCAATTTTTCTAGATTTTGGAATCTTGAAAATAGTCTGAAGACTGAAAGGAATTTTTTTTTGCTTTCAATTCATATTTGTCCGATATTACCCTGCAAAGGAGTTTTTTTATAATTTTCAGTCTCTGAAATTGAATTATTATTTCCTTTTTTTTCACATCACGGAAAATGAAATGGTAATTTTCTTTGTCAATTATCCAGAAATATTTCTGAAATATGGAATTCAAGTCACCTACTTACTCATTTCAGTAGTATTTCTCTTGATGAATTACAATATTGTATCATTAGTTCACATTTTCAGAAACATTCTTAGACCATTTTTATTTATGTTATGCGTCCTACCTGGAAGAGACTTCACCTGATCAAAATTCATGAAAAGAGCCACTGACAGAAATTGAACCCTAAACAACAAACTTGTTATGTTTTTTAACCCTAAACAACAAACTGGTTATGTTTTTTATTGCGGTAGCCACGCTCTGCTACCAAATTATGTTATTGAAACTGAAGTCTGAACCGCTTACGTTGTTTTACTAAGAAACTGGGCTGCTTATAGTTTCAAAAACTGTTTTTATTTCGTAAATGTTGTACAATACGAAATTGATCGTTTCACAATTACGTGACGCTTTTCAATTATTTCAATGAACAATAGCGTAACAAAAAACATTGAATCAGGGAACAAAATAAATATTAATTTCTTCAAATTCTCAAACATGTCCCCCGCCTTGAAAGGCCTCACGTATTTTTCCAACATCTAACTGGAATCAGAATCTGGAAGTGGACATAACTTTGCATAAGATCCAACTGATGTTTTGATCGTAGCGACTCTACTGACACCGTCCTTTCCGGGATAAAGATTAATAATGCGTCCCAACTTCCATATCAAATTCCATCTAAAAGGAGGTAAATTATCTTCCTTTATCAGAACCAAGGAACCAATTTTCAATTCTCCCTGGGACGATTTCCATTTAGTTCTCTGTTGGAGTTCGGATATATACTCTTTCTGCCAACGGTTCCAAAAATGTTGATGACACTGTTGGATAAGCTGATATCTGGACGTTCGATTCATGGAAATGTGTCTGAAGTTCGGGTCTGGTATGGTAGTTAAGGGTCTTCCCACAAGATATTGAGCCGGGGTAAGAGGATTTGAATCTTCAGGATCGGGGGAAATGGGAAAAAGGGGTCGTGAGTTTAATACTGCCTCTACCTGCACAAGAACTGTGTTTAACTCTTCGAAAGTCAAATGCGCATTTCCAACAACCCTTTTTAGATGAGCCTTACTTGATTTCATTCAAGATTCCCAAATCCCTCCGAAATGAGGTGAATAAATCCCATTTTATATTGAATTCAGACATTTCATTCTCTAACTCGTTTATATGATCTGACAAAAACCTACCCAATTCTTTCAAATAAGATCTAGCAGAAACAAAGTTTGAACCATTGTCGAAAAATAAATGGGAAGGTTTTCCGCGTCGAGCCATGAACGTTCTAAATGCCATCAGAAAAGAATCTTTGTTTGAGTCTGAAATCAATTTCAAATGAATATAACACTTATTGAGTTTTGATCCTCGACCTTTACGATCTTTGACCAAAATGGGACCCGCGTAATCAATACCAGTAGTATTAAAAGGCGGAGCTGACTGTAGACGAGACGTAGGCAATTGACCCATGAGTGGCTGTATCCCTATTGGTTTAGTGCGAAAACATTTGACACAATTACTTTTTAGCAAGGATTCTTCCACCAATGGGCCAATACTTTTCTCCCAACGATGTCAATAATTGATGTGGTGATGATGGTAATTAGCACTTAATATGATTGGATGTCTTTTATCGATAATGTACAATGAATTTCGTAATCTACCTCCGACCCTCAGTGTCACCTCACAAACCACAAGAGGAGATTAAATCATCTGTCGGTAACAAATAATACAGATGGGTATCCGCGGCTAAGCTAAACAGTGGAGACGGGAGTGGGTTAACCAAATTAGCAAATTTCAAATAGATCTTAATAGGCGCCAGGTAAATTTAATCCTCCAGATACCCTAAGTAACTTACAATATCAATAACTTACCAATTAATATTGGAAATAAAAGATAAAGATCCCCAATATGATTTATTCAGTAAACCTAACTTACATGGATAAACCGACAACGCTTCTAAGACAACAATGCGATATTCACACTACTACGCGATGTTCAAATGTCAATACAAGAGGTCATTGAGCGCGGTGTATATAACCACAAATTCAATCAGCCATAAATTATGGTAGTAACGACGCTTAAAAGAAAACTACAATACGTCAAGTAAAACTATCACGAAAATTGAGTAGGTGTGGGCGAAATCGTAAATACTAGTATTGGAAGGAACGATAATCTCGTTTGCGTCGCGTGAGCTCGGGCGTAGGCGCATCGATGTCAACAAGCAATTGTAAAAGGAAAAAAACACCTCAATTTGCGTTTTACAAATGAAGTCAAACACGTTGCCAACAATTCAGCCAGAAAGGCAATCACTATATCAAACAGGTAACAATCAACAAAAGGGCAACAATTATTTAAATAACTAAGTATTACACAAATATTCAAATAAATCAATTTTGACTTGCATGCTCCTTTTGGGCCACCCGGTATATGGTGTTAGGCTACCCCGTAGTTCGACGGAGGTGCATCACCCTGTAGTACGGCGGAGATGGATCACCCTGTAGCACCACTAAGATAGATAACCCTATAGGGCACAACAAGATGGACCAGTAGTGGATCACCAAACAGGACCCTAAAGGTAGCTGAACACCTCCAAGTCCGGGGAGTTTGTCAACAAGGTGTTCTACACCCCAGAAAAAAAAACCTACGAAAGGAAATTTTCAATCAGAATCAGATAAAACCAAAGTGAGATTCAACCCCATTCAATAGGGACTAGTTGACTAATCGATACCCCTGGTATTTTCATTAAGAAAGTAGCAAGAGTATATTTTTGGGTGCCCTGTATAACCATATAACCCGTAAAAAAATCAAGAAAATTTAATGAGTGTTGAACCTCCCTTTCAAAACTAATATTCAGTTGAATTACAACGATGGAATCAAAAATTACTGAGATAATTGAAAACACATTCAATGGTATAATTCTTACCCTGGCCAAGGGGTTTTCTATACGTTTCTTAGTGTGCGGTGTTCTGTACGGAAGTCCTACTGGGACTTGATGAGTGACTAAGGGCCGTCTATTTCTTATGAATCTAGAGACGAGAAACGAAGGTTGTAGAATTGAAGAGATGATACCATAGCTAAGACCACATGAGAGATGCAATAGTGATTCAGACATACCTAATTTCGGAAATCCTTCCACCTAGCACAATGAGTTCGGTAACCACCACAAATCCTCAAAAGAGTTTAAGTTTCAGACTGCAAATATCCACACCAAAATGAACAATCAGTCTTCCAATATACAATCCTGACTTGTAGAAATAATCCCCGTGAAGGATGGCAAAAATACAACCATATATATCCTACAAATCAGTCAGATGGTACCCTTGAACTCTCAACCAAGCTAAACGAAGGTCAACACCGAAATCCGAGAGACTGCCACATCTGACAGCTATCCAGTTGTTGCCACAGTGTGTCCAATCTACGCTACAAGCACCAAGGGGGCGCTGTGCACAACATCATGAATCTATCAATTCCTCCTCAGCCACTCGAGACATCATCAACAAGTCCATAACCCATCAAAACTCCTTCTCAAACCAATGCAACCCTCAAACAACCCTTGACAATTTGAGTACCCGATCAATCCTTTACCCGTGAACGACTATAGAACTAGTTCGCTGTAGGTCGTTGGAACGACGCTACGAAAGTTCGGCAGATGTCAACCAACAGCTGTCTCTTACCCTTGTTATTGAATGTTTACAAAAATATTGACTCCAACCTATTTTCAACTATTTACCGATCCTTATTCATGCCATGGAATAGAAACATATAAAGTGAGTCGCCACATCTTTCCCATTCAGTACGAATATTTGAACATTCATATTATGCAGAATATTTATCGAAAATATCAACCTGTATTCAGAAACCCAGAGCTAACTAATATTGTTTTCCAGGCGATATGGCTCTAATATGTAAGTAAACCTTCTGGAAGTGATGAATAACAATCTATGCAATAAATATTCTTGGAAAGGTACAGAAAATAAGACAGACAACGGCTAAAAAATTATAGGTGAAGAAAACTGAGAAACATACAACAATTTAAACCTAGCGAGGAATTTCGGATTTCCAACGTCAAATACGAAGTGAATGATAAGTACTGATCAAAGCAGTTAGTCAGGGAGCATACATATATTCTTGTACATTTCAGGTATGGTTTTCTATGGAACGGAAGATTCCCATTACTATGATATTAAATGAATAAAATCAACTTGTAACTGAATTACATTGTTAACATCCTCTGAATAAAGATCTTAAAAGGTAAGATAGTGTTTTGAAAGATCACATAGGAGCAGTTTTGATCTAGTGCTAAATTGAAACGTAACATCAGAATACCGTCATCATCAAGGAATGGGTTTAAATTCTGAATTTTACTATTTCTGATATTTTCTTTGTTCCCTGTGATGATCTGAATTTCATTATTAAATGAATGTTGTTGAGATAATTCTCGAGTACGGATAATGTACTGAAATTGCGGGACTGCACATTCTTTTGGCAGTTTGACTGCCAAACTCTTTTTAAATGATTCAGTTTGGAAAAGTTTTCAAAAGAAAAGGTTTCAAAATTTTGTACTGTGAATAACTGAATTTCCATTTTTGAGTCTGTTAATTCATTTGTTTTCAATGAATTAGCATTATTTGGCCAATCCTCACAACCTTTTGAAAACAACAATGGACCATGCCATCACAGCTGAACATTCGCTATTTCGTCAGGCATCAATCCGCGAGATAAGATATCCGCCGGATTTTGACTACTAGGAATATAACGCCAAATGTCACTATTAGTTAGTTCTTGTATCTTTGCTACTCTGTTGCTCACAAAAGTTTTTAGTTTGTTCGGTAGTGTTTTCAACCATGCAAGGACTATAGTTGAATCAGACCTGAAGAATCTTTTGTTGATATTTAGCCGTAATGATATCGATACTTTGTTTGCCAATTGTGGTAATAATTATGCACCCGATAATTCCAAACGAGGCAAACTGATTGTTTTTAGAGGTGCGACCTTAGTTTTTGAACAAAGTAAATTGACTTCTATATTTCCGTGTTTATTAACTGACCTTAAGTAGATGCACCCTCCATATGCCTTTTCAGAAGCATCAGAAAAACCGTGCATTTCAATACTTAGAGGTTTGATACATCTATACTGTGAGGTAATTTTTGATATCAAGTAACCTTTTCTGTCCACAATTTTTGAAGGAGAATTTTGACCAGTATCAAACATGGACTTAATTATCCAAGCGGATCGTACACTTGAGAAATGCTAGATAAAATAACGCGTTGGGTTATCTTTTTATTAGCTATCTCATTATTTATTTATTATAGTTTGGTGTCTTTATCCATATTGGGACACCAATTTGAGCCTAACGTTTTTACATATTCATTGTCTCCTAGTTCCACCAATTTATTCGAACAATTGTTTTCTGCTGTTACATATTTCAAGGTTTTAAAATCATATGAGTAAAATTTCCTCAAATTGAAACAACCTTTTTTCAAAATACTGGAGATCTCTTTTACTATTAGAGCTGTCTTTTCAATACAATCATCACCAGTCAGTAAATCGTCAACAGAAAAATCCGACTGAATAATATCAGAATATTCCGGATATTCAATTTGATTTTCCAGATCTAGTTGAAAGAGACACCTAATAGCAAGAAAAGATCCAGCTGTCGTTCCATAGGTGATATTATTCAATTGGAACGTTTCTAAAAGATTATCTGATCTCTCACGCCAGAGAGAGATCAGATAAACATTGGTGTTCTGGAGCAATTAAAATTTGACGGTACATTTTTTCAATGTCAGCTGCTACCACATACGCATGCTGTCTAAATCGTAATGATATTGCTAATAAATCATTCTAAATTGTTGGTCCTACTAGCTGAATATTATTTAGTGAAAAACGACTGCTTGTTGGAGCAGAAGCATCAAAAACAACATGTCTCATCATGAACAACATGATGAGGCATGTAGTAACAGAATGTTGAGAAAATATTATCATCACCTTGTTTCATTTTACTCATGTGTCCTGAAATGTCATATTCTTTCATAAAATTTATTGTGAACAGATTGAATTGTTGAATTACATTTTTCTGTTATATTTAAAGTTGATTGACTTATTCCAGAAACTAATAAATTGATTGGTTTAGTGATTAAATTCAATCGTCCTCATATATTTTTTGTAATATAACTTGATTGTGATCCTGAATCTAACAATGCACGAACTGTATGAGAAACTTTGTTCGCATCTAATACTTGAACATGTGCCGTAGACAAAAGGATGTGTGAATCTGACACCCGAGAAGACAAAGTTGAAACATTACTACTGGATGGGTCGTCGTTATTAACATCCAATTCATTTGAAACAAGTTTTTCAAAATGTATTAAAGTATGATGCTTTGAGTTGCATTTTTTGCAAGTTCCCCGTCGACAAACAAAGCTATTATGTCCGGGTCGTAGACAATTTAAACACAATTTTAAAGCTTTTGTTTTCTCTAATCTCTTGTCAACCGGCGATTGGAAAAATTGAAAACAATTTTGTATGTAATGTTCTTTGCTGCAAACTTTGCATTTGAACTTATTATTATCGGTTGCGACGAAATTTTTAGATATTTCGGCATTAGCCGATTATTTAAGTTCATTTACCTCTAAAGTTTCTAATAAATCAGCTCATGATTTTAAAAATATTTTAAGGTCATTCAATGCCGGTATATTGTTATCCGCTCTATATTCCTCGCACTCGCATAGTGTAGAGGAATCTAGTATACATTATTAGTGTATCCCATTTATCCGTAGGTTGTTCGAGCTGTTCCAACGCTCGCATATGTTTTGAGACAGTATCCATACATTTTCTTATGCCATCTGCTGATTTCCTATTCAAAGACGACTCCATATTGAATAAAGCCTTGACATGATTCTGAACTAGTATTCTATTATTATCAAAGCTCTCAAGCATAGCTTTCCACGCCACTGCATAGTTTTTGATGTAAATTCAAGAGAATCTATAACCTGAGTCGCGCCTCCAACCAAAGCCGATCGAAGATAATGAAACTTCTGAATGTCAGTTATACTTGCATTTTGGTGAATTGAAGATTCATAAGTATCACGAAACTCCAACCAATTTGCATAGTCTCCACTAAATGTAGGTAAACTTATAGTAGGTAATTTAACATTGAAGTTTTGGTTTGAAATAGAATTATTCGCCAATGGCTGAGAAAGAATTGAGGAATGAGAAGAGACATTATCTTGATTAGAAATAATTTCAAAATCTTTTATAATTTTGAAGTGAGGTTGTAGAAAGAGTCTTCAAATGACAGTCTTTCGGAAATTTCACTTTCTAACTCATCTGTCGAACTCTCAATGACATTTTGAATTAGATCAAATTCAATCATAGTTTGTTAATTCTTTCTAATCTACCTTTTAGTTAAATGATATCAAGCTCTGAAATGTCTGACTTCCCCTTCACCTCATCCACATACTTAGAGAATATTGTTAACTTTGCCTTTAATGAAACCCGTTTTCTATTATTCTCACACATCTTGACTGAACTTTGACAGCGAATCGTATATAAAGGCTATGAAAGGCTTCGAAGATCTCGCTATGGGCACCGTTCTGATCTTGCAGCGAAAGCTGGATAGGCCGGTTACCTGCGTTCTACTAGTTGTCTTGTTTCTGCTGGTAAATCATAAGCGATGACCAGCAACCACGCTCTGCTATCAAATTATGTTATGTTTTTTATTGCGGTAACCATGCTCTGCTACCAAATTATGTTATTGAAACTAAAGTATGAACCGCTTATGTTGTTTTACTAAGAAACTGTGCTGCTTATAGCTTCAAAAACTGTTTTCATTTCGTAAATGTTGTACAATACGAAATTAATTGTTTTACAATTACGTGACGTTTTTCAATTATTTCAATAAACATTGGCGTACCAAAAAACATTAAAAAAGGGAACAGAATAAATATTAATTCCTTCAAATTCTCAAACAATACTTAAGATCCACTTCAAGATAGAAAGAGCGTAAGATTGCTTCTCACCAAAGATATAATTCGAAGAATATTGAACAAACTAAATATCTGGGCCGTAAACATGGCATTGAATTATAGCACCCCTCTATTCTCAAAATGCAAATTTGATACTTTAATTCAAAATTGTAGGATGTTATTTCTTACTTCTGATAATATGACTGATAGCTAGACAAACTCTATTTTTTTAAACGAGGAAGCACATAGCATTGAATTATAAGACCCCTCAATTCTGAAAATGCAAATTTGATACTTTATTTCGAAATTATAGAATGTTATCTGTCGCTTCTGGCTACTCAGATTGATTCAGTGAGGGTGTGAGTAAGTTCAACAAATGATTAATCAATAGTGATATCAGATTAATGAACTATTAATCAAATAGATCATGAGTTTACTTCACTAAATCAGATAGTTGAAAGCCAGGTTGCAAAAAACAACACCGAAGAGAAAGGTATAAATTATAGGGGAAAGGGTTCCATATAATCAGACACAAAATGGGTTTTGCTAAATATTAACCTTATTCATTGAGCAAACGAAAATATGATTGTCACTAATACAAATTAAGGCTGTGCATGAGGTTCTATGGTAGTACATACATCATTAACCAAAAAAATAATCCAAAAAAAGTTTGTTTCAAAATGAAAGGACAGTTGTCTGATTGTGGAACATACATGATCCATACACATCCAGACACGGCATGTTCCACAATAAGACAAAAGTTTTAGTACTGTTACTTACGAACTTCTAAGGCTGAAAATTTTACTTCAAATTTGATTGTTGCCGTTTTGTTGTTCCCACGTGTGATGGTTTTGGTAACACTATCTTAATGTTTTCCAAGCATACCAAAGATACTTCTTCTATTTCGGGGTAAATGAAGCTGTTATCATACTTAACGGACTTTCTCAGAAATTTAACTTCACATTCCGTATCTCTTTTACATAATAATTCAGCTATGTAATAATTTTTTTTGTCTATGAATTCTATCAAAATAAAATCGGCAACTTCTGGCTCTTTTTTAAGCTCGTCTAGAAGAGGTGGTGGATCGATTTCTCCTACAAAATCAATATCATCATCAGAATCTTCAGTTACAAGCATCGCCGTATTTTTATTTTCTTCGTCTGTTGAGTCTTCATCCAATCCTACTTTTCTTTTCATGATATTTTTTTTCATCAAGCTTTTTTTTTCTCTCTCTATCTGTTTAGTTTCCAAGGCGATCTTTTCTGGAGTGTCGGTGGCGATAATACTTTTAGCTTTTTCTCTCTTCTTTCTCTGATTCTTTCGTTCTTCAGCTTTTGGGTATCCTTTGAATTTTTGCGGACTTACGAAAGTTTCTGTGTTTTGATTTTGTGTGGGAGTTGTGTGTTAATTAACTGATGCTGAAAGTGAGGAGACTGACATAATATTTTCTTCAATACAGCTTGATGTTGATGGTTGATTGGGTCGGGGTTCTTCATTGTTTTGATCCACATTCCTATTAGTTACGCTACTAATTGCAAAGTCGTCATCTGTAAATATTAATTTATCGAAAGGATAAATCCCAGTTTTTCGAAATTCGGATTTTAAATTAGCTGGCGTCATCGATTTTTCTAATGCATTATTAACACAGCCAGTTATATCAACAATAGAAACGGGTATCCCAGGGTATTCTAAAAGCCATGTTTGTAAGGCAGTATTGTAGAATGATTTTAACGAAAAAAACACGGTTGCATCTTGTTGAAAGTATGCGGTGGTAAGGTCACAGTGATCACTCCATTTTCCTCTGCTAGATTAATTCCTTCTATCGTCAGTTGACTCTCGTGATTATCAAAAATCAGGAAGGAAGGGTTTTCTTTCGTGCTGGACCATATGGAGTACCATACGGTGCTCCATAAGTCACTTTTTCAACGGCACGAATTATGTTCCACAATCAGACAGCGTCTGAAGGTGGAACTTAAACCGTGATACAAAATTAAATTCAACTGTGAACTCCATACATAACCTACAAAAGTAAACTCGCTCATAAAATGTCAATAAAATAGCCCAAAATCTGATCAACAGATTGTTTTTGTACTACTAGTTCCAAAAGAAAAATAAAGACTTATAATATCAAATCAAGAATAGAAAACACTTACCTAGGAAAACAAGTTTTTTGTTGAAAAATGCTCAAATTCAAAAGAATAGCGTTAGAACTTTGTTTACCAAAACTGCGTGTGTTACCCTACTATCCGAACGAAAAACATCGAACTCTCGGCTGGAATTTCAAAATTACATGCTTTGTCTGATTGTGGAACATGTCTGATCGTGAAACATTCTCCCCCATTTAGCTTGGGTGTGGTAAGCCAAAATGAATATAGAAAACAACAACTTTATTTCCTTTGGACAATACGGCTGAAGGCCCAAGAATATTATAAAGTTTTTTTTTAATTACTAGAAATATAATAAGCTATACTGTATGCTGATTTGAAAATTCAGGATTCAACCAAATTTAACATCTGATTTAAGTTTTGAGGACTGCAGAGACTTGTTACCATCTCATATGGCTGACGATGGATTTATATCGCACGGTAGGAAGCCTCTTTGACTCTGTTAGATATGAGACTCCTTATGGTATCATGGCTTCCTCGATATTATGCGAAGCAATGAAATTAATGAAAAAAGTTATTTTTTACAATAATGGAGGAACAAGGATATCCTTAGAACCTGAATACTATATTCTGAATTTCATTAAATGAAAATTCCAATATAAATCCAATTACAAAAAAACAAAATTGACAGCTCATCCAAAAGAATATCAATACTAGGACATTGATACGAAGAGGTATAATTGTCAAAATACCTTAAGGACAATGAGATACAAAATTTAGTGATTTCAACAAATAGTGAAAATGAATGAACGTGTCGACACAAAGAAATAATATCTGGTAGACATTTTAAAATGAATTACTATACATAATTAACTTATTGAGTATTCTTAATAAGATAAACCAACGAAATGAACCAAGAGATTGGATCTACTAAGCATAATACTGTGTAACAAGACAGGCCAGAGAACATATTCCCTCAAGTTCGCATTTATTTCTCAGAAAGAAATCAATTTGATTATAAGTGAATCTGATCAATAATAAATGCTCACTTGAGGAATTGTCTTGAAACGGTACTGCCCTAATGTCACAAAACAATCAACTCAAATTCTCCAGTAGGGATTTACTTCCTGATGTTAATGATAATCTTGCTGCAGCAACAGGTATATCGAAAGATATTCCAAAGAAATCAATTCCCAATTATCTGGTGTCCGGAAATTTCACAGAGACTAGGTACTGATTTTTATAAGTTAACGGATAAAAGAGGCATGCAAAGCACAATTATGTTACTGGCAGTAGGTGTATTACTGAAAAAATTGATTTTGTAAAATATGGAATTTGTCATTATAGTAGATTCTCCTTGAAGGAAAGTCTGTGAAATCATTGAATTCAGACGGTGATTTGAGATTACACTAACGAAGGGAATTTAATCGTCTAACCTAGAAACAGGTAGGATGCATAATTTCTTTCTAAAACAATGATAATCAAGAATTACGTTACTGAATATTTGATTTGGGGAATTACAAATTTTTAGAGCATTCTAAAATTCATCGATGTCTAGATAAAAGTCAGTATAAGAGACATTTAAGTTTCTATTCTTCAAATCATATGCAGCTTTTTTTCACAAATAAAATAATTGAACTCATTCATATTACTGAATAACAAAATCCAGGAAGGAGCAAAAGATATAGTGGAGCAGATCTTATCTCATTTACTATGAATAACAATAATGTGAGAGCCAAAGTTCAGAGCCTACCAGATACCAACCGTTATCGCCAAACGCTTGGAAGGAAGAGAGTATTTTGTGAATCCTTTGAAATCGATTTCGGTTTTTTTTCTAGATTCGGCCGTCAGTGGCTACCTAGTATCCCGTATAAGGAAGTTTGCACATGATCGAAATTTGGGTGACTAATCTGTTGATATTATAATTTGTATTATGAATACATGAATGGAAGGAAATATTCGTTACAGCATATGGTAACTCCGCTTGTAACAATATATTGGTCAAAATAGCAGAAACAGTCTTGTTAGAGTCCATAATATCGTTATTTCAAAATTTTCGAATGTGTCAGATTTTGTTTATTGAAGTAGAATTTTTTCCGCGCGTGTAATCGGGCGGGGCGAACGGAAGTTGAGAAGGAGGTATAAGTTAGTGAAGATAGAAAGAGAGAGAGTCCGTTTCGCCACTAATTTCAGCCGGAAATTTCAATATTAATTTCGAGTCCGGAGATTGACAAATCATGTTAAATTTTCTACTAGATAAATTAGAACTACAAATGGATAATAACCGAAATGAGCCAAGACATGAAATAACAATCGATGAAATTTTCTCTAGATGTCTTTCTAATTTCCGTTAGGAAATTCACAGTAATTAGTGATGTATCCGATAATGAAAATAATGAAAATAATTGATAAAAATTAAAAATCCATTCAAAACTGTTAAACCGACAATGAAAACACATAATGGATTCGAATATTTGCAAAAAAATCATTATATTTATGTATATGTATTTAAATCACTCAATATTTCTATCCTTTCTATGAGCACGTTCCAAAAGCATCAATCGAACTGAGAGTGGTGTCCTAAATTCCAGAAACCACAAACCAATCCAGGGAATGAAACCAGTCTGATCTATCTGAGCACACCGATCCTAGATGAAACATTCCATTCACTTTTCATCATTAATTTAGAGATACGTGTTGTGTGAAACCTAATTGGATCCAGTTCGCTTGTTGCGGGCTAGAATAAACTATGTAGCCGCTAATTCCATGGTGATCTGTGATCCTCCAGCACTTCGTTTGATATCAGGGATAGGAGAATTGAGTTATGCAATCTAGCGAAGCGAATTGAATGGAAATTATATAGAAATCACATCTTAAACCGAATGTAGTAGTCGATTGCATTAGCTTGAACTACATTACTTGGTTCTTGTTATCAGTTTCATATCTTGAAATGCCAATAATTCATTCACTTCATTATTGTACATTTCGAAAAATTCTTGATCATTCGGAAAAAAACTATTTTATGTTATATAACTGTACACTTTTATTTTACTAAGAGATGTTACTCATTTGATTTTATTTCTTTATTTATTTACAGCGATGCCTATTTTTTATAACATAATTAACAAGTTCACACATATGTAGTTAACAGTAATCTGAGCTAAGTTTAAGGAAAAAAATTATAAAATAAAAAAAAATCGTAAAAATAAGTTAATGAATTACAATCTTTAAACAGTATTTTTAAATGTTTCCAAAGAAGAGTTGAAACATTCTGAATCTACATTGTATGGATTTGCAAGTCTCATACTTCTACCTACAGATTCATTCCGGCCATAGTTGGTGCGACAAAAGGATACTTTGAAGATTTCAGAATTTCTTGTTCTCCTTGGATTCACATTTGAAGTTATAAGTTCGACAAGTTTCGGGAAATTGATGCTACCATTGATTATTTTATGAATCAGTGTAAGATCTGATTCTAATCTTCTATGAGCCAGAGTATTCAAGTTAAGAATATCCAAAATAATTTTACAGTCATATTCACCAATATGATATCCTAGTTTATATGCAGAGTACCTTCAAAACTTATTTTGAACACTTTCAAGCATATTAATATCCACATGATATGAAGGGCACCAAATTGTGGAATTGTATTCGTTTATTGATCTAACATTTGAGCAATATATGATTTTTATTGAAGTAGGAGATAATTCATTTGCAGATCTAAGAATGAAACCCAACATTTTTAGTGTTTTAGAAGTAATATTTGCAATATGGGATTTAAATAATTTTTTGGGACGAGAGTGTTTCCTAAATCTCTGATTGCGTTTGTTGTTTTCAGTTCTGATTGATGATTTTATATGGCCGGTTAATGGGATTTTTGTTTTGGAAAAAAGTAAATTTTTGACATTTGTCTATATTTAATTGCAGTAGATTTATATCACACCAGCGAACAAAGTTAGATAAATCGTACTGTAATAATTCTGTATCAGTTGAGTCATGAATAACTTCAAACATCTTCAGGTCATCAGCAAACAAAAGAAATTCACTATGAAGAATAACATCTTTCGAATCATTTACGAATAGGTTGAAAAGCAATGGCCCTAAATGAGATCCCTCTGGTACACCCGATGAAACTGTGATTGAGGACGGTTACTGAGTTACCATATTTTACAAATTGTACTCTGCAGGCTAGACAATTTTTAATCCATTTCGGAATGTTTTTTTGAATACCCAAAGCGTTTAGTTTATGCAACAACCAATTGTAGTTTACTCGGTCATATGCCTTTGAAGAATCTGTGTGATGAATGGGCATATTCGTGCTGGTAGATCTACCACTGCTGGATTACCACTACCACTTCTAGGATTATTGTTGATATTATTCTCTATTTTCACCACTGGTATCTTCAAAACTATACGGTATACGAATGAAATGATGTGGAGTAGCCCAAATTATTTTATACGGATTCCAAGATATTATGTGAACAACATTCAAGAGTGTCATTCTCTTTCATCGTTGTAACGAACATATTTTTCAAAACATCAAAACATGACTTTCGTTGAATATGTTTTTGAATATTTAAAAACTAATTGATACAGTTTATTGTTTAATTTTCACTATATACTGTATCAATTCGTTTTGATTTAGATTTTCATCAAGTATCGGCCAGTTCTATTCAATTTTTTAATATTTTTTTGAATTCCATGAAATCTTGAATCGCAGTGCATTTATTTCAATGTGACGTTTCGTGTTCTCAGTGTTAACATCAAAATTGTTTTTCACCATATGGGCCTGGATATTTGTTATTCTTGTTGATTAAATCATTGTTAGAGTGCACTGTTTCCTAAGAAAACTTTCAAATGTGATTGAATTCCTGAATATAGTAATTTTCTTTTATTCAATAAATACATGATCGACTCAGGTGAAAGTTGTTATTGTAAATTGATGGATGTAGCCGTTACTATGTGGTAGAAGATTATCATGAAAATTGGGAAATTACACTTTCTTTTTTTTTACCACTTTGGTGAGAGAAAAAGTTTTATTTATCATTTGTCAAAATTGTTATTGTCAGAATAAAGATCACAAACAACTTTATTTTTGACGAATCGGTTAATACTTAGGCAGCCAAGGTTTTCAGTGTCACTATTTTTCGGGTTTGAAGCCGTGAATTTTCAAAATATATTTCCTGACACTTCGCTGGCACGAGTGGCTAGCTTATACATGGTGAGTTATTATCTCCGATGACTGGATGCTTTTATGAATAAGAAGATTCAAAAATAACCAAACTGGGGAAAATGAAAACATGCCCATCTACTTTGAAATAGGACGGATTAAAAATGAACAGAATACAATAAAGATAATGAAAAAAAAATCCATTGGATATTTGTACAGCAATGACTAACGTATGAACCACTTGATCGTCACCGGGATACGACTGTGATATTCTTCCTAAATTCAATTTCAATGGGGGTAAATTATTATCGTTCAACCAAACTACGTCGCCAATCTTCAGTATCTTCGTATAATTTTTCTGGAATAACAAACGGGATTGCGATTCGGATATGTACGTGGTATGCCACTTCTTCCAAAAAGACTGCAGCACTTGGTGTAACTGATATTTCTCCAATCGATTGGAAAAAACCTATGAGCAGCCTTGATCTATTATTGCAGTGGAACGTCTACCAAAGATGCAGGGGCAGAATTTGAGAGCTCTGGCTCCAACGAATTTGAGCTAGTGATGATCTCTATTTAATAAGATTCGCAAGCCACTACTGAAAAGTGGCAATACCGTAGGCCGGTCGCACCCTAGTATCAAGACATATTTTATCTTTCGTTTCTTGGGATAAAAATTCATTGATCATCCAGAGAGTTTGGAAATGGATTTTTGGATAGACCGCTGAACCACGTTCTGCTAACGAATAAACAACATCTGAGCTGATAACAATTCGTTCGTAATTTTTGAAGCTCGAAACTTTTGCTTGAAAAGTAGTTGTTTGTGCCTGCGGATTATTTTAAGAAGTTTGAATGAGCTGCATATTGTCCAACGACACTTTCAGCCAAGCTGGCGTAGATATACGTGTCATGTAAAAAACTTCAATCGAGCGAAAAAACAGTGAACTCGCACTGAACCGGTGAAACAGAAAGATGAAATAGGTGAAAGTTTTCGAATGATCTATAAAAAGTCATCTCGGAAATTTTAAGTTTGCAACATATCTTTCTTCAACAAGTCTATGGAGCTTGTCTTCTATGTATGTTATCCAGGTATTAGGGTTGCGAATTATTTCAACTTGTTAACCAAAGACATCGCCAAATGAAGAACCAGCCAATATTCTATAAACTGTGCTCTATTGCTTTGAATGAGGCCCTTAAATGAAATATAGCATCTGGTACAAGCATAACCAAGTTAGCGGTCGATAATTTAAAATTCTTTCAATTTATATTGTAACGTTATAACGTTATATCACGCAATTTTAATCCAACCTCTCATATACTACCGAAGCTTGGGGAATGAGCAAGTATGAAATTTCCAATCTGTACCTTCTTCAGGCGTATTGTGCCCATTAGTATCTTTTGTATCATTCATAAATCGATACATTTTTGAAAATTCAGAATGCGCGCCAACAACCATTAATCGAATAAATTCATTTGGATTTGTCATTACCAGCAACAAGTCATTTCGAAGTCCATAAAAAAACTTCTGCTGATAAAGCAGTCACCAAATCAAGATATATTTCTTCGACTGACATGCCTATGAAAACCTACAAAAAGGGAAGGAACCATTTATGACTTTGAAATTGCGAATCTTACGAACTTTCATCAAAATAGGTCCAGCGTAATCCATATCAAAGTTTTCGAAAATAAACACTGTGAAAGTCTACAGGTAAGATACTCATGAGAAGTTTGCAACGTTCACTCTTATCTCGTGATTCGTCGGGGTGGGCCAGCACATTGATAAAAGAAGGAAACACGTAGGGATGTTTCTATTGAAACGTAAATGCAATACATACACCACTTATGAATTTTATAAAGATGGTAGATTTCAAAATATTAAAACAGACATTTACTAGCAAAAAACACATCAGTCACTGTCGCTGACTAGCGAACAACTGCCCTTTGTCCTAATCGGCATCGATCTATCTTCGACCGAGCAGGGTTGCCACTTTCCATTACTATCCGAAATCCTCGATAGATTTCCAGGCGCACTACAAGTTGAATGATGTTAGTTTTACTTCAAAGCATGTATTACAAGAATAAACAATTTTTCTTGCCACACTTCGTTCTGATAGTTTCCTCATGTTTTAATAATAACACAATTTCCAAATAAATAGAGTGTCTTTATTTCAGTTCTCTAGTCGAATATACATTTATCAATAACACCAACATCTACATTATTATCATTATCTCTTTTATTTTTGTCACATGCTCGTGACTAAGCATCAGTCATAAACAAAACTTCACCAAGCATGAAAATTAATTTAAAATCATATTTCATATTATGGTTCATTGAAAATACCTGATGGACGGCGATCGCTTTCCACAACAAATTTACGTTCGTATAAATATACGTGGAATGTTTTAGAACCATATGAAATCGCTGCCAACTCTTTTCCAATTTGAGCCCATCTTTGTTGGGTTTCAGTTAGGGCTTTCGAAGCGTATGTACACGGCAAATTGTTATGTAATAAGGTAGCTCCTAGACCTTCCTCTGATGCATCTAGTGAAAGAACCACCGGTTCACTGACATCATAGTATTGTAGTACGGTCCTTTCAGTCAATATTTTTTTCAATTTTCGAAAGGATTTTGTATGTCAAACGATCATCGTGCTCAGTTTTACTTTTTCCCCAGACTATAATGTCATCTTTGTAGAGTTCGACCCGCTACAAACCAAAAATGTTTTCGAACCGTTCGTGAAACACTTCAGGAGCAGATCGAATTCCGTATTGTATTCTTAGAAAGCAATAGCGCCCAAATAGCTCACCCAAAGTGCAAAGTCTTCATCTAACTTTATCTGCCAGAAGAATCCACTATTGGTATCTAACTTGCTGAAGTATTCAGCACATGATAATTTTGATGTAATTTTCTCAATTGATAGCAACGGGAAATGTTCACGTTTGATGGTCAAATTCAAATCCCAATATACCATCTTTCCGGTTTCGAAAGTTGTTTCATTAAATGAGTCTGAAGAATTAGATTCAGACAAAATCCCCGCCCATCATATTGAATTCGTAACTAATTCGGAGGACAGTTATTTCCAAGTAGCAGTATTGGCAAAGTTATCACTGGAAGCAATATGCCTCTAGTTGTAAGTCTTTTTTTCCTGAATCCGAGATACTCTTTTCGAAGCAAATGTATTCCGTCTGTGAGAGGCTGATTTTATTTATGCCAGTACGATCGGAAAATATTTCCAAGCTACCAAATTAGAAAAATGTTATACAAGGCACCAGAAAAGCGCTACATGATTCTAATTTTGGGATAGAAATAGTTTGTACAGGACAGGGGACATTCGTGATTCGGCACAGAGAAAAGAGAATCACAATGCATCAATGAAATCGCACTTCAGAAACCTTTTTGTCCATGCAGCTGAAGGTCGTTCAAGGTCGAATCTTCAAAGTTTCGGAATAGCCGCATGATATGGCTCAGGTTCATTCGGGGTCAAAGTCACCTTGTCAGAAATATGACTTTAGAAGCTACCTTGTACACGCAGTTGAAGGTTGTTTGGAGTCGAATCCTTAAAACTTGAAGATAACTGTGTTACTGGCTCCAGTTCATTCGAAAATATAGGGCGTGAATCACTGAAAGTCGTTCATGTTCAAACCCAAAACACTACTTCAAAGTTGTATGACGTCGGTAAGGTCATTCGAAGTCAAACCCAAAAATTATATCTTGCGACGTAAGTGAAGTTTGTTTCATGGTTGGAAGTGGTAAAGTGAAGTGGTTTGAAAATCGGTTCAAACCAAAATAGTTGAGGCTTTCGCGGCTGAGGTTTTCAGTGTCACTATTTGGAGACCGTAGATTTTTGTAATTTTTTCCTGAAGTTTTGCTAGTGCGAGTGGCTAGCTATCTCAGAAATTTATATCTGTTTAAATAAAAATCTGTTTTTTGTTAACCAGCTGTCGCACTCCTACGTACGACAAACCTCGGAAGTCGAAACTTGTGCGAGCTAAGGACTAACGAGGTCTTACTTTTTACGTGTGATTCCCAACACGGGTTGGACAATAAGTGAAAATTCATCGTTAAGCCTGGGGCTTGAACCACCGATCAACACGGCACTAGATTTGAGCGAGTGAACGAAGCACCCACGTCAAACCGACCGGCTACCGACCGTCCGAGTCGTTTTGTGTCATCGGATGTATTAACCTCTAAGAAAGCTAGCCATTTGCGCCTTCCAACCCGGAAAATAGTGACGGCCCAAGCCAACTTCTATCGGCAGTGGCAAAACATGCTCTCTTAGAGGGCAGCCGTGAGATTACCTGTAAACGCAAGTTTTTGATGAAACCAGATATTACTCTGCAGAAAATTTACAGATATTAAGCTCATAGTGATCAGATTTTTGTTTTCAGTCTAAATGATGGATTACAATGGCTACATTTTCTTAGATAGTGTTTTACACATTGTTTTTGCGAAGAGAAGGAGACTGAAATGAATAGCATAGCTTTCGGATTCTCATCTCGATCTCTTCACTATTATCCATATTTGAAGTTAGAAAATATCATAGTTTGTTCAGAAAACAATCCTGTTACTCAAACACAAAGGAATGGAACTAATCATGGATTTTTCATAAGCAATGAAGTTTTTTCAAAATATATTCTCCTAATATTGATTAAGGCAAATCCCAAATGAATTGTTCTTTTGGGGTTTCACGTATATTAAGAAATTACCTGATGTATAAGGCAGAATGTAACCCAATACGTCAGCAAATGCTTGACCACTTGGGAGATTCGAAGCCTTCTGTTTATTGGAAACTCCTACTCGTATTCAATCTCAGAGTTCCATGTACCAAAGGCAGTCACTTTTAATAATATTGATTTCCACTCTCAATTCAGACGTAACTTTGAAATATCCGGTTAAAGAGAGAAAATGCGGGAATCCTGAAACTTTTATATTATGTGGTTCCAAATAATATCACAGAAGATCACCAAATCCATATGCTGCGTTTATCGACCACCTAGCGATACATAATATTCTCCTCTTCACTTCACATGATAGACTTCTCTTCACAATATAGAGTGACTCAAATAAATTTTCAAATATCAACGACGAGCAAAGTCGCGAAGCTGAGGCCTTTGCAATGAGCCGCAAACTCACTCATATTATAAATGAGCCAACCAGGATTCTTGACCGTGATGGATAATACGCTAGTCTTCTGGATCTATACCTGAAAACTAATTCAGAAATTGACAGAGTCACCGTAAGATCTTCATTTGGGATCTTCTGACCACAAACTCATTTTAGTGTTGTGTAAGTTACCGATAAATGTTGAGGAACAATCTGAGCCACGCAAAGTTTGGCATTACAGATCAGCTGAACGGGAGGATCTTCAAGACCATTTCCAAAATTTCCCCTGGCTGGATGTTCGTGTCAGCTCTAAAGATCCATCAAATTATGCTTCTAAAGTCACGTGAGTTATTCTATCATCCATGGATACATATATTCCTTTATCGATGAAAAGATCTTCTGAAGGCAAACCTTGGTTCAACGAAAATTGCGAGCAATCTGTAGCCTCCAAAAATTTCGCCTATCGGCAGTGGCGCAAAAATGCCAGTGCTGAAAAGCAAAGTAGGTTTGTTATTACTGGCAACTTAGAATAAATGAAAGCAAAGAACTTCACAATCAGAGAATTAGGGATAAACTGCTTGTCAATCTCAACGGGTCTAGATCCTACTGGTCTGTAATCACCTAAAGCTGTTGATCGGAACTTTACAAAACCCACAATTCCACCACTAACACAAGTGAATGATTCAATTGCAGCAACAGACATAGAATCTACTAGCTGAACAATTTGCGTCCCACTCGACATTCGATTTTCTGGAAAAGGCACCACCCACTATTTCCACATTAGAAAACACAATTCCGGAAATTCCCTTTCGACAGCATCTAGTAGGGCGAATTTTGAAACAGCTCAATATCAAAAAGGCATCTGGTCCTGATGAAGTGTCCGTCATCGTACTTGAAATGTGCGCAAATGAACTCACACCAGTATTTTGCAGACTTTTTAAGCTGTCTCACAAGAAGAAAAAGCAAAAAACTCTCCCAAATAACTATAGACCAGTCACTTCGATATCAGTGATATGAAAAATCACCATATCCTCAATATGGGTTTTGGAAACAAAGATCAACAGGTGACTTTCTATTGTATGTCACCCATATCTGGAATAACGCAATCGAGAAATATTGAGAATCAACAGCTGTTGCCCTTGATATTTCTTAGTCCTATGACCTCCTGTGGCATGAGGTTTTGCTGGACAAACTTAGATGCTATGGCTTGTCGTATCATTTTTGTGTATGGCTCTTCAACTTCCTGAAAGAACGTTCTCTGTATCTCTCGAATACTAGTATCTCCAAATTTTTTTTTTATTGTATATCAACGTCTTATTGGAAAGAAACAAAAATCCAATATACAGAGTGTAAAATAGGTGTTAAACATTTGAGGAGGTGATCCTCATCGAAAAAAATATAGGATCTTTCATATAAAGACATTTCATTGGAGC
The DNA here is from genome assembly GCF_025532065.1 of Leptinotarsa decemlineata. NCBI lineage: Eukaryota > Metazoa > Arthropoda > Insecta > Coleoptera > Chrysomelidae > Leptinotarsa > Leptinotarsa decemlineata. The sequence continues at coordinate 982,002 of NW_027412586.1, forward strand.
ATCCATTGTTAAGATACAGCTCCTTAAAAGGAGTACATAAAATTTGTATAACAATTTTTTTCACAAGAACTGAAAAAGTTACAATATTGAAATCAAGCTGACGTTTTGTATTACCAGAAAGACACTTAGCCAGAAATTTATTCGATTAACTCCTTGGTTGTAAGGGGTGGAAAACGCATCCCCTAAAATTTATTTCCAATGTAACTTTTTGTCTTATTATTTGTTTACCATTTGAAAATTCATTTCCGATAGCCTGTTTCATTCTCAACAAAAAATGTCTTCTGGGTTTTTTGCCCAAAATAAACCAGTTCGCAGCAAAAAATTATTTTACAAACAACTACAGAGATATATCGTCATAAATGCGAAAATACGAAACTAATGTATCTAGTAGGTCGCTATTTGCGATAGTGACAACTAAATTGGTATGACGCTGTCAGTTTGTGAATTTTCGAAATTGAATCAATACTAATTGTGTGTTGTTGTTCTGTTCTTGATTTGATTTGTTACTTTGATAATTCACTTGTTATTAAATTGGCAAACACAAATGAGAAAATGGCTGATATGCATTATGTTTACGGTCTGTCACAGGGGAATGGGTTGGAAGCTTCTAGAAGATATGCTGAAATGTATCCTAAACGGCACCATCCTTCATATAGAATATTTGCTAGACTTCATCAACGATTAAGAGAATATGTTTCATTCGACAAAAGAACGCAGGATTGTGGTCGCCATCGAGAAGTACGAACACCACAGCTTGTGGAGGCAGTACTTAATTCAATTGAAGAACAACCTACTACCAATATTAGAAAGATTGCTTTCCAGCTAAATGTTGATCATATGACGGTATTTCGAATTTTAAAGGAACAACTCTTATACCCTTACCATCTGCAATGAGTACAGGCACTGTTACCGCGAAACTTTCCGAACCGTTTTGAATTTTGCAATTGGATGCTGGAAATGATTAGAAGAAATTGTGACTTTCTGAAGACGATATAATTCACAGACGAATGTAGTTTTTCTCGGGACAAGATTAATAATGTTCATAATTACCACATATGGACTAATAAAAACCCTCACGCTATTGTCGAAAGTAACCATCAAGAACAGTTTTCTCTTAACGTGTGTGACTCGGGGTTATTGGGAATGATTTAATTGGGCCTCATTTTCTACCTCCTCGATTGAATGGTGAGGCATACGTTCAATTTTTAAGAGAAGTGCATCTAGTACTGCTGGAGAAAGTTCCTTTGGGCGTCAGAAGGTATATGTTTTTCATGCATGATGGGGCTCCCGCCCATTTTGGTCAAGTAACACGTCAGCATTCGACTGAAACATATGCAAATCTGTGGATAGGTCAAGGAGGACCACAGAACTGGCCCGCTCGATCCCCGGATCTCAATCCTCTCGATTTCTCTATTTGGGGTCATTTACAGCGATGTAGATGACTTAAGAAACCGCATCATCGATGCGTGCAGGGTAATCAGAGAGACTCCAGGAATATTTGAGCGAATACGTGGCTCAATGCGCCGACATCTAGACGCATGCGTAATGTCTGAAGGTTGACAAATTGAACATTTAATATGATGTCTACATGTTGTGTGTTTTGTTATTAATAAATTAGTTTTGTTTATTACCCTTCAATCGTTTAATGCAGGTACTAACTACAAAATAACAATAAATCCAGTTCGTATTTATGACGATGTATCTCTGTAGTTGATCGTAAAATAATTATTTGCTGCGAACAGGTTTATTTTGGGCAAAAAACTCAAGAAACATTTTTTGTTTGGAATGAAACAGGCTATCGGAAATTAATCTTTAAATGGTAAACAAATTATAAGACAAAAAGTTACATTAGAAATAAATCTTTGGGGTTGCGTTTTCCAACCCTTACAACCATGAGGTAAACCAAATAAATTACTGGCTAAGTGTCTTTTTGGTAGTACAAAACGTCAGCTTAATTTCAATATTGTAACTCTTTCAGTTCTTGTGAAAAAAATGTTATGTACAAATTTTATGTACCCCCTTCAAGGGGTTGTATCTCAACAAGGGATGATCCAATGAAGTTTCTTTATATGAAAGATCCTATCTTTTTTTCGATGAGGAATCACCTCCTCAAATGTTTTACACTTATTCAGTTACACCCTGTATTGATTTGCTGACAACAGCACACTTATCTCGTCATCACATTTGGATTCCAGGACATCGGCTGCGGATGCACATCTTCATCGGCAGCAGGAGGTTCAATATCTTAATGAGGATCTAGAAGTAATTTCGAACTGGGGTGGAAGTAAAGGTTCAATTCAGAGCCACACAATGGTCGGTCGGTTCAACATGGATGCTTTGTTCACTCACTCGAATTGACTGCCGTGTTGGTCGGTGGTTCAAGCCCTAGTCTGAACGATCGATTTTCATTTGCTATCGTCTAACCCGTCTTAGAAATCACAGATGTGAATCACTACTCTCACACAGGCACCGGTCCAAGAGCACCTCAAGGATTTATCTGTAGTGTTTCTGTTTTGTCCTTAAGAAAAATCATTCATCACCATAGGCTAGTTGATTGAGTTATTATAGGGTATTGGTCACCAAGACAAATAATCAGCGATGACGGCTCGTGTTTTGAATACTATGTAATACAGCAGGTCGATCACATCTTTGATTTCTACTCATCATTTATTTCAGTCCGAAATCGTGAAGCCAACCCAGTTAAAAAAAGTGCTATACTAACTTTCAGGAACACTACCTCCAGCATTCCTCAACTTGGATCGTTTCTGACTATGTTACTTGTGACATTGTCCTGAATATAATGCTACAGTTCTTTCTCCATATGCGGCTCAAGAAATAGAAGCTCCAGTTCGCCCTCCAGGATCGAAGGATCAACCAGCCAGTGTATCCGAACTATCTTGCGTGAATCTAGCGATGGGTGACGCGATAACATTCTGAATGATAACCTTATCCTATTTCCCTACCAAGTATTCGACTCTATTCATATTATAATTCCTCAAGTAGAAACTACTCAAAGAAATTATTTCCGTTGCAGTTCTTGTTGAGAACTCAGATTTTGTTGATGAATATAATTCATGAAAAAAAAACTATTGAATTCAATACAAGTTTTGGAGTCGCAATAATAAATCAGCAATTTCAAACTGTTCGATCCAATTATTCGAAACAAAGCAACGGATTTATCACGTTTTGACGAAAGCGAAAATCGAATGAGCTCTAAATAAACGAACTACTACACCGAGTACACAAGTACAGTGGTGCTGTCATTAACAGAGCAACACTAATCAACCGACAGGATGATGGTTTTACTGATGAACACACTATCAACGTTGCATCCTTTGTAACAAAACGGTTCAAATGTCACGACACGGATATTAAATTTCTACGCGTTGGGGAACACTTGTGTGTTATTTACTGGCAAGGGTGTTATTCCTAACAACGTCAATATTCGATATTCGATGGAAGTGGAACACAGAAAATACATTTTTATAGAATTTTCGAACTCAAATCTCAGCATGGGAAAATCATAACTCAGAGTTGAATAACATGATATCGAAACAGATAAATCATCTGAAAATATTTTCTTTGTCATTTTCTAATGCATTGTACACTGTACTTGTTCTACGGTTGCGTTGTTTTTAAGTATTGAGAATCAAAATACATATATAACAATACTAGGATGTCATTTAACTCATTTTTATATTTTATTCAAAATAGTAATTAACAGTTATATTTGAACAATTCTGTAAAGTAATTCCTGGTAGGTTGTTTCATTTCCACATGATTTCAGTAATTGAAATATTAGCTGCGGTCGAAGTTGAAGTTGATGGGGAAACGTACTGAGCTTCCACAACATTGTTGTGTTCAGGTTCTTATGGCGCTGGAGGCTGAATAGATTCTACTATACTTTTTGAAATTTTTATTTTGTTAGCTATGGAGTTGTCGATATAAGATTCAGTAACATTGCTGGATTTCCAACCACCGTGGCGTTATAAAGTTAAAATCTCTGCTCCTGCATTAACTAAAATAGTCGCAGATGATCTTCGGAAACAGTGGTCGGTAATTGCAAAAATTTCGCTATTTCTTTCGCCATGGTGCCAAATTTATTTGTCACCACAGGCTCTCTCGTATATTAACTATTTTTCTAATTTAAAAAAAAACGTATTTTATTTGTGCATGGTCAAAGCTTCACATATTTTTTGTGAATTTGGTAGAATGCTCCTGACTGTGAAATTTCTAGGAACCTCGGTTTTAGTATCGGGTAATTTTATTAAAAGTGCCGAATTAAGATTTTCCAAGTAATCAATTTCAAATTTTCAAAGTTCATCACAACGGTATGCCCTTGTAAGGCCAATAGTTAAAGCAGCCTGAAATCAAAATTAAACATTCATTTTTCGATAACAATTTAAAAATTTTCAATTCTCACCTTCAGCAGCAAATACATTTCATCAGATGCATCTTTTGAAAATTGTTGAATTTTTCCAGAAGTATATGTTCTTGACTGTTTTGAAGCATACTTTTCAGGTTTGCGTTTCAAAATACATTTAGTTTTACGTATTTTGATATATCAACACAGTTTTTAATAATTAAGGTACTCCTCAGCACCGAGTGTTGAGACCATAATGTTGATGATTTTAATCTTCTTGACAACTCTTCAAAATGAACTAACAAGATATTTTCCGAACAAGAATTCACATTGGCTTTCATTTTCCAGTCCATTTTCATATTTTTCTCTTGATGTGCTTGGTAGCAAATTATTGCAAACATCTATTGCTCTCTGAACAATTTCTGGAGGTGTATTTTCCAACTCTAAATCTTCGTATTCCATTATATTCAATATTTAATAAATCTGAACTGTTTATACCATAACAATCAACAATAAAACTATTTTTGTTGGGTGAGTTGACAGCAATCATTATGCAGTGTTTCGGTTTTGTTGTTACGGAAACACTGACAATGGGCTACTTGGATATTGCACGCGAATCGTTGGCGTAGCGTTGTCAACATGGAGAACGTTTCATATAAATCTGACATGTAACAATTCATGACTGATTTGGGTTATCGTGATAACAGTGAGAAATTATTTCTCACTGCATGAGAAATATCCTCCATGATGAAAGAAGTGGCACATTGTATAGCATCCGTAGAAAAATATAGTGAACCGCTTGAGATGGCTCTTTCCAAAATGACGGAAATCAAGATGACCGCCATAGTAGTTTCAAAGAGTTATATATCTCGGTAAAGGTTTTGAATAATTCCATGCAACAATGATGAATGAAATGATGATGAATGAAATGGTCATACCAAGAAACACCTTCAGCGACACAAAATAGGTTTATAGTGGATTATTCAAAATGTTGAAACGAACTTAAATTCATTATTACATGACTTGTATGATTCACATCGTTCAAAAATGAAGATATACTATGCGATTTGATCTTGACGAAACGGATTCTTTGAAAGAAAGTTATTATATTTTTTTTTATGAAATGGGTTGAACCCACATGTTTTAATATGAGCATTCTTTATACTTCATTACCATTGATTCACCACTGCTATGGTGAAATAATGCAATGAGAATTGTTAATTTTTGAAGATATAATATAGGGATTCATCCTCTTATTTCTTTGAAAGTCTATCGAATGGTATAATGTAGTGGATGGAAAGATTCAAGTTGATCTGAAGTTCATTTCATTCTACTATGAATTTTTTTAGATGTAACCTGGACATAACGAAAAATAGAACTCATTTTTAAAAACCCTTCATGAAGCTCAACATGCAATCACCGACTTTTTGAAATTGAGTTGCGAAACGAATATTTTGTAATATTTTTTGGTTTTTATCATTCTATCTCGACTTCACGTTTGATATTCGGATGAACAATGTTTGATAAGCCTCAGACTGGTTAAGAAAACCGCTAAAAAAATAAAGAGAGAGAATGGAAACAAAACCTGACAGCAAAATAATTCCGCAAAACTCGTCCAAATTATTCGTTATCTGGAGAAATAACAAAAAAGGGGCGTCGAATAATGCTGATCCGTGCGTCAGGTACAATCAAGGGAGGCAAATGAAAGACATTCTCGAAGTGGCAATCGGAAAAATGAATTCGCTTTTTATGGTAATTTTGGACCGAGAAAAGTTTGAGTGAGATTCTTGTTGGGGGGATTTATTCATTTCACAGATAAACGAATTACAAATTTCCTTAAAGTCAATATTTAATTGTCGAATCCGGAGTTTTGTAATTCTCGGCATGAAATTACCATAAAATTTGTCAGTGAAGGGAAGGAGTGGGTATTCACAATCAAGATGATAACTCATATTGGGAAAAGATATTTTGTTGATTGATGAATGCATCAATATTAAAGTAAACTTTTCAACTGAAATATATTTGTTGTATAATAATAATTTTTATAAAAATTTTATTGAACAGATTCATACTCGACTAAGAAGCAATCCACTAGATCTAGATTGTCTTTGTCAGCCCTGAGTTGGCATTTCCCGACAGTATGTTGTACTGTTGAAGAAATTGTCTTGCAATCTCTCATCATCATAAGCATATGTGGAATTGCGGTATCTCACATCCGTTTAAGGAATTCTCACACTTTCCATGGTATAAACGAATTCAATTGAGGCGTGCTTCTTCGCAGTTCGAAACCAGATGCATGGTTGTTTTTGTGTTACATCTGGCGTCCATTCCGTCTGACAATAGCTAACAACATCGGAATTCATGTGTGGCTGTTGTTAAGGGTGAATGTATAGACTTTACTCGTCGCCGCCTGAAATTTCTAAGATCTTTCAGCGCCGGGAATTCTGAGTTTCTGAATAATAAGTGAGTAGATGTATACAGCCGAATTCCGGCCTCCCCCCACCACTATGACGTATTAGTTGCTCTTTTTGGTGTTTAGTAACATCAAGTTGAAGTGTCTGGTGCATGGACCATTCAGAATTTTTTGAGATTTTGTGTGTGACATAATGACGTAATTACATTTGGTTGAGGTGTGTGTTAGAATGCATGGTATAGGGTTTTTCATGTGTGTGTCTGTATACAAACATACGTCTGCATATTTCAAAGATCCTCCAAATAATGAATGTTTCATCGGTGTGAGTCCACCAAGCGGTGTGACGTCACAGCAGGCAAGGTAAAGGATTTATCATGTGCATGTCTGTATACAAACATACGTCTGCATACTTCAAAGATCCTCCAAGTAATGAATGTTCCATCGGTATGAGCCCACCAAGTTAGTGGTGTGACAGCTGCAACCGTTCAGCGGTTGGAGAGCGAGATGTGGACTCCACGGCGTATGGCTGAGTAATGCGTATTCATCGATGTGTCCCTACCTCTCTCGATGCAGCGATGCTGTGACGTAATCGCTCTACCCTCGCTGTTGATGTTGACACGCAAGCGGTGAGGACTATGTCGACATCTGTCCTGTACGAGAGCGCAACTCTGTCTGTTCGTATCGGCATCTGTTAATGTGTCCAGCTGAGAGATTGAGTTGGCGCATGTAACAGAGAGGTGGGGATGACTATGTTGTCTTGACGGATACGATCAGAGTGTATTTAAGAAGTGGACGAGTGTTGGTTGCATTAGTTTACATCAAGTGAGTTAGTGAGAACGTATCATAGAAAATGTATTTCTGTGACTGTGGTAAATATTTCACTCGTAGTGATAATCTTTGTCGGCATCAGCTCCAGAGTTGCCAAGGAGGACCTGCAGTGAAACAGATGAGAGTGGATAATGCAACGTGGATAATATATACGTGCCATTGTTGCAATGTGACAATTCCTATGACCCAAGTGAATTTTCACCGAAGAAGCATAAGTTATAAAAATAATGCATGTGTTCAAGTGTCTGATGGTGTTCAAATGATAGTGAATGCATTTAATTGCCGCATTGCAACATACAGGGAGGAGAGTTCGGTTGTATCCACTGACTACATGTCATTTTTCAATGAGATTAGACAGAAGGTCATTGAATTATTGGAATCGGCCATTAGGATCCATAAAAGCATCGAGGTGAATATGGAAGTTTTTGGGAATTATATTCTTCAGACTCAAGATTTGAGGGACATGAAATCATTCAATTCCCAAAATAAAATAGTGGACCTATCTTCCGATTTGAATGCCGTTTTTGATGGAATCCGTGATGTAATTGTGGCTCAAATGACAGAATTCCAGAAATGTGACTCAGGTATTTATTTTTATAAATTTCAACGAGATTGAATAGTGATTTTTTTTTATAATTTAGGTTGGACTTGTGAAAAAATAATGTTTCTCGAGGTTAACATTAATAAATATAGTCCACTGGAAGGACGTTCATATGTGAAGCTGCCTGAATGCATTCAATGGAAGAAAGCTGTTGTGAATGTCCGTAACGAAGATCAACACTGTTTTGGCTTGGGCTATAACATCAGCATTATATCCTGCAGATGGTAGAGTGTCCGAACTTACATCATATCCACATTTTTCCAATGTTTTAGATGTCACAGGAATGGATTTTCCGTTTAAAGTTAATAGCAAGAGTATTGAAAGATTCGAAGATAGGAATGATATTTCAAATAATATTTACGGTTCAGAGAGTAAATTTGAGAAGGGCAAAATGAAGTATGAAGTGATTGGTCCATTATGATACTCACAGAGAAGACTCCGGAGACATGTCAATTTGTTACTTATAACTGATGACACCGGTAATGGTCACTATTGTTGGATCAAAGATCTTTCTTGTGGTGTATGCTGATTTTGAATCAGTGCTTGAACCGATTCACATGAATGAGACGAATCCCGAAAGTTCATACACGATTGAAACATTCAAACATAGCCCATATTCATTTGCTTGTTTGATAAAATGTTCATATAATGATGGTTTGTCAAAATTTGTTACATATAGGGGTGTGGATGCTGCTCAGGAATTTATGAGTAGAATTGAAGATGATTTGAAAGAGATACATGAAAATCATCTCAGATACCCTAAACCAATGGATGCACAAACTGTCGAAGAAGAAGAACAGTTTGTTGCATCCAGAACTTGTGGTATATGTAATAAACCATTTATTGATGGTGAAGTCAAAGTTAGAGATCATTGTCATGTCACAGGGAAGAAAAGATCACATGCCGCTCATTCAAAATGTAATTTGAATTTCAAAATGCCTAATTTCATACCTATTATTTTTCATGATTTGAGTAGTTATGATTGTCATTTATTCATAAAAGAATTGTATAGGAATAAAGAGGAAGTTGATGTTATCCCGCATGTTTCACGAAGCATCTCTTTACACACATCTTTACCGATAAAGATGGTAAGGTTGAGAAGAATTATCTCAAAATGAGATTTATTGATAGTTATAAATTTATGACCAATTCGTTGGAGAAGTTGGGTACTAACTTGACCTCTGAGCAATATTTGGAGATGCATAAACATTTCCCACAAATTGAGAAATTCAATTTGATGAGACAGAAAGGTGTATTTCCATATAGTTTCGTTGATGACATCGACGAATTGAATTATCCATCACTTCCGACAAAAAATCAGTTTTACGACACACTCAATTGTGAACATATATCGGAAACTGATTATGATAGGGCTAGAAGTGTGTGGAATTCATTCAATTGCCAGAATTTGGGTGAATACTCTGATTTGTATTTGAAGTCGGATGTATTGCTATTATGTGATATTTTTGAAAACTTTCGCACCATAAGCTTAGAGATATATAACTCAGATCCAGCACAATATTACACTGCACCTGGATTATCTTGGGATGCCATGTTGAAGTATACGAATATTGAAATGGAATTACTAACTGCCATTGATATGATTCACTTCCTTCAAAAAGGTATACGAAGTGGAATTAGTCAGTGTAGCGAGAGAAAACATGTTGCAAATAATAAATTTTTACCTAATTATAATCCCAATGAACCTTCCACATTCATCACATATTTAGATGCAACAAATCTATACGGTCATAGTATGTCACAACCTCTACCAACAAGTGAATTTACATGGTTGACATCTAATGAAATTCTCAATCTTGATGTGATGAATGTGAGTGTTGATAGTCCGTATGGGTATGTGTTTGAAGTGAACATTCATTATCCACAAGAGTTGCATAATAAACACTCTTATCTTCCATTTTCAGTTGAAAAAATAATACCAGCTCGTACACAATCGAAAAAAATTCCCAAATTAATTCCAAATTTGAAAGATAAAAGAAAATATATTGTTCATTATAGAAATCTACAGCAAGCCATAAAAAATGGGTTGATTGTAATGAATACACATAGAGTATTGAAATTCAAACAATCACGTTGGATGAAATCCTATATAGATCTTGATACTGAAATGCGTATTAGGTCTAACAACAAATCTGTTAAAGATTTCTATAAACTAATGAATAATGCGGTATATGGAAAGACAATGGAAAATGTCGATAATCGAATTGATGTTAGACTCGTTACACATTGGGAAAATATAAAGAAAAATATAGGTGCCAGCAGTTTCATAGCCAGACCAAATTTCAAAAATTGTTCAATTTTCACAGATAGTTTCGTTGCCATTCAAATGGGTAAAGTTGAAGTACACTATGATAAACCATTATATTTGGGATTTTCTATATTAGAATTATCTAAAACAGTCATGCATGACTTTTTCTATGGATGCATCAAACAACACTTTGATGGAAATGTCTCTTTACTTTACACAGATACCGACTTGCTCATTCTGAAAGTAAATACAGAAAATTTTTATGAATTCATGAAAACTAACATAAGTAGGTTTGATACATCCAATTACAGTATAGTTAACCAATTCAATATTCCAGTAACGAGATCAATCTTGGGTAACTTCAAAGACGAATTTACGAATGATCCAATCATGAGCTTTTATGATACACGTGCAAAAGCGTATTATGTGAAATATGTTGATGGTGAATTCAAAAAAGCTGAAGGGATGAAACGATCGGTTATAAAGAATGAATTGACATGTGGAGATTACCCACAAATCGTCGAACAAGGTGGCATGATATTCAGAAAGATGAATTCATTTAGAAGCGTGTTACATGATATGTATACTGAATTGAAAAATAAAGTTGCATTATCATACCACGACGATAAACGATTTATCATTCCGAATACTACCCACACGCTTCCTTGGGGTCATAATGATATTGAATTTTATCAAAACGATCCAAATGATAACATTCGTTGGGTAACTAATATTATTCAACGATCACAATCTCAGAAGAGTCCATTGGATCAATTAATTAATTTATTGTCTGCCGAGATCAATGACTGAAATATCATTCAGTGTCTTTAAAACCGGAAAATCCAATATTGATGTTTATGTAGGTATTCATAAATAAAACTGTAATGTGATATTAATGTATATTCATTACTTTAATGAATATAAAAATGTTAGAAATTTTATTTGTTTTATTACTATTTTCCTAACCAATTACTGCAAAGTATATAGCAAAATGTAAATGAAATATTAGTTTGAAAAGAATCATCGTAGAGTGTACAATTTCTAAAACAATCGATAAGTTTGGTAGAAAAAGAAAATGGGGTGGCAATATCATTCGAGGTCCTCCCGGGATTGGATTTAAATTAACAATAGATGGTTATTATGACATGCAAAGAAAAATATTGAAAAATACAAGCGAACCAATTGACAAGAGTGATTGTGTAACTGTATCATATCTTGAGGGGGAAATTAATGGAACAAAGGAGGTTATACTTCTAGCCCTACAAGCTGCAATACAATCCACAATAGGCAATGTTGCTCGCGATGCCCGTCAAGCATTCGATGATAAAATTGCAGAGGCTCGGATAACTTTCACTCGTAAATTTGACAAACTTACAAGTGATGTAGAAATAAAAATGTCTGACATAACAGCGTCTACAATGAAAAAATATGATGCTATGTCTAACATAACAGCGACTACAATGAAAAAATATGATGTACTGGAACAGAGAGTTGAAGTTTTGGAGAAAAAACATAAAGTCAGGCCATCAGGTGGATTGGGATATCCAGGACTGGACATTAATCCAAATGTTACAATAATAGAACCAAAACCAACAGATGATGTATTAATTGAACGAACATGGTGAATCTACTCTCGCGTTAAGTTAGGTTAGGTTAGGATACGTTGGGTTAGGTTTACTAAGTTTACTAAGTGAACTAAGTATTTAAGGAATTTTGAAAAGGTAGTAAACCTTACGGAAAAATTTCAATAAATATTTAAATACCGATAATATTAAAGTAACAATCTTAGGGTTTGAAGTTTTAAGACTCTATCCCATTACATTTCAAAAAATAAAATTTTCATCTAAATGAATCCTTTGTAATTTATATAGAATTTAAAACGTTAAGGTTAGTAAGCCTATGGTGGTGTAATGGTGAAGAGTTTTGCCTACCACGAGGAAGATCCGGGTTCGAATCCCGGAAACCAAAAATTGTATTTTGAATGTTGCTGACTGACACATGATCAACAAATATTGGGGAGAAGAATCGAACAACGACGGAGACACATCAACATTTTTTTGTTTTATTAATGTCATTGTCTTCTGTTATTAATAAATATATTATTTTGAATCTATTTGTGTTATTTTCTCACATTTTGAAATGCATGACAAAGATCGTCACATGCGTGAACAGTTTAGTGAAAGAGCGCATGTACTAGTCAATGAAAGAGTGGGCTAGTTGATAGAAGAGAGCATGCGTTAGTTTATTTTCTTCTATAAAAGGTGAAGTATCAGTAACATCATAACCTTTCCTATTCACATTCTATTGCTATCACATATCATTCCTCAGACCTAAATAATCATTACCATGAGCTCTATGCCGTTGTTGATTGCTGAAGATGGTTCACCACTTGTTGATATCGATCACACTGATTTTGAAAATATTCCAGTATTACATTTATCGAGTCAAGATTCGATAAATGATTTTGATATTAACGACTTTTTTAACTTTGCAAATGTGCTGGAACCAAATGAGCAAATTGTTATTGAAAATCCAATCATTTCGCAATCATCACCACTCAAACACCCTTCATCTACCCTTTCTCTTGGTGTTGATAAGGAATCTAGAACAATCAAGAGGAAGGTTACTAATGCATCTTCATCGATTGTCACTGACTTCAGAGAAAAAAAACAATCGAAAAGTGTTGTGCGAAAGAAAAAACCCACAACGAAAAGTGACAGATCAGAGAGGAAGCCAAAAGGTTCATCTAAAGAAATGAAGGGTGATTTGAAGGCTGAATCGCTATCTTCTTTCAGTTCTCTACATCGGTTTGGAGAAATGAAAAAGAAAGCAAAATGCCGCCTTGTAAAGGCGCAGATGGCTATTGCTGAACTTGAAAAGAGTGAGCGGGCTATAAATGCTAATGAGGAAACTCTTCAAGCATCAGATGCTAAGATTTCATTAGCGAAGGTTGAATTGGCTTAAATGTGTACGGATGCAGATGAACTCCGTTCAAAAATTGTTAAAGATAATCAATTCAATCAACGTTCGAGAATGCAAGCTCAGGCTGAGCTTGAGGAGTCGACTCAACTTTGTGAGACGGCATTATCAGTGAGAGATAATTGGCGAAAAGAGTTGGAGACTGCATTTCAAAGTGACGGCGATTAGTTTTGGGAATGATAATGTGTTTTCAATATTGTGAGTTCAAAAATATAAGCGGGAATGGAGTATACAATTAATTTGGTTTGGTATACATAGAACGTTGCGAATGGCTGGGGCAACGTTTACCGCTGCAATATTTTTCATTTCACATACTTATATTTGGAATGAAAACAAAAATGAACTTTTAACATGACTTCATTCGTAAATACAATAGTAGATACATTTAAACCATATTTGATTCATCAATCCAAGAATTCTGTTCGCTATATTTTATTTTTTCTTCTCTTCAACACCTTCTCAATCAGATATACGTCAGGATTCTCGGTTCGTAATAACTCTTCTTCGTAAAAACATCCTCTAATCGGTTGTTCATACATATCTTCAAGATTATAGGTCGTTGGGGTGGTTTTATTTATTTTAACAATCTTGAAGAGCTCCGTGGTAAAATTCGCAGTGTAAGACTTTTCAAAAATATTTTTGTACTTGCTTATACGTACAATATCATTCAATTGAAATTTGGGTTCACTTTGGTTTCCTCCAATTCCATTGATACCTTTGAATTTCAATTTTGTTGTTGAATCAACATTGATGGGTGCCATAGCTATTGTATGATGAACTTTATTGTTATATCTACTAGTTATAATTGGAAGAATATCAAGCCATTTGTGGTGACCTCTCATCGAAAATTCCTTGTAGAGCCATGCCTTCATTGTACGAATCACTCTTTCTGCTATAGCCGCCTTTTTTGTGCTAAATGTTGAATAATGATTGATATTATATTCTCTCATGAGAGATGAGAAGCTTCTATTGAAAAATTATTTCCTTTGATCGCTTTGTATATGTTTGGGGGAAAATTTGGCTTCCTTCAGTACATATTTCATAGCATTAGTTGTTGTACTACCTGTTTTTCCTTTAACTGGCACAGTCCACATATATTTTGAGACACAGATATTTGCATGAGGTTGTAGTTCAGCTAGATCTATTTGCCATAGATCTGCAAAACCTTTGATGGTGGTTATTCTTCTGCGAAAATTACGTCTTGCAGGTCTATGTAATTCATTAACAACTTGTCGTTTGATATAACTTATTTCATCAGTCATTCTATTTCAATATAATTAAAGAGAAAAAAAGTGATAATGTTACTGCACGGAATGATGATGTGACAGTGATCATTACTTGTGGAAATATATTATTATATTATACCTTCTTCACGTAATTCTTCAATTATTGAAATTATTTCATTATCATGTCCGGTATGTCCAGCTGACTTTGAAGCTACTAATAGTCGTAGGCGAGCAACTAACTCGTTCGGTGAATTCCAGTACACATAATTCACAGGTTCAGAATTATATGTTTTCTCCATTTTCACTTGTTTGAGTGCTCCACCAATTTTACTTCTACTTCTTATTAGATATTGTCGTGAGTCTGATAGAGGTTTGATAACTTCACGAAATTTTTTAGAATTTGTATTTTTAAAACCATTCTTCAGATGATATTATTTATATGCAGCATTCGTTATTTTCAATATTTTGGAATATACTTGACGAGTTTCTTCATTATCAACATCTTGTGGATTCTTCAAAAAGATCATATCATACAATTCTGGACTAACTGCGTATCCATATTTTTTCACTTTATTAGCATTCCAAAATGAAATGTTTCCATCTTTGAAATGTACCACTAGACTTCCCATTTTCAGTTTTGTGTAATAGTATCCATACGTACAACAAATGTTCCATCATAATCTGGATTTCTAGATTTTACATTATTCAAATGTTTCACCAAAACTTCTTCACCACTTTCATTCATATCAGGTGAGGTGTCAGGATCCGAGGAATCGATGTGGGACGATGATGGTGTTTCGAATAGAGTTGTTCTCATATCGTCTTGAAGTGTGCTCGTATCACTATTCACAGATGATACACTATCAAAAGATTGTTTTCGTCCCATTGAAGTACTCATGGGATAATTTGAAGTAGATTGAACATTTTCACGGTTTGATGATAACACTGCTGATTTAGAAGTAGCGTTTGATGATAAAACATTCAATGGTTTCATTATGGGCTCATACAATCTTTCAAGTGTCGTACGATTTTCAATATTATCATTCTTGATAGATTTGAATTTCTGCCTGACAGCTTATGTTGTCTCTACTAGTTGACGTTTCAAATTCATTTCACTGTTTTTATTTTCAGAATCATTTTTCGTATTCATAATGCCTTTTTTGAATTATAGCTCAATTCGCTGATGAGGTGACCTCTACAATATTCAGTGATCGAATAAGTTTCAAAAACAAGATCATGGGTATATAAAACTATCGAATCCTTTGCGATATCTACCTTCATCTATTTTTCTATCCTTATCAATGACTAGAAATCCATATTGGTCCTCCCAGCATTAAACACACATCAATTGGAATTGTTTGAATGTTACATCGGGTGAAACATGATCTGAATTAATGTGGTGTAAATTAGTCTCATCTTGTTTGAACATAATGAAATTGGTATTGTCACGCACTCATTGTTTGGGTACCCGTGAATATGTCTGTGCTAGATGAAAGCAATCAACATCCTCATGACGTCCCATACAGAAATATTATCTAATAATATCCTGCTTTTCACATATCACATCATCCAAAATGAAAACAGAATCAGGCTTAGCGTCGGAGGGTTCCACTATTTCTGCATTATTGCTGAATGTATAAAAACCTAATCCTTCTATAGGTTCCAAAATATTTCGCAAGTACTGATATTTAGGTTGATTGAGTGATTTCGAATAGAGATACACATTTCTAAATTTCAGTCCATGTGGATGTGTTAATAGTGATATCATTGCATTCGTCTTTCCACAATTTGAAGGTCCTATAATGAGTCCTCCAACTGATGATGGAAGTAGTGGACCATGTCTGAATACCCTTTGTCCATTCAATCCACACCCAAATTTCTCATCTAGATTATCTACAGCAAACTTTTCTTTCTATTTTACAATGCGCATCATGCCGCGGTTGGAGACTATATAAATGTTATTAGCTTATTCATTTCAATGTGTGCTGTTGCTGTGTACAACAATAAATTGAATTCTGTTTCAAAATATTCATCAGTCATGTCACGGAAGTTCGAGCTACAAGCTGTCGGGACGTCTTGAGTGCGGATTTTTTTCCACCAATTGAATTGGATAGGAACAGTCGTTATGGATTAGGACTTTTGGGATTTTATGGATGCAATACAATCAATAATATAACTGAAGCTAATAATTTAGTGAGTTTTAGAATCAGTAATGACAACTCATAGATACCCCAAAAGTTTACAATTGAAATTCCATGTGGTGCTTACGAAATAGAAGAGATCAATGCTGTCATACAGAAACATATCATGTTCAGATTGTTTCATGATGAAAAACCAATTCATATCGTTGCAGATGATATTTTCTATCTACACGCCAATAATAATACATTCAAATGTGAAATGCGATCCAAATATGAAATTGATCTGACACATCCAAATTCTATAGCAGAAATGATGGGGTTCGCTCATGGCATATTTCCAAAAAATCAGATACATGAATCCTCATTACCAATAAACATCACAACTGTGAGACTTATCCGCTTAGATTGCAATATAATATCTGGTTCATATATAAATGGTGAAGAATCCCACATTCTTTTCTGATTCGATATTGATGTTGAACCTGGATACAATCTTACTAAAGAACCACACAGTATTATATATATGCCTGTCAGTCCAGAAGGTCGTCAATTGATTCACAACATTACAGTGTGTATTTTAGATGAAAAAAATAACCTTATCGGATTTTGGAAAAGAAGAAGAGATTTTCATTATTTTGGAATTGAAGAAAATCGAATAACTATTGTTATGGGTTTCATTTATAATAGACAAAATCGTATTGAACAATCCCAAACGAGCTGCACTATCAAAAAGGAAAGTGTGCATAAAAAGAAGAGTGTGCATAAAAAGAAGCTCATTCGACAAGTGTATGCTAAACAGTTAGCACATAACGCTCTGTCTGTGAGTGATTTTGAATTTTTGAAATCGATTGGATTGAAAGTGAGAAAATAACAATGGTGCTCGAAACAAACAGTGAAAAGTTGAATATATTCGATGAACCAGTGCTCGATCATTCTCTCATAAGTTTACATGAGCACACATATAAGCCCTACGGATCACCGCTATTCAGGAATTTGGATGAAATTAGAATTGCAGTCAATAATCAAGATGTTATACAAGATATTGCCAAGTGCTTCATTTACATAGAAGGTAAAGTCACCCCGAAAGATGTATCAAAAACATGCTATCTCTCGAATAATGCAATTGCATTTCTCTTTGATAAAATTCGGTGGTGAAAATGGGTGGCGAAATGGGTGGTGAACAAGTAGCTATTGTTAGAAAATCTGGGATAACATCTACAATGAAAACCATGATATCATTTGGACAATCACATGCTAACACATTATTGACATCTGGCTGGGGACTTTCACAATTGAAAAAAGATATCTTGGATACAGTCACATTTTTAGTGAAAAACTACCACTCAAATATTTGATGGGTTTTGCTGAAGATTACAACAAAAGTATCTTGAATGCCAAGCAGGAATTGATTTTGTTTATCGCTCGATCATTCAAAAACTCATATATAGGTGAGGTTGATGCTGATTTGGAAATAAATAAAATCGAATGGAAAATAAGACACATTGTACCAGATGATGAACACAAGATCAAACTTTTGAGTAGAATAAACAAAAGCGGTCTGAATGCCAAAATCAAGTTGGCTTATCGAATGTGGGACCTCTATGAACTACCATCATTACGTGGGACTTCTTCAGACATATGGGCCATCAGAACAAACAACACTCTGGAAACTCCTCGTTTTGTCATCATCGCATTCCGAAGTACTACCACATCTGTAGATAGAACACAGGATATTACAAAATTCACAACTGCTGATATCAATACTATTCGAGTATACTTGAATTCTGAAGTTTATCCATATGAGCGTTGGAATTTGAATTTCGATAATGAACTTGATGCTCCTGCTTATTATGCTTTTGAGAGTTTCCAGCGAAGTTATTATGATAAAGATATGAGTGAACCTCTGATGGACATTGGACAATTTAGAGAGAATCCACTATTCGACATCGATTGTTCCCATCAACCGAATGCAACAAAATCATCAACAATTGATATAAAAATTGAGTTTGAAACGAGGAAGACCAAGTTTACAGACAACACTAAAGTATATGCATTAATTTTGCATGATACAGTTTCAACATACAATGCATTGGATGGTTCAGTTCACAGCAGATATTGACACTCTTCAAATTATTGATACTATTTAATTTTTCCACTCTATCATGTACTGTTTTATGTTTTATTTTCATTTGTAACTGACTTATATCATGTATTGTAAATTGTTCCTAATTCATATATATCATATTTATTGTTTTGTAATCATTTTCTATTGTATATAATAGGATTTAAATAAATAAAACATGGAAAAAATACAAAGTTTTTTATTTGACATTATTTATGTTTTACAGGAACATACAGACTATCTAAAATAACTTCTTCCTCATAGTCATCATTTTCGCGACCATCTTCAATTTTCTCTCGATTTTCATCATTCAATTCAAAGTGATGAATAATCCATTCTGGCAAGTATGGTTGGAGGCTATACAGGAATCTTCACAGAATCAGTTCAATCATAACCTCGCAAAGTTGCCACAGTTCCAATTCATTATCAGAAAATTTGTTACAAACTTCTGCTCCACTCCGATAGTTCTCAGCATCACGAAGACATAATTCAATTTGTTTTTCATCATAGCATACACTCATATCATGAACGCTTGTATGTTCGGCTCCATCACCCAACACCTTCAATTTAGACGACAAATGTTAAACCGATAATTCGAGATCTACAACATCGACCCAATCTTAACTTGCATATTGCATCCACATCTCCGGATGGTGGAACTGAAATCAAATAAAAAAACAATTAGCCACCTCCAACTTGTTTCTATGATATAATACTCACATTCCCATTTTATTTGTACTTATAAAGTGAGTGTATTCAACTGAGTTAGTAATGTTTATATTTCCATATAATTACCATCTAAATTATCTAATATATGAATATTATTGAAACAAAAAGATATTCACTATACATAATTACTATTATTATTCAATCATATTGAATTTGAATAGAGATCGCGTTTTCATACCTGCAAAACTTTGCGGGCTCTGACCTAAATACACCATCGTATATTTACCACCCGATGAGTTGATACAAGTTATATCGTCATAACTGAATTGCAACGAAATACGTTTTGGTAGCCATGTTTTAAATAATTTATCATTGCTCACATCTTCCAAAGTTAATAAAATTGATTTTCCAAACCTTGTAGAATAAGTTGACATATTCTTAATTATTTTACTTCATGAATTGGTAATGATGATAAAGCCTTTTGCTCTAGTATTTCAACCTCCTGTACAATCAAATCATTGATTTTATTCAAGTCTACTTTTGAAACGGACATGATGAAAATATAAACAATTTCCAACAGCAAAATACACTCACCGTCTTCCTTCTATTACGAACTGAATAACACTCTACCAATTGCTTACTGCTGCAGATATATTCGTCTACTGATTTCATAGTGTGCCAGGCATTTCTTTTATGTTGAATAGCGCGAGTCACCCCCACCATGAAACCGTGAAAGGTTCATATTGCTAGTTGCTACCCACTAGAGATGCCTGACGTCACAGCCAAGCCCACCTCCCAACTGGATGCGATAACAGATGTCGATACGAACAGGCAGTGGTCGTTGTGCTTTCGGAGAGGGCAGACGTTAGTACAGTCCTCGACCGTCTGCGTGTCATCATCGATAGCGAGGCTAGAGCGATGCGTTACGTCACAGCCTTCAGTGCATCGAGAGAGGTGAGGGCACACCGATAAATTCGCATTACTCAGCCACACGTCGTGGAGTGAACTTGTTCTTTTACCGTTGAACGGTTGCTGCTGCTGTGACGTCACACCACTACTAACTTTATGGACTCACACCGATGGAGCATTCATTACTTGGAGGATCTTCGAAGTATGCAGACGTATGTTTGTACATAGACAAGTACATGATGAAATCCTGTACCGTGCATTCACACACACACACACACACACACAAAATCTCATATGAAAAAAAAAATCTGAACGATCCATGCACCAGACACTTCAAGGTCACATCGCCTTGACTTCACTAAACAACAACAAAAAGCAATTAATACGTCATAGTGGTGAGGGGAGACTTAGAACCGGAAAAAAAATTCTGAACGTTCCCTACACCAGACACTTCAAAGTCACATCGCCTTGACTTCACTAAACAACAACAAAAAAAAGCAATTAATACGTCATAGTGGTAGGGGGTCATAGTATACATCTACTTAAGTGGGTGTAACCTACTAGTGTTGGTTTTGATTCGCATGACATTGTTCAGTTCTGCTTCAATTTTTTTCGAAAAACAGAACAAGATGTTCGGCTACTGAAAAGATCAGCAGGGTCCTTGATGGAAGTTTTTCCATACGTTTTTCAAATATTAAAGTCATGTCGAATGATACATCGGATACTTCAGGAAATATGTTGTAGTCGAGGCGTTGATTTTGACAATTAATGATTTTCAAACTTTGGATTGTGAAATGAATGACAAATGCAGAAAGTAGTTAATAGTCTGGTATGAAAAATATAATTTCATATTGTGTGGTATCTCCACAGTACATGTGAATATTTATGAGCTTCAATATTGGATTGTAATTTTCACAGTTTGAGTTACAAACCAACTTTCTTATTCGAACCAACCTCTTGCGGAGTTCTATTGACTCCAATAAACATACTGGTTTGGTTATTCATTTTAACTGTCTGTTGGTATCGTTGACAAACCCCGCAAAATTTGCAATGAAACAGTGCTTAGAAAAACTCTGTTGAAATGTGAAAGTTTGTGGGTTCGCTATTATCATGACCAGTGCATCAACATTATTGGCAATTAGCTCGGCAGTCTCCGAACCAAAAGTGTTTCGTGGACGTGTAACGATTACCGCAATAGTACGCTAACATCAGCTGTTCGTATAGAAATACTGCCGCTGCCTCTCACAGTGGTCAAAAATCTCTCTGGTCACTCACTTGAAAATCCTATGGATGAAATTCACGTAGAATTGGAACAGAATAATAATAATACAAGACACCGGTGTTGCCCTACGCTCCGTGGGATATTGAATCCGTTGTGGGGAACGAGAATTGCCGAATTTTTCGAAACTATTCGTTCCCCACCCTCAGGCTCATACAAGCTAATAAGCCTTATGTAGTCCTTCTTGACCACCAGAGCGAAACGATATTTGTCGTGGAGTTTTCAGCTCCCGGCGAGACGAATATCGTCAGAAAAGAGGATGAAAGACGGATAAAAATCGAGATTTTCTCTTCGAACTCCGCAGACTCTATCCAGATCACTCTGTCAAGATGGTTGTTCTGATTATTGGAGTCCTTGGTGGAATTATGTCCTATCTACTTTCGAATCTAAAAATCATACCGCCTTGCCGCACTATGGCAGAAATCTTAGTCGCACAGATGCAGGCTGTCATTCTTGACTCACTGCGCTTACTCAGGGCACGTGGTTGTCGGAACCAATGATCACTTACCCCACGGTGTGGGGAGTGGTCATTAGTTGATAATGCTGGCGCGCCCTTTCCGAATGTATCGGGGCTTCGGGGGATCGGGCCTGACCAGCGCACAATACGGTGAAAAAATAATAATAATGATAATAATAAATCGTCTTTATTCATCTATGAACACACATGTAAAGAGATAACAATAACAGGTATTCAACAAAGATAAAGTGGCGAAGTGTCACCCGAGGGTGTTTTTCAACCTAATTATCTTAGCTACTATATCTACGATGAGTATAATTCTATCGCATTGAAGAATAATTTAGCTGTCTGAGATCTATTGAATTAATTGGTACCTTAAATTCATAATGTGATTGACTGGTCATTATTCGTTCTGTAGATGCAGAGTTCGACATTTGTTTATCATATTGAGCTAGAAATAGAGATTTCAGTTTTTTTTGTTCATCAGAGTATATGTTCTGTATTAATATGGAAGTTGATTATAGAACTAACAGGCATTGTACGTGAAAGATCGCTGAAAAATGAAGGTTTTATGTTTGTACATTGCCAGTAACCCCGAGTTACGAGTGTTATAATCACTCAGATTCCCTATTTTGATCAGTTTGTCATATAGATATATTGGTGTCCTATATTTCAGTACTTCATGAGTCATATTTACTGTTACGTTTCAATTCAGCACTAGATCAAACTGCTCTTATGTGACCTTTCGAAACACTACCTTACCTTTTAAGATTTTCATTCAAAGGATATTAACAATGTAATTCAGTTACAAGTTGATTTTATTCATTTAACATCATAGTACTGGGAATCTTCCGTTCCATAGAAAACTATACCTGAAATGTACAAGAATAAATGTATGCTCCCTGACTAACTGCTTTGACCAGTACTTACGCACTCTCCTATTGCCAATCGACGTTGGAGATCCGAAATTCCTCGCTAGGTTGAAATAGTTGTTATTGTTTGTTTCTCAGTTTTCTTCACCTATCATTTTTTTTAGCCGTTGTCTGCCTTATTCCCTATACCTTTCCAAGAATATTTCTTGCATAGATTGTTATTCATCACTTCCAGAAGGATTACTACATATTAGAGCCATATCGCCTGAAAAACAATATTAGTTAGCTCTGGGTTTCTGAATACTGTTTGATATTTTCGGTAAATATTCTGCATAAGATGAATGTTCAAATATTCGTACCTACTGAAAGGGAAGGATGTGGCGACTTACCTTATATGTTTCTATTCCATCGCATGAATGAGGATTGGTAAATAGTTGAAAATAGGTTGGAACAATATTTTTGTAAACATTCAATTTCAAGGTTAAGGGACAGCTGTTGGTTGACATCCGCCGAACTTTCGTAGTGTCGTTCCGACGAACTACACCGAACTAGTTCTACAGTTGTTCACGGGTGGAGGATTGATCGGTTACTCAAGTTGTCAAGGGTTGTTTTAGGGTTGCATTGCTTTGAGAAGGAGTTTTGTTGGGTCATGGACTTGTTGACATTGTCTCAAGTGGCTGGGGAGGAATTGATAGATGTATGATGTTGTGCACAGCGCCCCCTTGGTGCTTGTAGTGTAGATTGGACGCACTGTGGCAACAACTGGTTAGCTGTCAGATGTGGCAGTCTCTTAGTATTCGGAAGTTGGCCTTCGATGAGCTTGGTTCGGAGTTCTAGGGTACCATCAGACTGATTGTAGGATATATATGGTTGTATTTGTGCCATCCTTCACGGGGATTATTTCTACAAGTCAGGATTGTATAGTGGAAGACTGATTGGTCATTTTGGTGTGAATATTTGCAGTCTGAAACTTAAGCTCTTTTGAGGATTTGTGGTGGTTACCGAACTCGTGCCAGATGGAAGGATTTCCGAAATTAGATATGTCTGAATCACTGTCGCATCTCTCATGTGGTCTTAGCTATGATATCACCTCTTCAATTCTACAACCTTCGTTTCTCGTCTCTAGATTCATAAGAAACAGAAGGCCCTCAGTCACTCATCAAGTTCCAGTAGGACTTCTGTGCAGAGCACCGCACACGAAGAAACGTATAGAAAACCCCTTGGCCAGGGTAAGAATTTTACCATTAAATGTGTTTTTGATGATTTTAGTAATTTCTGATTCCATCGTTATATCTCAACTGAATATTAGTATTGAAGAGAGGTTTCAACACTCATTCAATTTTCTTGATTTTTTTTACGGGTTATATGGTTATACAGGGCACCCAATATACCAGGGGTATTGATTAGTCAAATAGTCCCTATTGAATGGGGGTTGAATCTCACCTTGTTTTTATCTGATTCTGATTGAGAATTTTCTTCCGTAGGGTTTTTTTTTCTTCTTTCCTTTTTTATTTATCTTTCTGGATCTTATTTGGTGATCCATTTCTGGTCCAGCTTGTCGTGCCCTACAGGGTGATCTATCTTGGTGGTGCTACAGGGTGATCCATCTCCGCCGTACTACAGGGTGATCCATCTCAGCAGTACTACAGGGGGATCCACTTCCGTCGAACCACGGGGTAGCCTAACACCATATACCGGGTGGCCCAAAAGGAGCACGCAAGTTATAATTGATTTAATTGAATATTTGTGATATACTGAGATATTTGAATAATTGTTGCCCTTCTGTTTATTGATACCTGTTTGATATAGTGTTTGTTTATCGTTTATTGATTGAGAGTTTGTTTATTGATACCTGATTGATATAGATATTTGTGAAACGGAAATTGAGGTATATTCTTCCTTTCACGATTGCTGATTGACACCGATGCGCCTACGCTTGAGCTCACGCGACGCAAACGAGTTTGTCTTACCTTCCGATACTAATATTTACGATTTCACCTACTCAATTTTCGTGGTAGTTTTACTCGACGTATTGTAGTTTTCTTTTGAGAGTCGTTACTACCGTAAATTATGGCTGATTGAATTCATGGTTATATACACCGCGTTCTTGTATTGACATTTGAACATCGCGTAGTAGTGTAAATATCGCATTGTTGTCTTAGAAGCGTTGTTGGTTAATCCATGTAAGTTAGGATTACTGAATAAATCATATTGGGGATCTTTATCTTTTATTTCCAATATTAATTGGTAAGTTATTGATATTGTGAGTTACTTGGGGTATCTGGAGGATTAAATTTACCTGGCGCCCATTAAGATCTATTTGAAATTTGCTAAGTTGTTTAATCCACTCCCGTCTCCACTGTTTAGCTTAGCCGCGGATACCCATCTGTCTTATTTGTTACCGACAGATGATTTAGTCTCCTCTTGTGGGTTGTGAGGTGATATTACTAAATGTTATTTTCTCATATCTAGCAATTTCAGTTTTCGCATTTCCCGATATTTATGACTAAAGTCTAATACAAGAGTTCTGTATTTTTTGAAGTCAACTACTGTCAACGCTAAGAAGTGCGGGTCCATATATGTAGTCACATTAAGCCAGTTTCGATAATATCAGGGAATCACAAACACAAATTTTCAGAGCGGAACTCATGAATTGTCTACTCGGGTAAAGTTGTTTGATCGTATTATATGAACCTCGGCAAAGTTGATTAACATGTTTTGTGAACCTCATTTCATTATCTAACCAGAGTTAACCAAGTTAACCTACGGTAATTCAGAACGAGGATTTGAGGATCCTGGTGGAAACTGACCCATCAAAAATGGTGCGTGGGTGGGATGACGGAATTACTGGGCATCAGCTACCTTGCAGTTTGGGATAGTTTAAAACTTATTGGTGAGGTCAAACACTCGAAAAGAGGGTGCCTAATGATTTGAACGATCGCTAGAGATCGTTACGTTCTGAGGTTTTATCTTCTTCGATTTTGCGCAACAAAAATGATCTTTCTTTAGATCCGATTGTTACGTGTGATGAAAAGTGGATCCTCAACGACAACAGGAGACGTTCAGGTTAGTGGTTGGCCACCCAGGCACTTCCCGAGGGCAAACACCCACTAATAAAAGACCATGATTACTGTATTGTGGTCAGTAACTAGTGTGATTCACTATAACTTTCTGCAATTAGGCCAAACCATCACAGCAGAGTCCTATTGTGATGAAATCGACGAAACGTACCAAAAATTACGCCAGCAGCAGCCGGCACTTGTCAACGGAAAAAGTCCGCACACTGCACCAATCATTTTCCGAAAATTGAACAAATTTAGCGTCGGAGTTCTGCCTTCTCAGATCTTTTGCCAACCGACTATAATTTTTTCAAGCACTTCGATAACTTTCTCACCGGTAGAAACTTCGTCAAGCATGTTCTGATAGAAACAGCCTTCGTCGACTTCATCGAATTCCGAGCACACAATCATTAGGCTGATGGAATTATTTGACTTTTGTTACGTTGGCAAAAGTGTACTGATTCCAGTGACACTCATATCGATTGAATTGAATAAGTATTCACTGAGACATTACAGTTTGAAGTAGACATATAAAATCGAAGAAAGTTTTTGAAACAACTTTATACTAATTCAAGCTCTGGAAACAATGGTAGTTTTTGGAATGTCTCAGGAATGGTTAATAATATGTTCCAATACGCTCAACATGCGCTGAAAATTGAAAATATAGCTGATCAAAAAAATCAAACAAAATAGAGTAGGTGAGATTGAGGTGCCATATTTGATTTCAAATTGACCAATCAATCAATCATCATTATTATTTTTGAAAACTTCACAGTTTATAAACAATGTGAATTCATTTCCGGAAGTGTAAGATCGTAACTTGAAATCTGGAGAGAAAACCATGAAACCATAGTTCTATCACCTCAGCAGGATATTCCTTCAATGTGAAATTGTTTTCTGGAATACCAAGAATGGTTTTTTGAAGAGATTTCCCATAAAATTCGAAAGATCCAACTTGACATGTTGAATGTTCTATTTCTTATAATAAATATGAAATTTGTACCAGGTCTTGGGATCATTCATATATGTGAATTCTCCATAAAAATTTGTGAAAGCGAGTCCAGTTATATTACTGAATTGATTCAAAATTATTCAGTATTAATATTTACCGGGCCATAACGGTTATCATCAGAAAGAATATCTCTTTGAGAATGTATGAACTATTTCTCACTATTTTTCACTTGTGTCCATGAATTATTGTCACTTTTGACTTCCCATCAATCCACCAAGTGCTCTTATATTCAGAACAATAATTTCCACTGAGAGTTTTCACTCGGAGCTACATCATACTTATTAGCTTGCATCAATCTGGGGGTGAGAAATGAATAGATCCAGTAAATTCTAACTTCTCATTATCTTTAAAGCATTCAGGCAATATCGGTATCTTGTTCACACTATAGAAGTGTCAAATATAGTAGAAAGATGTCCGTAGGACCGCGTTATGTTGATAGATATAGTCTGGAATTGCATATGCTGAACATGCCAACGGCAAATATATAAGGATCACAAGAGCCTTGCATCAGACCTCGCACCTGTTATCAGGAATCAATAAATCCATCACACGAATAAGGTAGACCATGATCATGAAGACAACATCCTGAGAGGCCTTGATTGATGAGAATTATTACTGTCATAATCATCAGATAGGAGTTCGTTAGATATTGGGCGAAATATTTCATTTAATATAATCTGAAAAACTGAAAGAGGCCTTGACTGATTTTGAGCTAGTATGAGATTTAACATTGTTCCAATTTGATAAAGATAGTGAGCGAAAGTTCTCATCTAATATAATCTGAAAACCTGAAAGATGACAAGTTGTTTTCAAAGGTGGGTTGGGTACCAATTGAAGAGTTAATTTCTTTGATTTGTAGGGTTGCCAAGAAACATATACCTGTTAAAATTCCATTTGAGAATGCCATGTATATGAATATCTTAAAGTGAAATCTTTGATAACACTTCCTTCCATCATTATTGAAATTCCGATGCTGCTATTTCAGATGTATCATTTGGTTTTTTTTTATTAGTCAAATCTATAACTTTTTACCGTACCCGTTGGAATTTGTTTATCTTGCATACTTCATACTACTGAAAATAATAGAATTATCTTTATTCCATTTCAAAAAATTACTAATATGGAATATAAAAGGAATTTTATCAAAATGATCATGCATTGATATTGCAATTTCTGTATTTTCGTTATGTGTAACGTTACTCACCATCAATGCTTAGAAACTTCAATCCCTGATCGTTCATTCAAATCTAATTACAACCTCTTGAATATGAACCGCTTTCGACCATCTCCTCATCTAATTACACCAACTCTCAGTTGAAATATTCTCGAAACTGCACTTGCCGATGGCATCAAATATCAAATCGTTGCCAATGTTCATTGGGAAATACAAATGTATTCCACCATGGCATTCGCAAACATTTCGAGCTTCTGGATATCTTCCGGCGCTATCTGAAAGCTCTACGATTTTCGTTACTGTGTAACCTCAAACAAACTATTTTAATGACCCGAAAGAGAGAAACGTTATCAAATATTACAGCACCGTTTTCTGTAGGACATTATGTTCACTTCTCATCAATAGTTGAATAGGAAAAGTTCGAGAATCCAAATGATTTATTTCAGGAGTATATAGGGAAATTTTTTCAATAACTTTGATGAAACCAGTGAAAAATATGATTTCTACTGATAAAATGAACCTTGAAACTTTTTTCCACTATGCATTTGTTTAATTCATTTTTGTTCAGGATGATATTATAATAATATTATAATAATAATTTATTTGTTCTCACATGTATGTTCTTACTAGTATGAACTATATGATTCAAATTGTAACATTATATGAAGCACTAATCAGATAACAAATGATAACAAATGAACTGAAAAACCACAATGTTGAAGACTGTGGTGTGCGTCTAGAGCCTATGGTAAATAGTATCGATTAATAGTGCATGAAGCCAATGACAATATATTTCCACCTTCAAATTTGATTTTTATAGTAAATAAGCGTGTTTAATATGCTACTGAAATAGTGGTCACTTCATGCAATACTAAAAATTACAGAACAAACAAGTAAGTTAACATACAATTTTCCCAACATCAGTAAACAAAAAGATAATATATATATATATATATATATATATATATATATATATATATATATATATATATATATATATATATATATATATATATATATATATATACATATATACATATATACACATACATATATAACAAATAAGGGCAATAATAAACGTATGATAACACTTCCTATACAGTAATACAAACCTCCACAAGTTCATGAATAGTGAGTCTGTTTGAATCAATCAAAAAATTTCTCAGTTTCTTCTTGTATCCTCTATAAGAATGAGTTTCTTTTATTTCGACAGGAATAACATTGAAAAATTTTGGCACCAAGCTTGTTTCTTGTTTCGTAGCAATGTTCTAGTCTTTTGATATTAGATTTTTGTTTGAATTCAAAGCAAAATACAACAAAAAAATAATGCTGGCGGATGTCAAGGATTCTAGATTCGGAGTATGACAAATCAGATGAATATCGAGAGGGTTTGTTTAGTAATATTTTCAGAAATGTTTTTGCAGAATTTCCAACTTTTTAATGTGCTCTTTGAGTGCACTTCCCCACCCTATCAATCCATATGTCAACCTGGATTCAACCAATGCGCGATACATCATTCTGAGATGTTTTTCTTCAAGAAATTTGGTGATGTACTTGAGTCTGTATTAGATACTTCTCAGAGTACTGCATTGTCTCAATATATGTATGTTCCATCTTAGATGCTTATCTATGATTACTCCTAAATATTTTATAGATTCAGTCTGGTTTATTTTTAAATTATCGCTGATTTTGAGGTTACTGAATGGAGGAGTGGTGTTTTCATAACATGAGAAAGGCATATAAAATGTTTTTTCAAAATTGATCACTAATAACTTATAATTGAACCAGTTTTTGATAAGCTTCAAATCATTCTGCATAAATGTTTTCATATTGTTCCAGTTTTCAGATTCGAATACTATGGCGGTATCATATGCGAAACTGATGACTTCCACAGACAGGTTAATACTGGAAAGATCATTTATGTAGAGTACAAAGAGCACTGGGTCTAGAACAGTACCTTGCGGTACGCCATAATCAACAGTGCACTCCGTACTCAGACTGCCATTGAGTGATACCTGCTGTTTTCTGTCACTCAGATAATTTTCCATCAGTTTTCTGGCTACTCTACGGAAACCCAAATCATCTAGAATGTCTAATAGTTGTAAGTGGGGGACCGTATCAAATGCTTTAGCTATATCTAAAAATACACAAGCAGATTTTTTCCCATTATCTAGACTCTTTAATATCTTTGAGGTTAAATACGCAATAGCATCTTGGGTTGATTTATTTTGTTGGAAACCGTATTGGCGGGTACTTATCAGATCGAATTCCATAGTGAAAGATGTAATTCTCTTTTTTAATGCTTTTTCCAAGAGTTTCGCAACATTAGATATTACAGATATTGGTCTATAATTTTTGGTAAATTTTTTTGATTCGATTTATGAATTGGTTTGATTATTGCTTTTTTGAATTGCTGAGGGCAAATACCAGATATGAAGATCATATTGATTATGTATGAAATAGGTCCAGAGACATCATTTTTTATTTCTTTCAGAATCTTCGCTGTTATTTGGTCAAAGCCAGGAGATTTATTACATTTCAACTCCGCAATTAGTTCTCTGATTCCTTTTTCATCAGTAGGTATCAGAAATAAAGATTGCTCTTTAATATTTTTATTTGACACATATTTCGTTTTTTTTTTTATCTTGCTAGCTAAACCAGCTCCAACAGAAATAAAGTATTCTGCAAACGCATTGGCCATTTCTGAATTATCATCTGTAGTTGTAGTATCATTAATATCAAGTTCTTTTATGATTTCTGTTTGTTTTTTCGAGTTTGTTATTTCTTTCACAATATCCCAGACTTTTTTGTTGCTATTTGAGTTTTCCAAAATTTAATTTTTATAATAATCACTTTTGGCTTTTTTAAGTAAAGAATTCAGTTTATTTCTGTATGATAAGAATTGCAATCTTAAGTGATTATTTTCAGGATTCCTTTTTCAAGCTTTGTACATTTTATCTCTATTTTTAATAGAATTCAGTATTCCATCGGTTATCCAAGGGGTCCTTTTTGTTTTCTTATGATTTATTTTTATCTTGACTGTACTTTCTTTTAATGCCTTCATCATTTTTTCGTAGAAGAGATCGGTTAATTCAGTGACATTGTTTAGTGCATAAAAATCTCCCCAGTTTATGGATTTCGTGAGTATTTTTAGTTTGTTTATATAAGTTTTTTCTTTGTATTGGGATTCATTGTCTCTTCTATTATTTTCTTCGAAGTTTAAATTCAGTACTACTGGGTAATGATCTGTTATTGGTGTTATTACTATCAAATGCTTGCATTTTCATAATATGGTGTTTTTGTTTTGATGAAACAATGGTCGATGCAGGTTTTGCTGTTACCTTGAACCCTTGTATATCCATTGATTGTTGATGTAAAGTTATACTCACTCATTATGTTTGAGTACATTTCGCTAAGGGTGTCTGATATTTTTAAATTTATATTGATAACGCCAATCAGAATATCAAAATCCAATGATTCTTTTGATAATCGTTCTAGGTAAGTAGTTAAATCATTCAGAAACAATTCAGGTTTAATTGATGGAGGTTTGTATAATCCTGTTACATGAAATTTCATTTCATAATGTATGAACTTCACTGATAGCACTTTGATATCTCCTATGTATTCAATGGTGTCACTAAACTGGATTGAATCATTGATGAGCATTATAGTACCATCGTTTTTATCCAACATGCCTTCATTGTAAATAATTTTATACCCTTTCATTTTGTATAAGTTTGGATCAGGAATGTTGAATGTCTCGGATAATACAATAATATCCATATCAGCTTCAATCAATTTCAGGATAGCTTCAAGTTGGTCAAAATTTTTACTAATACTACGAATATTAACATGAAATATATTGAGCTGCTTTTTGTTTTTTTGTATGTGACTATCAAGTTCCATCAGATCAGTTGTAATGGTTTTCATTGGATAATATTCATAATCACGGATGTATTGGTCCATATAAGTGAAATCAATACCAATATCTTTGAATTTTACACTCCCAATATAGACAGAAAAGAAGGAAAAAAAAAGTAGACTTCAACTCAATGGGGATATTTTAGGATTTTCCGGAACGATTTTTTAATTTTTCTTGGGATCGGGTTGATGGTTTATTCGTAATACTGGGCGTTGGATCAATTAGAGTGGTATTCGGTTTGTCGACTTGTGTAAAATTGTCGTCCTCAGTGATTCTTTTGGAAGTTAACAATGGTGTGCTTGGAGCGCTATTTGCTTTCGGTTCCTCACGGACTTGTTGTTCTGACAGTTCTGCCGCACCATAAGCTAATTCCTCAAAGTACAATTTATAATTTTTTATGTATGAGGTTTTTTTATCCTGTCATGCCTGTCTTTGTTGAGCAGTCAAATCATGAACAATTGAAATTTTTGTGCCTTTTAGTTTCGGACAATTTTGTACAATCAATTTTTTTGATATAGGATACAAATTCAATCTTGACTGGTCTATTTCTACTTCTTCCCAAAGGGTATATATCGTTTATTTGTGTTTCCTTCAGATCAACACCAATGAGTGAATTTAGTTCTTGGCAGTTAGAAGTTATTTCCTTATTTTCTGTATCCAGACCAAAGATCAATAGATTTTTCTTCTTTTCTATTCTCTTCAATTTTTCTACTTCGTTTTTTAGTTCTGAATTTTCTTTTTTTAATTCCTGAACTGAATTTTTCAATTTTTGTAATTCCATCAATAATCGTGTTTCGCAAGCTTCTATGGAGTACTTGATTTCTTTTTTGGTCTTCACAATTTCCTCGTATATTTGGTTAAGAGTGAGAGTTTTTTCACCGCCTTGCATTTTAGTGTTATAACACGAGTAAATGTCTGTTTATGTTTTTTGCGGTATGCTATCTACAATGTCTTGTTGGTTATGATTTGTTGGTATTGATTATTTATATTTGTTGAATTCCAGAATTGTAGTAACTGACTAATTGGTTGTTGCCTAATTAAAGATGAGTGAAATTTGTATGAATTTCTGAAGTTTATGTACATACTAATTGATCAATAAACTGGACTACGTTTTACTTGGTGGTGCTCACTAAAGCAGGCCACGCACTATATTAACAGTGGAGTTTTCGTGGTGGCCGTGAAAGTGGACGGACGTGCTGATAACGTCCGCCCACAAAGAAGGTACACGGATGCCATGTGCTACCGTGGGGCTCCGTTATATATTGGGTGTCAGTTCATTGTCATAACAATTAAAATGTGTGAGTCTTTTGAAAAGTGAAAAATAAGAGGCTCCCTTTGTTCACGCTGGTATCCAGGCCAGGGTGGTTCGGATAACCACGTAAAGGGGTCTGTATACGTGAAAAAAACCAAAAGGTTCGACGAAAAATGGGTGGCAGCATTGCTTTGAGCAAGACCGCTGCGTCCCACGACGAAGCTCCTTTCAACCTTGATAGGAGGAGCCTGGCCAAATCCACCCGAGTAGGAAGTAGTGACCATCAATATAAAACAGAGGAAGATGATAACAGTGCGCTACATGTATCGGAAACTAGATGAAGTCATTCTAGGAGGTACTGATGCGATATAACTTTCGAAAGATACCTAGACCAATGGTTGAAATATGATTATTCAAAAAATTTGCTAATGATGAAATTAATTTTCAGTTTTCCATTAATGAATAGATAAGAATAGTTTATCCAAATTTTTCTCCATATCAAACCTGAGATTCTATATGAAGATATTGATTTTTCTTTGTCTTCAGGTTTCATTTCGTTACTTTGCAGTGGAAGGTATAGTGGAAAACAGAGGGCAAATTTCGTTTGGGCGATCATTGTTGAAGCTTGACTTCGCAGCGGACCGCCTTCGAAAGCTTTGTTCATTTTTAATAATAGCAGGTTGAGCCTTCTGTGGATCCCATAGGTATAGGTAACGCCTCCGTAAGGAAAGATGTCATTCCCCTCACTTACTCAAGATTATTCTTTGAAGATAATCAATTGCAACAATGCATTTGTGGTTCAACCTAGCACCACTTCTTGGTTTGAAACAGCACTGTCTGGTATTGTATCATACATGCTGTGTTTTCAGGCGATGGTTATATCTAACTGCCGTTCGGTTGAAGCATAATGAAAAACAAGATCTCGTTTGGCGGTTGTCGTCAAAGCCAAGCTATTCAATGGATCGCCGTGAGTAGCCTCGTTTATTCATTGATATTCGTGGAGAATTGAGCCTTCTGTTGGTCATCTATACGCCATTTTCTTAAGGAAACTTCCATCGTCAATACTGAAACAGACTTCGACAAGAATACAGAAAGACACCAGCGAAGGGTGGAAAGTGTTGCTTGCCTTGATATATTAGATATGTTTGTTTCTTGAAATCACTGTTAGTTTCATATCAATGGCATTATCACTCAATTGAATTAAAGTATATGCTGTGTGTATTATTCATTTCCAATTGACTCGACTTCATTAGTTTTATTTGTCTTTTGAATCAGAATGTTTACTTTTTCTAGATAACAACCAAGAAATACGACAGGAGACTCTGAAACAACAATAATAAAAGGATTATTGAAGGAAACCCAAATTCATTTCATTCGTACCAACTTCGTTTTTTCGAATGGAACACATTTTCAGATACTACAAATTCAATTGTTCCAGAATCTAGTTACAGGGGCCTCATTAACCAATCTCCAGAAAAACTTCAAGCAGATCATTTGATAAATTGGAGCTCCCTCCAACTGTCCCTCAAACAGTGGCGTAGCTAAGTAACCTGAGGCCCTGGGGCAAATAAAAAAATGGGGCCCCACTGCTATCAAAACTGGTAAGGTTTTATAAAGTGAAATCAATAAATATACAAATACTTTAAAAAAATGCCAAGCTACTTTATCATCAGCTCTTTCATGCATTGCAGGGCAGGTAATAAAAACATTGAACACTAACAACATACTTAAATTAGAATTATTTTAATAATTGGAGTAGGTATTGGGCAATAAAACAAAATAGAAAAGATTCAAGAGTTTATTATCATAATATACACATCGGACCTACCAACTGACTAAATAGCTATTATAATCACAATCTTTTCCTAGCTTCAGTTTTCGCAAAAGTATCAATAACTTCGGTTGAATCCAGACTTGATGCGGTTTTGTTCTAAATTGCTATTAGCGATAAAAACGATTAACTGGTATATATTTTGAACTTGAAACGTAGTATGATTTCAAGAAACACCTATTATTCTGGTTGATATCAGTTGGAAAAGGTCCTGAAGGCTGTAAAGGTCCCATATCAAGAATTTGACGTCTTTTATTATCATTTAGTATTTTGTTCTCCAAGTCATAAGATGATTCATCGTACACATTTTCGAAAATTTCAGAGGTCTGTGGTTCTTCCAAATCCTCCGTTTTTATGTTTTTATGTGCCATACAAACATCATCCACGTTCACATGATCGGCGGCGGAGGTATCTTCAATTGCAATAATTGTTGCATCTTCTTCAGTTACTACATTATTTGAGTCACTATCAATAGAAATATTTTGTCCAGAAGTACTTTCAGAAGACTGACTAAAAAACTTGTCAATTTTGGACACTTTTTGTTTACCTTCTTCTCTTTCTTGGCGTTATTTGCGTTTAAATGCACCACTGGGTTTCTTCTTTTTGTCCATAATTTTAGTTTTCTAATTTATTTATGCAATATTTATATAAGATTATGCTTAAGTAGGTACTCACTGTGCACTGACTACGTTGAAAGACGTCGTTGGGAATCCCCGGCAAACATTTTATCGCCGACAGTGTTACCACGGTGGAGACCAAAAACAATCTCCTCGCGCCTGAATTAATGTATCTATTGCAGGTGACTTGTATTTTTCACGGTATTTTGCGCTATAGATACAATGAGTAGCCGAAATCTATAGATTTTTTTACGTAACAGACATCAATATGAGTGGTACTAAAATCAAATAAAATTGAACCTTTGTTTAGACCAGTACAAAAAAAAATATTGACATAAGCTCACTTACTCCTGATACAACATTAACTTTTTAACCATTCTCAAAAAAAAATGTTGACTTGAGTTGACAATCGCGAATCACAAAAACGCACATTGATAAATAATAAAACGCACATATTGATATGCGTCAAATTGATAACACTGTCAACCCTCAGAAATAATTTAGGGGAATTCCCTTTTTATAATTTTCGAATCTATCTGAAACTGAGTTGCCATGATTAAAGTCGTGTTGCTACCTGTCACCTGTTAATTTTGAAAATTGGAGAAATTTTCAAAATGTGGGAAATTTTAAAATGGGAGAAATTTTCAAAAGTTGAGTTCGATTGAGATTTTCTGGTAAGGACCCCGGAGAATTGCCCCGCCTAGCCCCTCAGTAGTTACGCTACTGTCCTCAAACTTGCCGCATTTCTGATAATGGCAGTTCTTCTGAAAAAATTACACTTCCATTTTTGAAA
Organism: Leptinotarsa decemlineata; assembly: GCF_025532065.1. Taxonomy (NCBI): domain Eukaryota; kingdom Metazoa; phylum Arthropoda; class Insecta; order Coleoptera; family Chrysomelidae; genus Leptinotarsa; species Leptinotarsa decemlineata. The sequence goes on from NW_027412586.1 coordinate 1,018,790, forward strand.
TGTCTATTATTTTTCTGAGGTAAGACTCAATAACTCAATTCATTACAATTATTTCCAAACTTTTGCTCCTTTGAGAAGGTTGAAAATATTTTTCTTCCATTCTGAAGTTCCCTATTTTATATTGCAATAAAGAAATATGGTGAAAAATAGACAAAAGCGTATTTTTGTAGTGTATCCTCAGTGAACATGAATTTCCACAAAAAAAAACAAGTCGTCAATCGAAGAATAACCCTATTTTATAGTTGATCATAATATGCTATTGTGACAGTGATGACACAACGACTTATTCAAAAGGTTGAAATATAGAGTAGAGCAGTCCACTTTCTCTTCCTGTATTTCAAAATTATATTATATTCCATTCATGAGCTCAAAATCATCTATTCTTTCATTTGGAGTCCTTCTTAATATGATAAAAATTAAAATAATCAAAGACATCCACATTATCGTTGTAACATACTGATTATGTTCGTACGAAATTGGCCTAAGTATGTCAACCAGATTATACTTAATCAATCAACAACTCATCCATCCAACTTAGGCAATAGTTTAGTGCAAACTGAAATGGAGATATTTTTCAGATTGATTAGTTTTTGGGAAAAAAAAATTGGTTTTCTACTTTTCTACTTTCTTGTTGAATGTCCCGTTCATCAGTATTATCAGTTTCATTGGTAGAAATTATATTCAATTAGTATATAATAAAGTAATTTTCTCTCGCTGAATCGATTTTTTTCAAACCTACTGGACAGATATCGATGGATCATTTGGAAGGATACATATTGCCATACGTAAAAAAAATTGATGATTCATACTTTATGATATCGAATGTTCCAAATTCTATTGCCAAATTTTCAGTGACGATGCCCTGAAACTCAAGTTTAGAACAACTTCAAAGAAAACTCTCAAATGCTCGAACTGAAATCAATAAACTCACCGAAATCGTTTCGAAGAATGATGTTTCTGATAGTTATATATTTTATCGTTTCACTTACTGACAATTTGGACAAGTATATACTTTTTTTAGTGAAATAACTTTGCAATTGAGATTTGACCTGGAATGGTTGATAATTCTCATTTTATGGAAGAGTCAATATTTCCCACTGTTTTTCCCGTGTATAGCTTTTCTCAATCTGAAAAATAATCATAGTGGAATCAATAGAGATTCTACAGAAGTATAATGAAAGACAAACTGAAAAGTTTACCCTAAAATGTTACTCCGTAATATGTCACTGAAATGTCCAATCAGTCAGTAACCTGTAGTTTTCATGAATTTTGACTAAGTACTCTATCATCAATTAGTTGAAATTACGCACTAACTTTTCGTAGTGAACTTTTCACTTTGCCCTTTATTACATTTCTGCAGGTTCTTATCAATGGAACATTGTTTTTTGTCAGATTGTGGAAGGTTAAACACCAAAACCACAATAAGAGACACCCACTCTCGTATTCTGTAACGTAGAAACTTGGATGTAAAACTTTTACCAGCAAATATCTGTCAGTGGGTGATGATATCTCCTCTTACGGAGACGCAATCTATGAGATTTATAAACGAGATAAACGAGGCTCCCAAAGAAGTCAAGTTGCAAAGTCAAGTTTTGACATTAAACACCAATGATATTCGCTCTCTGTCTTTCACTGCAGCTTTCACTGCAAGGCAAACTAATTGTGAACTGATGCCCAAACACAACACATTCATGTTTCAACACCAGACAGTGCTGTTTCGAACCGCCATAGGTCTCATGAGTGATGCTAGGCTGAACCATAAATGCATTGCTAGAATCAACTCCGCTTGAAGGATAAGCCTAAGTAAGGGAGGGTGATGATATCTCACGAGAGTTATTATAATGTATCTAATGACTACCATTGACAAAAGGTTATCTCTGGCGTAGAATAACTACAAAACAAGTACTTTTTACAATCACTGGAACTGTGGTACTTTTTAGCGGTTTCAAGAGGAATAATTCCTGACTATGAAACTGGTTTCTATTTATATCTCACAGGTTACACTTTCACTCACCGATACAAACCAATAATACCAAGTACAAATTTTCGGTAAATTTTTTATTGTAAATACCCCTAAACATCAACAAAATGATTCACGAGAAGGTATATGGTGGTCTGCATGGAATGGAATCATCATCACTGTTCGACAAATTATTATTTCCAAGCTTCCCAAAGCTTTAAAAATTATAGTGTCATGTACCGATCACAATCTTGACGAAAATTTTTTGAAGACACATGATAATATTGGTAATTGCTTCGATTGTGTTCTGTATGATTTCGGTTCTTTGAACAATTAATGCGACTATTTTTTCGGAAAATATTTCTATTTGATCTATTTTCAGTTTTTATTAATTTCGAAACAACTTCAGATACTTTCACGGCCTTCCCGACCAGGGCGACGCTCCCGACGACTTTTTCACTCGATGAAGAATCTGTAAAGTAAAATCACTGCTTGAATTTCAATGGAAAATTGTATTCATCAAATCAAGAAAGAACTCAGCTTTTCCCTGCCTTTCATTTTTCCAATTCTCATGCCTGATATTTCTTTTCAAAGATATACCACAGATGATTGAAGAAAACGGCATTTCCCAATATTTAAAGAAAAACCCCTTCCGGAGTCGCACTAGAGATAAAATTGTTGTCGAGATAAACTAGGGCAACTGAATCCTTCAGATTACCGAGGGCAAAGTTAACCGCTCTCTGAAATACAGCCCTAACGTTCCTTGCCCAGTCTGTCCAATTGGTCGTCGATGAGTAGCAGAAAAAAGCAATATTCAATTGTGAATCGGTTAATTTGGCGAAAGCGAAAATCTACGCATATGCGAAAGCACAGGACTGACAAACGGTGATTTACTTGATCATATAATGTTATTCCTCATCAAATATTCTGTAATTTTTCGAACTGCCTTGCTTTCACTAATAGCCAGACGATAGGGAGTACGGTTGACAATAATGTCTTTCTCTAAGCGTATTATCAGGCTTATTCAATTGACAACTCCTACTTCATCTCAAAAAAATCACTTGTAGATCACTGCAGAACTGAGAAGGAACATCGACTTTAAACAACTCAGACCTAATCCTTCAGAAATTATATGAATGCCTGGTAACTTGCGACATATGATACGTGATCCAGTATAATCTGTTATTGTTATCGGGCTTTGATTTTCAAAAATATTGTGACCGAATAGAATACCGTGACCAAAATGATCAACGGCAATGAAGGCATAACCCACTGGATAATCAATACCAGAAATGTTTGTTTAACCTCTGAATATTCAAGTAGCCTCAATGGTGACATTCGTGAGTACCTTTGAGATTATTTTACTTGGAATAACTTCACTTCCAAAAAAATGTAAAGATGTATCAGAAATCAGCGATGAATCAGCTCCAGTATCAATCAAATCCCAGAACTGGTGGTCATTGTTACATATTTTACATTTGGTATTCACAATTGAGTTGACAACGTCGCACTTCGGTGGTCTTCCCTAAACCGGACAATGAATATTGCGAGCCGGCCAGTACTGAATGGCCTACATTGGATGTATATACTGATTGATGCAAAAAGTATTTATTATTACAATAAAGTCAACAAGTGACCAAACCTTGGCGTTATTATTTAACCACTCCGATACAAAACAAAACATAACATGGTGGCAGCGGTAAAGTGCGCGAGGTTTTTGTTCGAATGCAGTAAACAGCAAAAAAAACGACACTGACAAAAACGTTGACTTGGAAAGTTAATAAATTCGTATCTGCTTTATTGTGGTGAACAAACAATTTATATAGGATGGCTGATTTGAAGTCTCCGGAAATGTTTAGTTTTCATGGTGGAAACATTGCCAACACTTGGAAACTGGAGACAAAAATTTGAATTTTACCTGCTTGCCAGCGGAATAGCTGCAAAAGGGAATGAAATCAAGGTAGCAACCCTCATGAATTTATTGGGAGATGAAGGAATTCAGATTTATAACACTTTTGAATATGAAGAAGTTGGAGATGATAAAAAATTAGCTGTGGTTTTAGGAAAATTTGATAACTATTGCAATCCACTTAGAAATCTCGTATATGAACATTTCAAATTCTTCAAACGAGATCAACAACCAGGAGAATCCGTTGATCAGTTTGTAACTGCATTGAGGCAATTGTCATCCACATGTGAATTCAAAGAGAAGGACGTTCTGATCAGGGATAGGATTGTTTTAGGTATCCGAGATCCCAGAATCCAAGAGAAGCTGTTGCAAACGGCTGACTTGCAATTGAATGATGCAATTGCTACGTGCAGGGCCATGGAAACCAGTGTCGCTACCCAGAAGGAAATAAGTGAATCTTCGGTTAGTGTTGGTGCTATAAAACACGTGAAACGAGTGAACTGTGCTTCGAGACAGTGTAACTGTCGGGACAGTGATCGAAGAGAGAGCAGCTCAGGAATTTACAGTGCAGAAAAAAATAGTGCAACTGGATACACGTATCAGGGATCAAACACTTATAGGAATAGCAATGCAATTTTAATTCAGGGATGCAGAATGTGTGGACAGAATCACCAAAGCGGTAAGTGCTCTGCATTCAATAGAATTTGTTCTGGATGTCGTCAGCGTGGACACTACAGAAGGCTATGTCCAAAAAATACAAGAGACATTCATGAAGTAAATGATAGTGAAATTTGTGATGTCGAAAGCCAAATTGAAGAAACTTTTGATATTCATCAGGATGAGTCTCAATATGATCAAAATATTGTTTGGACAATTGATAAATCAGAAATAGGTTATTTCGATAACTGTTTTGTGGATTCTATTGAGTGGTTTGAGACACTCAAAATAAATGATATAGATTTCAAATTGAAAGTAGATACTGGTAGTCAAGTCAATATATTGAATTATTCTGACTTCAACAAATTAAAAATTGGTATCAACCAACTTTTAACAACAAAAACAACATTGTCTTCATACTCTGGACATAAAATCGACGTGATTGGTGCCGTATTTTTGATGTGTCGTTATAAAGATACAATCCAGTCTTGTCAGTTTTATGTTTTGAATTCAACAGTACCTAAATCTTTACTTGGCTTACCGGCAGTACGAGATTTGAAAATAATAAAAAACTGTAATATAAGTGAGGTCAATTATGACTGTGTTGTTAATGATGAACTGAAAGCTATTTTGGCGGAATACAAATGTGTATTTTCTGGTATTGGAAAAGTAAATAGGATATGTAGAATAACTTTATCAAAAGATGCAGTTCCAAGTATTAGTGCAACCCGAAAAATTCCAATTGCATTAAAAGACAAAGTGAAAAAAAAACTTGATGATATGGTTTCAAATAATATTCTGGTTCCGGTAACTGAACCAACTGATTGGGTTAATCCCATTATCATAGTTCCGAAAAGTAATGGGGATATACGCATTTGTATGGATCCGCGTAATTTGAATAAATATATAAAGAGAGAATTATTCCATATACCAACGCAAGATCATTCATTTTCTCAGTTGTCTGGAGCAAAATTTTTTACATTATTGGATGCTTCCTCAGCATTCCTTCAAATTCCTCTAACATATGAAAGTTCTTTATTATGTACGATAACCACTGTTTTTGGAAGGTACCGCTACCTTCGTTTACCTTATGGACTGACCTGCTCTCCGGAAATTTTTCAAAGATTTACATATGATTTGTTGGGAAATTTAGAAGGAGTCATATCATACTTTGACGATATTTTAATTTTTGGAAAATCAAAGGAAGAGCATGATTATAATTTAAAGTTAATTTTGAATAAAATTAAAAAGAGTGGTTTAACCTTGAACATGCAAAAATCCAAGTTTTTCACAACTGAAGTGAAGTTTTTAGGCCACAAAATCAGCTCGAACAGTATCGCACCGGATGAACAAAAAACAAAAGCAATTCAGGCGATGAATGCTCCAAAAAACAAGAAAGAACTTCAGCGCTTTTTAGGAACTGTTGTTTACCTAGCAAAATTTATTCCGAATCTATCACAAGAGAGCAGCGTTTTGAGAAAATTGTTGAGTGAAAAAAATGAGTGGGTATGGACTAGAAATTAACAATACTGTTTTGACAGATTAAAACATTTAATAACATCATCGGTGACTTTATCCTACTTGGATCCTAAAAAACCGGTCACTCTCTCGGTTGATGCAAGCCCATATGGCTTGGGCGCTATGATAAGTCAGGAAAACAAACCAATAGAGTTTGCATCTGTTTCCTTAACTGAAACACAGCAAAGATAAAATCACATTGAAAAAGAACTATTAGGATTGGTTTTTGGTTGTGAGCGTTTCAATTTTTACTTGTTAGGTCGAAGTTTCACCATTGAAACAGATCACAGACCATTACTGGGATTATTGAAAAAACCGATAGATGAAATGTTGCCGAGAATACAGAGATTAGCAATTCGCTTGTTAAGATATCACTTCACGCTACAATATGTGTCAGGAAAATTCCTCAACGTTCCTGATACTTTAAGTCGAGATCCAACTTCCGATAAAATAACAACTGATTATTTGGAAAATAATCTGAAAATACATTCTATAATTTCCACTTCGAAAGAAAATGAACTCAAGTTGCAGAAAGCCACATCGGAAGATTCAACCTTACAGAAAATCAAATTCTACACTTTGAATGGTTGGCCATTGCATAAGTGTAATGTTCCATCCGATATTAAAAAATACTGGGAAATAAATAAGAAATGAAATATTTTTACATAACGACATACTTTTTTATCATAAAAGAATCATAATTCCAGAAGTTCTCAAACAAGAATTCTTAAACCTGATTCATCAATCACATCAAGGTGTTGTATCATGTAAAAAGAGGGCAAATGAAGCAATTTTTTATCCAGGTCTTTCAACGGACATAGAGAAACTAGTCTTGAGTTGTCGTATTTGTCAAATGTATTCGAGAGCTAATGAAAAAACACCCTTGCAACCTCATAATATACCATATCTACCTTGGCAAAAAATTGCTTTAGATTTTATGACTATAGATTCATCAAATTTCATAGTCTTGGTTGATTATTTTAGTAAATATTGTGTTGTAAATAAATTAACCGCAAAAAATTCTCAAAGTGTAATTTCTACTTTGAAAAATATTTTCAGTTGTCACGGTCTTCCAGAAGAAATATTTTCGGACAATTTTGCACAAAAATACAACATCAAGTTATCAACTTCTAGTCCACATTATCCTCGGAGTAATGGCCAAGTTGAGAGGGCCATACAAACTATCAAGGGATTGATGATAAAAACTGTGAGAAATAGAGAAGATCCATTTCTGACAATTTTGAATTATAATGCTACCCCAAAAATTGATCTTCCAGCTCCTAGCATTCTATTGATTGGAAGAAGATCAAGAACCTCTTTGCCGGTACATGAAGAAATGTTGAAACCTATGTTTCCAATAGATGATGCCAGAAAACAGATGGAAATCAATAAAATGAAACAAAAATTACGTTATGATAAATCAACCAAGCCTCTAATCGAACTATACCCAGGTCAAGAGATTTTGGTTCAACAAAAAACAAGAGATTGGAAACCAGGCTCAGTTGTTAGTAAAAATAAATTTGATGATTATAATGTTCAAATAAATGATTCAGTCTATAGGAGAAATAGACAGTCATTACGACCCCTGAGATCGCCATCTCCAGAAACAGAATTATTAGGAGAATCTAGTATTTCAAATGATGAATCATTACTTACTAACAAAAAACAGTGTGAAAGTAGTAGACTTTCAATTGCAAACTCTATGTGTGAGAGGTCGATAACAAATTTTGTACCAGACAAGAATGACATGAACATGAATTCAAATGAAACAGAAACAATTTCAAATGATATCTTAACGACCAGAAGTGGTCGCATTGTAAAACCAGTAGATAGATTGATATTATAATGTTGAGTTTTTTTTTTATTTTCACATTATCTTTTGATGTTTATTTATTTTTTTTTTCTTTTTCAAAATGTATAATATATAGTACTAGCAATGCTTGTTGATGTTAGTAGATACTACATTTATTTTTTTCATCATTTCATTTTTTTTCTTTCTTTTTTCTCGAAGAGGGGCGTGTTACATATTTTACATTTGGTATTCACAATTGAGTTGACAACGTCGCACTTCGGTGGTCGTCCCTAAACCGGTCAATGAATATTGCGAGCCGGCCAGTACTGAATGGCCTACATTGGATGTATATACTGATTGATGCAAAAAGTATTTATTATTACAATAAAGTCAAGTGTCCAAACCTTGGCGTTATTATTTAACCACTCCGATACAAAACAAAACATAACAGTCATCAATAACAAATTTCGTTGAACCTCCAGGTTCTTTGGCCGCTGTACAGATATTAATATTGCGCAGTTTCTCGATTTCTTCTATCTTCGAAGAGGTTTTAAAAAGAAAGACATAAACATATATAACTCAGAAATAGAACGACACTTAGCAATCATATCAGTATTTCGTGTTTCTTGTTCAGTTATTCCATAAACGATTGATTCTATTAAGTCAATCACATAACAGTTTGGGCGTACACTCTTTGAAAATGGTGATTTTTCATGAACATACGATTCGTAGGTGTTCAAAAAAGCACTTGAGAATTCAACGGCCTCTTTTAACATACGACCCAGATTTCTTTTCGTTAGAAAAGCTTCGATGAAATGAATAAGAAAAGTTGCTCAGTCTCTATTATGAGGGTTTCAACGTGTAAACCGTTTTTTTGCTTCAACCAGCTCAGCTAAAAGTTTCCAGTCAAATCTCCCTTCTTGAAAGTCATTTCCACAATTATCCACATACAGCAAAATGGAAAAAACAATCGTTCTTTGCGTAAAGCACCGTAAACAACAGAATTCGCGAGTTCACTGTGAACGTTAGGCACAATCCCACTTCTGATGATAGAAACAAACACTGGTCGTACTTGGAATAACACCTTTTATTCTCTCTCGCATAAAATAAATCACATACAACGAGTAAATATGAGAGGCTTCGGAATCCGAACTCGAAGAAATACATAATGAATACATAATCTTCATAATGCATAATATTCCATTCAGTCATCCCATACACAAAAACCTTTTGATATCGCAATTATGATTCAACGTCTTAGCTTCCCATAACTGGCGGCGACTCATCAAATGATTCATTCTCACACTATCATATAGTGTGGCGACCGACCGCCAGGCCAGGTAATTGGTTTTATGGTGGCTAAAGATGTTTTACATCAATAAACTATTCGGCTTTGAAAAACAGCTGGATTGCTTTGTTCGAGTTCGAATAGGTGTAGACCACAATGAACCTTCGCGGGTTGCAATAGATATTCGAATAGATCCACTCAAACCTACTCACCTACCTGACTACCATATTTTTCATATCTTGCTATTTCTCAATGTTGAAACCAGAACTCAATAACAAAGTCAGAGTGTGAATAATCACGAAAACTTCTCCTCACGAAGACTTCTTTATTAGATCGACAGAAACTTCAATCTTGCGTCTCGAAAATAAACAACTCTTCCCACAGACGATAGTCTGTTTCAATCCGCCTTCCCACTTCCAGGGAAAACCATTTGTGAAAAAAGTATAGGTTTCAAGTTTTTCCTAAACTTCCAGAAGTTGTACGACGTCGAAAAATCTCACCGAGAAGATAAGAGGTTCGGGATATCAACACATCTAAGATACTTGCTGAAGCTTCTAGCAATCAGTTATGGTTATATATATATATATATATATATATATATATATATATATATATATATATATATATATATATATATATATATATATATATATATATACATATATATATATATATATATATATATATATTTATTGATAAACAAATTACAAAATCTTTTTTTTAATATCTATGAAATTTTGAATTCATGATATTTTATGGACATTATCAATGAAGAAATTGTCGAAAAATGATACAAGTCATTTTTAAATTGAAAGATGCTCCAAATCGGAGCAGATCCTGTATAAAATTTCCAAGACTATATTCTGCTAGCCAGTTGTACGTTACATTGGAGAAGAGATTATTATGATTGTTGAACATGAAGATGATACAGCAAAAAATAGAATTTTGAAATTATATTTTTGCATGTATATCTCTAGAACCAAAGGAGCTTAGGTAGATTTTTTGGTATGACTTCATCGTGCAAAAAATAAGCAAATTTGCCATAATCAAATCTAATTTTCATGTCTTACCTATTTATGATAATAATTAAACAATTTTCACAAACATTTTGATTTCTGTGCGCGTTTCGCTAACACAGTAGCTTCGTCATTGTTTTTTATCGAGGAACTTTAGTATATTGTATCAGAACAATTCAATATTAACGATTGCAAACTTCATGAAATCATATTGCCTATTTACTAGGTTTCAATAAAACCTGCATATTAAGGTATACTTCACTCACGAAATATCCTGTCGACTTTATTAGAAACTCCTGGATTATACAAACACGATGAGAAAAAGTTTTTCACTTTAAAATTTCAAAGGTGTGAAGTAGGGAAACAATTCCCTAGAGAAAAAAGTCTGTGATAACATTTCAAAGAGAAATATGTAAATAATCTTATTGTAGGTTGTAGATTCAGAATAACTCCGGAACTTCTTTGCGTCTATGGAAATTATTTCTGTGAGTATAGAAAGTTGATATGAAAGTTTGGAGGATTAGAATTTCAAATTAGAATTCGGAAGTACTTCAATTAGAAAGCAGATACAATTTATTCAGTAAACCCATTAGTGTAGCTTTATATTTGAAAAGAGATAAAATGAGGTATACGGCCTGATGAGTTGATTTTTTTTCATATAGCCCTATTTGTTTTTAAAGAGTTACAGCTAGTATTTCTGATTACTGTGGAAAATATGATTTGTTCTACTGCGTACCAGTCTTAATCTTAAAATTATTAAAATTTGGTGAATAAAATTACTTCAAAGAAAATATCCTACTCATTTGGCGTCCGATGTCTGTCTTCAATGGAATTTTCGTAGTTGATTCATAAGTATGTCTATGTTTTGGTTATTGATGAAGTTCACGAAGAGTATCTTCAAATTGAAATTTTCTTTTGGTATTCTACGTTTAATTTTAATTGTCAGCTGTTTGATGACATTTCGACTGTCAACTGTTTCATTTTTCGTCAGCGTAGCCAAATTAGCTTTTGGGGTGTCTGCCCAGATACAACCAAACATACCACTACTTTAATCTGTTCAGATTGGTCCGTTATGAATGGAACATGCAAATATTGATAGGCTAGTACCCTATCTTCCAAAAAGAGGAAGAGGAAGAAAAAAGGAATTCTTTTCTGGATGGAAGGATGGTAAATTTCGCGGAAGCTACAGTTGTCTGCCATACAGGTTTCTGATTTGGTTCGGTTGACGAATCCTGAATTTGTTAAATGATACTTAGTGGATATTCCGTTCATCAAATCTCGTTATCAACCACAACGTACTGGCTTTCGACAGAGGTCTATATTGGACATTTACGACAATTTGGTGTTTGAATAGTTTGTACCATGCCAACGCCTTTTTACTACAAGATGAAACCTTCACGGAAGGTGAGTTTTCCAACATTTCTTTTCATTGTTCTCTTGCTAGCGACAATATAGGACAGTTTCTAAAAAATAACCCGGAGGAAATTTACTCAGGGAATTGTCACGGTTCCTGTTCTAATTGTTTATCTCCTAAGCTATGGTTTAACCCCACGTCTACATCTTAAGCATATATTTGGTGTCATGGTTCCAATGGGGCTTACTTGCTCGAAGTGTACACTTTATAACTTCATGCTTCAGCCTGATGAACAGTTGATTTCACTCAGAGAAAATAAAGCTATCGTAGAATCGCTTCACTCATCACTCCAGTGCTGGTTGGCCTGAGATTCAGTACTAAGTTTCAAATAGCTGTCGCCAGAGGCATAAGTTTCACTTATATATTTTTTTATACAGGATAAAATCCTACCGTTTGAATTTTGAATTATTAATGTACATTCAATCTAGATGCACTTAGGTTAAAATATGTATATGTTTTCAACGATTATATGTAAACCACCATATAGTACTATTCACTGGAAAAATTAATTAATTTCCTAAAACACTAATCAATCAACCTCTCAGAGTATCTAATATTGAATATTATTATTAAAATTACAAGTCTCATTTCTGGGAACTATTACTCTAAACCATTGAAGAGTTATTCATATTGAATGTTTGTATGTTCAATTATGTCTTATTTATTTATTGATTAACACTCATCAATTTGATAATATCTTATGGTAAAGTCTCTTATAGTTTTGGGTATGACAACTATTCAGTCATTATTCGGTTGCTCAACTTTCCAAGTAAGTACTATTTGACATAGACATTTTGAAAGTTGCAGTGGCGCCCCTTCTATTCTTGTACCAGTTAATTACTGTACAATGATATAGTTTTGTTTGTAAACGAATCCATAGTGCCAACCGACGAAGAGCTGCCGTCTGCATAGCTCCTATTCATTTATTAGAAAAAGTGCTGCAAAACAATGAATAAATCTGATAACATTAAATTCATCTCGAAGTAATTTTAAAAATATACACATTGTGAAAAGGACATACCGTATTCACTTTAAGATAAGCTTTCAAGTTCAATCACAGGTTAAGAAAAAGGTATTTTAAATCTATGAAATGAAGTAACACATGATACCATTTCTAATTTTGAGAAAACCCTGGCAAGCACTAAGATTACGCTCAAAAGAAATCTTCCCTTTTTATTATTTTCAATTTCTATAGAACACTTTCTATACAGTATAACATATGTCTCCACGAAGTTAAAAATGGTAACATTTCCAAGTTTAACAGATTATTCTGAATAATTTCAAATGAATTTCAATATCCAGAAATCTTTGCAGTGACCCAGCATAACAGATATTGAAATTCCACATCTTCTAGCAGATATTGACCTCATTGTCAGTAACCTTGATGAAGATCAAAGGAATATTGTTCTCAACCAAACCACCAGTATCATCACTAATCATCTACATCAATATTATAACAATGAGGAAGCCATACATAAAATGTACCTACAATTAAACAACAAAAATTAAACAACAATTCTCAAATTAAAATAATTCTTCTAGACAAGATGGTGGTTAAATGAATCTTGTCTGAAGGAATTACTTTAATTTGAGGATTGTTGTTTATTTTTTTTTGTTTCATTCTAATCATCATGTTCAACTATCACTCAATATTCTCAGTACAGCACAGTACTATCCACATCTTAACAGAGATCCTTCATCTATTATCCAACAAAAATGAACTAATTTCTTTTCCAGAAAATATAAATTGTCTTAAAGAGCAAGAAAGTGAACATTACAAAATTTACAATGGTACTATTAATAAATTCTATGGGCCTTCCTAAAATCCAAAAAACAGAACTTGGATTACGTCCAATTATTTCTGCTCCAACAAAAAGAATGCACAACTAGTAACTCATATATTAACAACCTCATATGATCAAGATAATAATTTCTGTGATGAAAAAAATCTTTCGATTTCTGACAATTTATCAAAGAATTTTAGATTCCCAATCAGTTCAGATGTGAAATCTTTGTTCAACAACATCACTTTCGACCTTGCCTTCGAAAGTATTAAATAATAGTGGTCTAGTATCACCAATCATTGCAAAATCAACCTTCAAACTTTTTTTGACCTGATGAAACAACTCTTTTCACATATTTTGACAATCGCTACAAACAGGTTTTAGGTATCCCCATGGGTAGTCCAGTATCTTCCATCCTCGCCTAGTATATTATGAATGATTTCGTGGATTCATGTTCAGACATTCAATTCCAAATACCTTTTCTCAAAATTATATTGATGACATTATACTCAGTGTTTCGCATGATTGAATGAAAGAGGTCCTCCTTATTTTCGATAATCATGACCAACATCTCCAGTTCACTATCTTAAGAGAAGATGATAACTTCAGCGTTCCATATCTCGTTACAAAACTAATAAGGAGACATGACAATACTTCAATTACGTCGTGATACACCAAACCAGATTTGTCAGGTATATTACTGCATTATCAATCTTTTCATGACAACACACAGAAAGGCAATTTGGTTTCAGGAATGAAAAATAGAGTCTTCTTCACAAGCCAGTCCACCCTTCGGACTCTCAACTTCCAAAAACTTTTATTAAAATTATTCTTTAAAAGTGGTAAACTAGTCAACAGTTTGATTTTCCGTCGTTCATCTACACTTACCGAGCATAGTGAAGCAGATGCTCCTCTACGCATAAATCATGTTATAACCTCAAAACATTATTTCATTCCACATATCAGTACGTTATCTTATAATATTGAAAAAAATCAAATATTTTCAAAATATTACAATTTCATCCAAAAGTACTATCACAGTTAAAAATATTATTTAAAAATAAAAAGGCAAAACCCCAATTTCACATAGATTAGGCAGTTTATTGAATTCCTTGTGAAGACTGCAACCAAATCAACATAAGACAAACCGGTAGGATTCATAGGCTTCTCAAAGACAGAATCACAGCACATGAAAGTGATATTGAAAACAAGCAAAGAAGCTGCATTTCAGCACAACACTCTATCAACTTTGACAATAAAGTATCATATAATAATGTCAAAATATTAGACCTATCTAACAACTTACATGAAAGAATATTATTAGACATGTCAAACATTTTCAAAGATCCTCTCAGTATGAATTCTAGAAGGGACAAAAAAAAACGTAGTATACTTTATACTTACTTGCTCCACCTAGACAACCATAATGAATTTCACGTTCATCCTGTCACAAATTGAAACAATCAACTAGTAGACCAGTTCATCATAATGATTGAGTACTGTTGTTATTTTTTCATTACCAGTTAATAATGTTTTTCATATCAATATATGAAACAATTCCGATGTTTTCTGTTCACGACAGGACAACTGATCATGTATCCAACTTGCTCTTAGAATATTTTCTAGTTCATTACAACTCCAGTGACATTAAGAGTCTGTCTGATGAGACACATCCATCTTCCTTAGATTCCATGCCACAGACACTATTTATTTCTATTTAAAATGTTTGACAAGACAACTGACAGTTGACTTGGACATGTTTTTTGTCACAATGTATATATTTAAAAAAGAATTATAACAAATCTAATGTAATTAGAGTCATCCATTGTTTTTAACAATGTTTTCATGTTCATCAATTGATAGAATTTTATAAGTGTTCAATAACCCTCACATGTTACAGTTTATAAGAAAAACAAAACTCACGATTGCTTCTTATGTATAACCACACCTTTCGTAAGTATTGTACAACTAACTATAGAGTCCCTGAATATGAGCCCATGTAGTCTTAAAAGCTTGAACAGAAAAAAGAGTTCTCATTTTCTCCCACTGCATACTTGATCCAATTATTGCGTGTGTATACATATACACATGCATACAATCAAATACATATTTTGTCACATTACCTGTCATATATAATATTCACTCATAAGATTACGTTTAGATATAGACAACATAAGAATCAAATGTTGGAAAGATCGAGTATTGTAAGATGATAAGTATCACGTTACTTATGTATAAAGCACGATGTTTCCAAAATGAAAACAGAGATCACTGTGAAAATATTTGAAATATTTTTGCACGTATCTCGACTCCTAATGTTGCAGAGGGATTTTGGCCCGTTTTTGCACAAAATTGTTCATCTTCAGTTTCATTGCATGCATCCCAAACATGCTCATTGTTTTAAAGCTGCACATTTGAACGTTTTAACAAATTGTTTTTGTGGATATTGAGTAAGAGACGATTATTTTCAAACCAGGTTCTTATTACTTCAAGATCATGTAGTATGTCATTGAAGCCTCCTCAATATTGTGCCAAAATATGGTGACATCTTCTACAAATAACAAAAATTTCCCAGATATATTCAAATTGGACATATCATTGATATACAATTGATCAGAATATAGCCCAATACTGAAACCTGGGGCAAACTGCACCTAAAGTTCCAATCCATGAATAGTGGTCAGTTTTTACCAACTGGTAGGGAACCTCCAGATGAAACCTAAACAACCGCAAAATAATTCCTCCGGAACCATAATAATCCAGTTTGTTTAGCAGCATTCGGTGATTCGTCCAAACATAACGCATTTATGATTCAACAATAGACAGCGCTGTTTTAACACGCCATAATTTGAAACCATGGGAATACGAAACTAGACGCCTTCCTGAAGTACATCACACAGCATGACACCTTCCATCACTTTCACAATGGAGAAGGAAATCCACAACTAATTGCCATTCTTAGACGTTTTGGTGAAGAGGACCGACACTAAGTGGGAAACATCTGTATACCGAGAACCCACTCACACAGGACAGTATCTGAACCACGAATCCAACCACCATCAATCGACTAAAAGAGGAATCATCAAGACTTTATTAGACCGTGCTTTCGGGCTCTTTAATACGAAGAAAGGTCTCGAGAAGGAACTAGACATCATCAAAAATGATCTTCAACGGAATGGCTACTCCAAAGCGATGGTAGAAAATACTTTAGCTAAAAGACATCAGAAGCCGCGCAATGAAAAGAGGCCGTCACAACCAGTGCTTGCACTTCCCTACATCAGAGGATTATCGAACAGGATAAGAAGAATTGGTTCCAAGTACAACATCAGAACCTGCTTCACAATCCGAAGCAGCCCCACGAAAACCAGGCCACCAAACGCGGACTGCGATTCCAAGAATTGCATTCACCGAATACCCTGTGAGTGCGGAAAATCTTTTATTGGTGAAACTAAGAGGCCATTGAATGTTCGCATTGTCGAGCACAAGAAACACACACAGCGAGGGGAAACCAGCAAATCAGGAATAGCAAACCATGTTTGGACCCATCAACACAAAATCGAGTGGTCCCAAGCTGAGATCACACACAGAGAGGAACATTGGTTCAGGAGAAAATTTGAGAAAGCCGCATACATGCCGTCCAACAACGTATCCAGTCAAGCTAGCGTAGAGATACGCAACATATGGAAACCCATCATCAAGCGAAAAATGGCCAACTGTCGCCAAACGGTCATCTTTCACTGAACCAGTGAAGCGGAAAAAATGGGAATCGGGGATAAGTGAAAGTACTCGAATGACCCATAAATAGTCATCTCTCGGAGGAATCAGTCCAGTCATCACACGATGACTGGACTGGACTATTATCCATTGGATAATAGTGGTAGAATTATTTCTCGATATTTCTTCCAATTATTTGATAGTAGACCTTGTTTTCTCTCATTGTATTTATATGCTGCCTTCGTTAATTTGAGTATATCACCATAAGCAATCATATCGGAAAAGTAGATATTTCCCGATGGTACTTTCATGAATAATAATTTATATAGTTTTGGGGTACCCTGATAAGTGGCAATAGTTTTACCATTTTCTTGAACACAATTTTCTCATAGATGAACTACACATCAGCTACACCCATTTGTAAATTTCCCGTTTCAGTGTTCATGTGTACTCCAAAGAGGATGAGTCATTCATTGATCGCATATTCCAGAGTACACACTTTACGAGAAATGAGTAAAGAACAACTTGCTGATATGCCGAAAGAGGTGTTGATTGGATGTGCATCGCATGAAATTGCATCTGTATGGGATAAGTTACCACAAAATCTACAAAATGATATTGATGTCTTGAAGTATCAGTACTGCGAAGACCATCAGAATAATTCCAGCGGCAACAGCAATAATTCCGATGTGAATGATGGGCCATCTACAAGATAAACTTTCAGTTGTTATTGTGAAGTGAATGATATGAATGTAGTCACACATAATGGGATGGATTATCTGGACAGACCACCTAAAAAACGACGATTACTTCACAAAATTCATCAGTCATGTCACGCACGTTTTCATTGTCGGGACACTCTAGCGAGTTGAGCGCCAACTTCTACCCACCCATCGAATTGGATAGTGGCACTAATTATGGTCTGGGCTTACACGGTTTCTATTCCTACAACTCTATATTCAATGTGGATGTGAAAAATAATGTTATCGCCTATTCTACAGAAGCTAACTCACCTCTTATCATTATAAAAATTCCACCTGGAGCATATGAAATTGATGAAATCAATAAGGTGATTCAAAAATTCATCAAATCCAAAGAAATGCAATTGGAAAATGAAGCTGAGTTGAATATCGATGGAGTATTTCTCCTACACGCAAACAACAACACTCTGAAATGTGAAATGAGGTCGAAATATTACATCCATCTCAAACATGAAAACACTATTGCCGAACTTTTAGGGTTCGAAGCCGATGTGTTTGGCATCGATGAAACTCATGAATCAACATTGCCCGTAAATATCAATAAGGTGAGAATTATTCGTGTGGATTGTAATGTCACAGCTGGAGCATATTCAGATGGTGTTGAAATCCATAGTGTTTTATCTTGATATTCTAAACACAATTCGTTTTTAAATCTTCATTCCTTGACATCCCAAATTCCACTATCTCGACACAAAATGCCATTCGATAGAGTTTTTTTATTTAAATAAAAACTTAAACATAAAAAGTTACACTTCTTATCTACTCCGAAAACCAACAAACAATGGAAATAATGATAATGTCAATATATTACATCATTCTCCTTTCAACACGGAGAAAATTTTTGCGGTTTTCGAATAATTTGCCTAGGTCTTAACCTTGTCGAGTAGTCGGTATTATTTGTGGAATTATTTTTTTCCAATTCGTTAGAAATAGGTGTTTCAGAATTTTCAATATTTTCTGTTGTGTCGTTTGGAAAATCCTCAGGATCATTTTGTTCTTGAGCTTCTTCCAATGACTTTTGATTTTCAATTTTTGAATTACTTACATTTTTATATTATTTGAATATATTTGGTCAATATGCCTTTTTAACTCTCTATTATCTAATGTTCTTACAACAAACATTCTATTTTCAATTTTTTTTATTATAATACCTTCTATCCAACAAGGTTTATTTACAGAGTGATAGTCTTTCACAAGAACGTTATCGCCTAATTCAAAAATTACATCTCGATGGCCACTAAAATTTTGTTTTTGTTGATTTTGCTTTTCTTGAACCAAATCATTATTCAAAGGAGAAAGAAGGTCCAATCTCGATCTCAACTTTTTGCCCATTAGCATTTCAGATGGACATTCTCCTGTAATGCTATGCTCAGTATTTCGATATGTCATTAAAAAACGATTTAGGATGCATTCACAATCTTCATTTGGATTTTCAATTTTGGCGCGAAATATTGCATTCTCCATTATTTTGACAGCCGATTCCGCTTGCCCATTACTTTGTGGGTGATATGGTGCAATGGTTAGATGAGATATACCATTCATTTTTAAAAAATGTACAAAATCTTGTGAACAAAAAGTGGGACCATTGTCTGTACACACAGTCTGAGGCAAGCCAAATCGTGCAAAACATTCTCGTAATTTATTAATGGTAGTTCTAGCAGTTATATTTTGCATTTTATAACACTCTATCCATTTTGAGGTGGAATCTTCTATGACAAAAAAATAATTGTTAAATATAGGCCCAAAAAAATCTAAATGCAACCTAGACCATACTTGTTTACAAAAATTCCAATTTTTCAATTCGTATTTTTCAGGATTTGGTCGATATTTTTGGCAAGCTTTACAATTTTTTATAAGTATTTCCAAATTCTCATTTATTGAAGGCCACCAGACATAAGAACGGGCTAACAATTTTGTTTTGACAATGCCTTGGTGACTTTCATGTAATTCCTGTAAGATGCTATTTTGAAACTTTTTAGGTACTACTACTCTGTTACTCCACATAAGGCATCCCTGCTCAACTGTTAGCTCATTTTTACGTTGAAAAAAGGCAAAAGATCCTCACTAATTTTATAATTTGGCCAAACTTTCATACAAAAATTTATAACCTTACTTAAGCATGGATCTCTGCTACTTTTTATTTTTATTTGTCGAAAACTGATTGGCAAAAATTCCTGAACAAAATGACAGTACGAAAACTGATTAGCAATATCAAATTCTGTTTTTTGTAATGGTAATCTTGATAACCCATCAGCCACATTTTCCGCAGATTTTACATATTCCAACTCAAAATCATAAGCGGAAAGAAAATGAGCCCACCTTTGTAACCTATTTGCTGCAATCGCTGTTACTCCTTTTTTTTGTCCAAAAATACTCATCAACGGTTTATGATCGCTACAAATCGTAAAATGCCTGCCGAAAAGATATTGATGAAATTTACTAACCCCCCATTTTATTGCTAATGCTTCTTTGTCTAATTGGGAGTACCTTTTTTCTGCCTCATGAAGTACTCCTGAAGTACTCCTATCTGGGTTACTTGAGAATTCATTAGGATGACATGATACTGCTGCTAGGCCATATTCACTAGCATCTACAGTTAATTTTATTTTTTTGTTTGCATCATAGTGAGTTAAAATTTTATTCGAAAGCAACTCATTTTTAATTTTTTTAAAAGCTAACTCACATTCCTTATTCTAATTGAACACAACTCCTTTTCTCAATAACTGATGTAAAGGATATAATATAGTGTGGTATGGGATAGTGTGGTATAAATTTTAAGTAAAAATTTACCATGCCTAGAAAAGCTCTCAACTCTTTTATATTTTTAGGCGATGGAGCTAAACTTATTGCTTCTGTATTTTTTTCTGAAGTATGTAATCCTTCTTCATTTATAGTGTGACCTAAAAACTCTATTGTTGTCTGGAAAAAAGTGCATTTTTCCTTTTTTACCCTTAGCCCATTATTTTGTAAAATTTTAAATACTAATTCTAATCTTTTCAAATATTCGTCTTCGGTTTTACCTGTTACCAAAATATCATCAATAAATACTATCACCCCCACCATATCTGCCAAAAGATTTTCCATAATCTTCTGAAAAATTGATGGTCCCGAGGTTATTCCGTACGGGAAAAGTCCTCGATGAGTAGATATGGTCAATAATTTTCGGGTTTCTTCTGTTACCGCCAATTGTTGATATGCTTCCCTCAAATCTATTTTTGAAAAATATTTCCCACCTTGGAGTCTTGTGAATAACTCCTCTATTTTAGGAATCGGATAAGTGATATTTTCCAGTACCGGATTTAAAGTAACTGAAAAGTGTCCACAAATGCGAACATCCAAGTTATTTGATTTTATAACCGGAACGATTGGTGTCGCCCATTCTGAATACTCAGTTGGAACCAAAATCCCCACATGTACCAATCTATCTATTTCTGCTTCAACCTTTGGCTTCAAAGCAAATGCTAAAGGTCGATATTTTATAAATTTTGGATTTGCCCCATTTTTTACTTTTAAATTTAATTCAAAATTTTTCAATAACCCTAACTCACTCTTAAAAATACCTGAATAGTTTTCTAATACGTTTTCCAACTTTGTCATGACATTCAAGGAATTTATTGCCACTATCGCTAATTTTAATTTCTGTAAACCGTCTCGTCCTAGCAGTGGAGGTCCGCCCTTTTTGATAACATAAACTTCTAGAATATCCTGAATATTATTATATTCAAATTTCAACTGAATTTTTCCCAAAGGACGAAAAGAGTGTCCTATATAATCTCTCAATTTCAAATTACAACTGAACAACTTTTTACCTTGGAACATATTTTTATACAAATCCTCGGAAATTGCTGAATATGCAAATCCCGTGTCTATTTCAAATGAAATCTCCTTACCTTCTACCTCCAAAATAATTTTGATTGGATTATTATTTATATTTATGATATTTGTACCTACATTTAAATGGAACAAGTTTTCTGTGTACTCTGCAACCTCAGTTTTACATTCATTTTCAATACCCACAAAATGACTTCTTCCAATTGGCTTCTTCGGCAGATGGCAAACCGCTGCTGTATGTCCTTTAGCACCACAGTTATAGCACGAACCTTCTCGGAAAAAGCACTGCTCACTGTTGTGATTTGATTTCCCACATACACTACAGAATACCTGCTTTGGCTTCCACTTTCCTGTTGAACCTGGCTATTCCCAGAAGCTGCTACATTACTTCGTGAGGTACTGGGAATCATTTTGTGAACAGGACTCGGCTCTGATTTTATTTGATATGGCTGGAGAATTTCCAACTTTTCTTTGTGCGCTGATTGTCTTCCTTGTGCAATTTCCAGAAGTGAAGATAAAGTTGACGTATTTTTTTCTTCTAATAATCTGTCCAAAATAGATCCTGGTCCCATTCCGTTTACAAAAATGTCCCGTTGCAATATCTTAAGCTCTTCTCCAAAATCGCAGTTTGCTGCTAAACTTTTTAATCGGGTAGCTTGGATCCTCTGGTACACATAATTTTTTTAGTACCTTATAGGTACCTTCACTTAAGCAGTTTAGCAATAGAGCTGCTTTCTTCTTGTCATGAGAGATCTCATTTAAATCGACAAATTGTTTGAATTGTGCAAAAAAAATTGTCCAATCTGAGATTTCATAATCAAACTTATTTAAATGTCCAATAAATGTGGCCGCCATATCTGTTATTTTCGACAACTGCAACAACTAATTATTTTGATTCATTTTCATCCTCGTCGCCAATATTTTATCTTGATATTTTAAACACAATTCGTTTTTAAATCTTTATTCCTTGACATCCCAAATTCCACTGTCTCGGCACAAAACGCCATTCGATAGAGTTTTTTTATTTAAATAAAAACTCAAACATAAAAAGTTACACTTCTTATCTACTCCGAAAACCAACAAACAATGGAAATAATAATAATAATGTTAATATATTACACATAGCATCTTTGAATTTGATATTGATCTAGAGCCCGGTTACAAACTCACCAAAGAACCGCAAAATATTATTTATATGCCAATCCAGCCTGGAGGTTGTAAGTACCTCGACAATATCAATTTACGCATATTGGATGATAATGGTAATCTAATCAATTTCAATGGTGAAAAAATAATAGTTAAATTGGAACTGATTAGGCTATAACGATCATCATTTCTCATATTATGTTGATCAACAACATCGACGACCGTCATAAGTGTATCACAAAAAAGAGTGGTGGAAGCAACGATAAGTTTGATCGCAGAAGTAAGGCAGTTTCAAATACTGTTTTGCGAGGACAACCTGGAGTTGGTTTTAAATTGACTTCCGATGGAAATTTTGATATGAAAAATAAACGTTTGAAAAATATAGCCGAGCCTGAAGAGAGTACGGATTGTGTCAATCGGGAATATGTTGGTATTTACGCCTCAAAGATCAGAGGAGAATCAGATTTTGATATTGATAAAATCAATTTGAGATTGGATAGAGTAGAAATATATTCCGCATCAGTCAGGGAAGATCTCATAACGCTTGGGCTGAAATTAGAGGAAATTGTAAAAAAGTGTGAACATATGGAAAAGGATATCAAATCGATGCAATCTGATATGAGAAAACAACCCCTTGATAAGCATTCAAACAATTGAGCAAAAACGATGGTGAGCGATGATCATCTGTGAAAAAATCAGTATAAAGCAGGAGTTGACAAAATTTCAACTCAGTATTTATCATTTCCTAACGCTGAGCAGATGTTAATAATTGATAAAGCTATTGATTTCACCATAATTGTTTCTGAAAAATAGGGTTGTGCTTCAATATCCAGCGAATACAGCAGCGGCAGCAGTTGAATCAGCGTAATGCATTTGGTGGAGACTATAATCATGTGCATTTAAAGAAGAGAAAATCTGAAAGTCGATTCATTCCACGTATGCCCGCCAAACGGTCAAGATATAGGCTAGGCGCTAGTAGTTTAAAATTTCTCAAATCTATTGGCTTGAAGGTGCGATATAAAAAAAATAGTAATAACATGGCGACCATCACCAAGAGAGATAAGCTGGAGGTATTCGAGGAGCCCATGTTTGAACATTCTCCAATCAGCCTTCACGAGCATACATATAAACCGTATGGATCACCATATTACAAAAATTCAGATGAAATCCGAATTCCAATCAATTTTCAAGACCTTATACTCAATATTGCAGACAGTAACATTCATATTTAGAGGAAGTTCACACCATCTGATGCCACGAAGCAGTGCTACCTATCCAATAACGCCCTCCCTTTCCTCTTCGACGAAATTCGCTATGAAATGGGTGGACAGCAAGAGGCCGTTGTTTGAAAACCCGGCATAACTACCACAATGAAAACGATGATATCATTCGAACAAACACATGCAAATTCCCTACTACCAATAGGATGGGGTCTTGATGTGAATAAACAAGATATATTGGATTCCGTCAGCAATGTATTCAGCGGTTAATTACCCTTGAAGTATTTCATGGGTTTTGCTGAAGATTACAGCAGAGGAGTATTGAATGGTAAGCAATAGCTCATTTTGATTATTGCACTCTCATTCAAAAATTCCTTTATTGGAGAAGTAGATGCTCATTTGGAAATTAACAAAATAGAATGGAGAATCAGACACATTGTGCCGGAAGATCTCCAGAAACTGAAGCTATTGAACCGCATCAATAAAAATGCGAATAATTCAAAAGTAAAGGTGGCTTGTCGTATATAGGACCACTATGAATTACCCACACTTCGTGATACATCCTCACATATTTGGGCCGTGAAGACAACCAACAGCCTTGAAAGACCTCGATACATCATCATCGGCTTCCAAAGCACCGACCAATCTGAAAATATATCAAAAGATGTGACGAAATTCATACATGCGAATATTAATAATAGTCGACTATCTCTAAACTCTGAAGTATACCCATATTAGCGTTGGAATCTGGATTTTGACAAGAAGTTAGACTCGTCAGCCTACTATGCATATGAAAACTTCCAACGGAGCTACTACGATAAAGCAATGAGTGAGCCGATGATGGATATTGGTAGCTGTCGCAAAAATTCACTAATTATCATCGACTGCTGCCATCAACCCGATGCTATGAAGTCATCTACTGTCGACATCAAAATAGAATTCGAAATACGCAAGGTGAAGTTTCCAGCAAACACCAAAGTATATGCACTCATCCTACACGATGCTGTTTCGTCCTATACTGCCCTGAATGGCTCTGTTCAGACTGGATTGTAATAAGATTGACATGTAATTCACCATGGAGTATTCAATATTGATAAATAATAAAACACTCAATAATTATCTTCTGCATTTTATTTACCAATTAGATATAAACAAACATGGATTGAAACATTATTTTATTTATAACGTACACAATATATTTCAAATATTCACAACACCATTATTTAAAGATTCTTCCGGTTGTGGGTTGGGATTCTGCGGTTCCAATTGATATTTCCCTATGATATTTTGTGGTAGGTAGACGGATATGCTGTGAAGAAAATGCTTCAAATCTGCTTCAATTATTAGCTCACAGAACTCATCCAAATTCCTGCTTCCATACGAATATTTATGGCACAGTGCCACACCAAGCTCATATTTCTTGCTTAGCTCCAAAAGTTTTCGTACCTCTTCAGGTACGTGAGCGTGAGTGAAGAGCGTCAAAACTCAAGTCGGCTAATTCCCAAGCCAACCTCCTTATTGCAGAACCCAAATTGACTGCTTCCGGCTACTCTTCGGCTGAATATTGCATCCACATGTTGGTACTCTGAAAATACACATACCCATATATGTAAAAATGAATTTGGCTTCGGATGAATTCACTTCGTGAATCATTTCTTCCGTGACACGTTTTGGAAGCCATTATTTAAAAGAAGTATTATTTTCCTCGTCCAACAAAACTACTTGAATGGATTTACCATATCGCGTGGATAGCATCGACATCTTTTCAATTTTATAACCTTCATCGATAGTCGAAGATATTAAAGGCTTCTGCTCCATAGCCACAGTTTGTTGAATTATTGCAGAATTGATCTTTTCGATATTGAATTTCAAATGATTCATTTCGAATATAGTGGAATTATGGTATAGAAATATAAAATATATTCACCTGGATTGCTGTGTATACTCCTGACGTAATAATCTCTGTCACTTTGCAGCACTACTTTCACTCATCTATTCGAGTACGTTGGGTTATTCAAACTAATGTGAAATGGTGATCCTCCGAACATTTATAGAACGTGGTTGAAGAAGAGGGGGTGGGACTTCTTTACTACAAGCTGGGTGTCCGAAAACACTACTTCAAAATGATATTGTCTCTATCGGGTGATGTAACTGGAGGTCATTCAAGGTCAGACACAAAACACTCCCTCAAAGTCACCTTGGCTACGTTGTGTCGTGTAGGTTCAAAACTTCAAGAAAGCCCCCGTAACTGGCTCGAGTTCATTCAGAGTCGAAGTCGCCTTGTTGAAAATATGGGAAGTTAATGAAGGTCATTCAAAGTCAAACCCAAAACACTGCCTCGAAGTCACCTTGCCTGCGTTGTGTAACGTTCATCAAGGTCGTTCAAGGTCAAACTCGAAACAATCGTTCAAAGTCACCTTGGTTACGTTAGGTCGTGTGATGCAAAACTAGCTCGAATTCATTGGTAGTCAAAGTCACCTTGTCGAAAATATAGGAAAAGGATGAAGGTCATTCAAGGTTAAACCCAAAACGGCACCTCAATGTCACCTTGTTTGCGTTGCCGTATGACTTATGTCAAGGTCGTTGAAGGTCAAACTCATAATACCTCCTCAAAGTCACCTTCACTACTTCGTATGACGTAGAGTTCATCTCAAGGTTAAAAGTGGTGGGGGGAGGTTCTGAATTCGGCTTAAACTAACTACTCTCAGACTGTCGAAAGACAGTGTGTGTTGCCTTTGTTTGGAAAATGATGAAACAGCAGATCACATACTTTGTGCCTGTCCTGATTTGGACCGAATCAGATTTTTAGAGTTCGACAGAGCCGTACTCTTACCACCTGACCTGAAATACCACTCACCTTACAAACTGATCGGCTTCGTTAAGAAGCTGGGTTTATTTGGTCTAGTGTGAATAGGTGTGAGCCACAATGAACCCTTGCGGGTTGCGGTGGAGGGTCGTATAGACCCACTCACATTGGACCAAACCTAACCTAACGTACATACTTTAATGAAAAGTATTTCGCATCTGTCAGCCAAAAAAATGTATTTTCTTTTGTACAACGCAAATTTTCACTGTTTTCATGGACATCCGCGATGTAGTTTCACTGAATAATTTCAATAATAGAAATGATACATCACAATTTTTTTTTCTAATTGATTCGGCCGTTACTTGATGAATATCCAACTACACTTCACAATTTGATCTCCACAAACTTCATTTGAGAAATATATCACATGTTTCGCTAGCACAGTAGCTACTGTGTAGCTTCTTCAACAATACCTTCATTAAAGTGAAACTCCAGGCAAATTGATATTTTTTGTTTTACATAAAAGATGAAAATCATCCATTTCAATCTCGACAAAAAATAATTCATGTTGTTCCGAAGAATAATGCATTCAGTAGATTAACTTTCAAATGGTCGAATATTGAATGATCACTCCATTATAGATCACTCCATTACAGAATCAGTTTTTATTCATATTAAACTC
Source organism: Leptinotarsa decemlineata (assembly GCF_025532065.1). Lineage (NCBI taxonomy): Eukaryota > Metazoa > Arthropoda > Insecta > Coleoptera > Chrysomelidae > Leptinotarsa > Leptinotarsa decemlineata. The sequence goes on from NW_027412586.1 coordinate 1,046,288, forward strand.
ATTTATCAAGGGATCATATTCAAAATGAACTAAGGGAAGTAAAAGCGCCAATCTTGAGCCGAATTATATAGAACGAGGAAATGTGTAAGAAGGAGTTATCATTTCGTAGACTCCAGAGCCATATTACATCGGGGGAGATTTATATAGAGGCTGATAATTTAACAACATCCTCTTTTGTGCGTCGTCTACATCATCCGAGGCAGAATCTTGAGCCACCGAGGATTAAATTCGGTCTTCTGAGAGATGCTGACAAAACAGATATATGTACAGAGGCGGTACAGGTTCGAAGAGAGTGGATTTTATACAAGGCATTTTACCTAAAATTCCGACAGGGGATAACTTCAAAACGGTTCTGTACTGTCTATTGAACATGTTTTTATGTCAACCAGCTGTCGCTTTCCTACAAACGAGAACTCTCAAACGTCGAAACTTGTTTGAGCTGATGATTAATAAGTCTTACCTTTCAACGTGCGATTGCGTGCGATTCAACATCCGAAATTTATCAATATTTTCTACCTATAATTTTTTCTGAAAATGAACCCTATTCGAAAAACAAGGTGTTGAAATTCTAAAATTTTCATTGTTTTTTATTCCAGAACTATATTTCAATATATATACTTTTTCTGAAATTCTAGGTAAAACTTTTCTGCATGACGCACTATTTTTCAAAGCAACATCTAGTGACGTATAATTTTTTGATATGAAAAAATAGTTAATTGATCAGAAAATAGCATACGACTCAAACAAAATTTTTTTACGAAATCATTATCACATGATCCCATCAATATAATGTTCATGAAACATTGTAAATAAATCGGTTCTTGAGAAACATCATATTTGAATTGAGGGATAGAAAAGAAAGTTACTTCAAACTTCTGAAATATCAAAATATACTTCAATGAAACTTTTGAAGGTATTGTTTTGCATCAAATTATATCCGACTCCATCTGAACCGATGTTTTTCAGCAATTGATCCAAGAAAACATCCATAACCGTTTTTCAATATTCTGTCCAGTTTTGTTCGAATATGGCAAAATCGAAATAGATGAATTTTGTGTTTAATGTTTGATTTTTTTTCATCTATCCAATTGTACACGAACAATGAGAAATATACGATGTTTTCATATTCTTTGAGAGACATTTTTTTGAGGAGATCTCACTATATTCTAGTGTTTTTTCGAGTTTACAACCTCACACATTCTGATAAATGGAAACTCAATCAATAGAGAGTCTGATGAAGTGTAATAAAAGGCAAATTGAAAAGTTCACCCCAAAAAGATAATACCTAAAATAAACCACAGAAAACTACAATTAGTCCGTAACTTGCCGTAATTCCGCCTACAAATTCAAGAAATCGATTTAAAAAATTTATAATCAGTCCTCAGCTTCCTTAAGTGGTTGACGATTCGGAAAACAATCCTTTTTCGTTTTAAAAACCTGGCATGAGATAATTTTAACACTATTCGAAATGTTTTTTTGTAGATTATTGATCACATTTCACTTCCACTAATAGCAAATGTTTTCATTTGCGTTGCGAATATTTATAAAACCCCATACAGTATGAATTCAAGGTTCTACAAAACAATAGCAAATCGTTACAGTCATTATCCGAAAACGATTGTGTATACTAACAATCGAAATATCGTGAAGTTACTTGGCATGAAATATTTTAATTTTTTTTTAATGTTTCAATTGTTTAGTTTTCAATTGTTGCTTGAATTCAATTTTATTGTAATTTAATTTTGAGGTTTTTTGCCGAAACGATTTTCATTTTCATTTTCATTTTCATTTGCGTTGCGAATATTTATAAAACCCCATACAATATGAATTCAAGGTTCTACAAAACAATAGCAAATCGTTACCGTCATTATCCGAAAACGATTGTGTATACTAACAATCGAAATATCGTGAAGTTACTTGGCATGAAATATTTTAATTATTTTTTTTAATTTTTCAATTGTTTAGTTTACAATTGTTGCTTGAATTCAATTTTATTGTAATTTAATTTTGGGGTTTTTTGCCGAAACGATTTTCATTTTCAGCTATTCATTTGGATTTTATTAATTTTTTCAGGGATTTCAAATCATTTTGTATCATATCAGATAATGGAAGTTGGAACTAATGTTTATACATGTATAATATACATATGTATGAATGTATAATGATGTTCTACGAATATTTTAATTCATTATGAATTTTCATTGAATAACCATTTTCAAATAGATTTTTCATATTTATATATATATTTTTTTTTGATTGATGCAACTAATTTTCCTTTATTTTGAGTATTTCAATAATGAATTCTACAAAAAGGATTTGAAGCTTTATATTTTCTATTAATTATCTGCGAGCGCTTTCGACAGTTAGTAGTACTGTCATCATCTGGCACTCCTCAAACTTTTGGAATAGAGATTGGATATGAATGTTCCACTTCAGACGCATATCTATGTTTACTCTCAAATATTTTGAAGATGTTGACGATTTGGTAACTGTTCTTTTGGAATGTTGACTTGAATTTTATCGAAGTTAAGGGAAGTTGTCCCATTGCAGAAACATGGTGGGACGTGTGAATTTCACTAGTTCGGACTTCCATTGTCTACTATATGTATAAAATGATTTGAAATCCCTGAAACAACTAAAAAAGAAGAATTGAAAATGAATAGCTGAAAATAACAATCATATTAACCAAAATAAACCCGAAATGAAATAATAGTGAAATAAAATACAAGTAAAAAGAGAACAATTGAATAAATAAAAAAATGAAAGAAGAAAATAAAAATAAAAAGTGGAGAGATTCCAAGTCACGTTAGTTCACGACGTTTCGATTGTTGGTATCTACAATCGTCTTCGGGTGATGACTGGACTGATTCCTCCGAGAGATGACTATTTATAGGTCGTTCGAGTACTTTCACTTATCCCCGCTTTCCATTTTCCGCTTCACTGGGACCGTTTTGGCGGGAGTTGGCCAACAAGCGAAAAATGGCCAACTCCCGCCAAACTCCCACGGAACCAGTCAAGCGGAAAATGGAAAGCGGGGATAAGTGAAAGTACTCGAACGATCTATAAATAGTCATCTCTCGGAGGAATCAGTCCAGTCATCACCCGAAGACGATTGTAGATACTAACAATCGAAACGTCGTGAACTGACGTGACTTGGAATCTCTCCACTTTTTATTTTTATTTTCTTTTTTCATTTCTTTATTTTTATTTATTCAATAGTTCTATTTTTACTTGTATTTTATTTCACTATTATTTCATTTCAGGTTTATTTTGGTTGATATAATTGTTATTTTCAGCTATTCATTTTCAATTCTTCTTTTTTAGTTGTTTCAGGGATTTCAAATCATTTTATATAGTAGACAATGGAAGTCCGAACTAGTGAAATTCATCATGAAACATTGTCAATCATCTCAAACAAAAGGTGGGAAGTGTGTTTTATCAACATTAATTGTGAGTATTTAATGATTCAGTCATTTCCAGATTATATGAAAGTCTAATGCAACTATATCCCTAAGTTCGTCCAAAGATTATCTTTGTATAAAATGGCTATATCATCAACGAAACCTAGGATTTCCCCCCTGGCCTTCAGCAAAAACATACCATTCACGTAAATATTAAAGAGAAGTGGTCCCTGAGGTACTCCATACTAAATAGAGCTAGGATTGCTGCAGTTGTTGTCTATCTTAACGAATTGGTGTCTGTGTGGGAGATAAGATTTGAATAATTTCAAACTATTACTTTTAACTCCAATATCTTGTAGGGTTTCAAGCAGTAATTGATAACTCACCGTATCGAAGTCCTTGGAAAGGTTCACGAAAACACATAAGCATGGTTTACTTTCCTCCATGGACCAGATACCTTTTGGAATAATTTCAATATAGCATCTTCAGTTGATTTTTATTTTCTGAATCCGAACTGTTTTTGGGAAAATAGATTATATTTCGCAATGTATGAACTGAGGCGTTTTTTAAGAATCTTCTCGAAAACCTTCATCAAGTGAGTTATTAAAGTTATTGGTTGATAGTTTGACACATTATTTTTGTCTCCTTTCTCATAGATGGACACCACTATCCTTTCTTTGAAAACTTCTGACCAAATTCCAACTCTCATGCATTCATTGATTATATAGGTGAGTGGTTCAACGATATATTCAGAAATACATTTTAAGGTTTCAGCTCGTATGCCGTCTACCCCAGGAGACTTGTTTGGTTGGAGCTCATCAATGACACTTTTCATTTCAGATGCATCCATCGGTGTAGGAAGAACGAGTTCAGAGTAGACGTTCTTTGGGCAACGTAGTGTGGATCGTGCCTTATTTTATCTGCTAATGGCAAACCAATTTTTATAAAAGATGCATTGGATTCTTTGAATATATCTGTTTCATTAGCTCACAAGTTTCCACTAGAATTGATTATAGAGTCATTTTTTTACGCTCTTTTCTGGTAGGACTAATTTCGTTGACTATTTTCCAAAGTTGTTTAGAGTCTGATTCTTTATTTATTTTATTGCAATAGTTATCAAGCTTGCTTTTTTTTATCAACTTCGTGAGTTTGTTTTTGTAATTAATATAACGTTGTTTCAAGATGACGTCATTGGCATTATTTGTCAACGATTTATATAAGTTATTTTTTGTATCCACAGGTTTTAATAGACCTTCAGTCATCCATGACGCTATTTTTGTATTTTTTCTATTAATTTTCACATGATATGTATAGTCATCTATTGTTTTTGATAAGTATACAACAAAGATGTGTGCTGCAGTGTCTAAATTTTACGCAGTATAAACAGAGGTCCAAGACGTGTGCCGGATAATGTTGTTGAGTTTTGTGTAGTCTATATATTTTCTCGATCTGGTTTTGCTGTGGTTTGGGTTATATGAATTGTAAATGATTTGAAGAGAGAGCTGTTGTGAAGTGATCAGTAATAGTTGTTTTTACTATCAGCGTGATAACCGCGTCAGCTATACCAAGTATTTTCGATACAATGAATATATGGTCGAGGCATGTAGCAGAAGTTCCTTGAATTCTTGTTGGACTGTTAATTGTAGAATTATATCCATACTCATTCATTATGTTCAGATATTCATTGATATAATTAGAGTTATTTGATATGTCGATATTAATACCGCCTATAAAAACAAAATAATATTCATTGTTCTGATCGTGCTCGCGCAGATATTGTTGTAGATGTTCGTTGAATTCATAAGGATTCAGAGAAGGTGAGCGATAGAACGCAGTGATAACAATGTCAATATTATTCTTTAATTGAATTGTAACTTGGAGCGTGTTTTAGTACCTAGGGATAATATTTTATAGGAATATTTATAGTTCGATCTTACGTATTCAACAACCCCGTTATTTTGGTTTCTATGAACTTCATTATAAAGAAGATCGTGCCCGGAATGTTATAGACATCACAATTGTTTATACCTCTAGTTTATGTGAATACAATATAATCAACATTGCTGTTGAGATTGCAATTTATCTCATTCACTCTCAATACAGAACGCAATTCGTTGTGATCTTTCACTGTGAAGTCTTGTGTACTCTCACATTTGTCATCTACTTGTGATTTTTGTTGAATGACCGACCTTACTCGATCCGCTCCCTACTATATAAGTAGAGTGATGTTTTTTACGTGTTCGAAAGTATACTGTCCTTACACGATCTGCTTCCTACTATATATGTATTGTTGTTTGGTTTAACCTGAGTTGTTCTTATTTTTTTTGACCTCTTCTCCCCGTCAAGGTTTGAAATGGCAAATCTAAGGTTCTCACGGACAGGAATATGCTGAACTGATTTTAGGGTTTTCATCCGTGTTCGGTGTTATTATCCTCACTGGGATTTATCTCACGACATTTCGACAGAGTATTATTTGTCACCTACTTGTGATTTTTGTTGAATCTTCGGAAGTTAACCGACCTTACTCGATCCGCTCCCTACTATATAGGTAAAGTGATGTTCGTTAAGTGTTCGGAAGTATACTGTTCTTACACGATCTGCTTCCTACTATATATGTATTATTGTTGAATTTCACCTGAGTTTGTTCTTTTTCTCCTTGACCTCTTCTCCCCGTAAAGGTTTGAAATGTTAAATCTAAGGTTCTCACGGACAGGAATATGCTGACCTGATGTTCCATACTGAACGCAAACTGTGAATTGAATACGGAACGCACTTTATTTTGTGAAAACATCAAGTATTTGTTCTGACACAAATCGCCTTTAAGATATTTGGAAATGTATAAAACTTTCATGAATATATCTTCAAATTCATTGTCCTGCTTGTCTATTCTGACAGATCTCATATGCATATTTTTATTTGGTGACAAGTTCGGATTTTGAATATTGTTGGTATAAATACCTGGTTGAAAATGAAAATGAAAATCAGTAGATATCTATAGAGAAAATTACATCGATTGTATTTCCATGTCTTGTGGTAGGATCATTATTATAATTCATTCGTAGTTTCAGTTTGTTTTGTAGAGTTATCAATCTTTGGACGCGAAATTAACATTGAAATCTCCTGCCAAAATTAGTGGCCTCCTATGATAGTTTTCTCCTAATTCTCCAGAGCCTACTCGACCGTAAATGTATGCTTGCTCTTCTCTTTTGCCCCTGCAGTAATATACAAAACGTAACTGTCTCCTTCTGGTTCACTAACTTATACATACCTCTCAACTTTCGTTCGCCTTGCCCAATCACACCTATAGTAATGCTGTCGTCACCCATTCACCAGTTCATCCCCCAAGTCAAGCGCGCTTAAGAAAGTTTCAATTCACAAATAGAAACGGCCTTATTGAATAGCTTCATTGTACTGATTTTTTTCATATTCAAAGTTTTTACATAATTTCAGCAAAACTTAGCAAGTGCTTTGGAAATGTTGAGAAATTTGATGTTGGAAATTTCTGTGTTTCGTGGGTTGTTTACTGATAATATTTTGTTGATCTCATGAGATTTCTACCATATGCCAAGTATTATTATCTCTTACTTCTGTATGTCTTTCTTGAGTGTGGTTGATTTCATAAACATTTTTCTCCACACTGTCATGTCATATGTATGAATTGTTATTACAGATATCCTCATTTTCATATCATTCATGATCCCCCCCCTTCTTGTATGTTCATTATTTTCATTCTGTATCTGTTTTGGTTGTCATAGTAATATTACTGCTATTTTAGTACCCTCGATTCATTGTTAGACTTCTGATTGAATTACCTAAACTGTTTTTATTATTATGATACTTTGCCCTATTTCTGAAATTGTTATAACTGTTTCGTTTTCGTTCCTTCATGAGTAGAAATGTACATAAACTTATTTATATCTTTAAAATTATACGAGTATATCATTTTATCTTGGGAATTGTTATCAAAATATATCAAGCCAACTATATATTCTTCTATGAATGTGCAGTGCTAATTTTTGAATATGCTATTTAATTGCATTGCATTCATGGTATAAGTACTTTTGTGAGTGTATTCATAAAAATTAAAATTCACTACAGAAATCCTGGAAACGATTACTTCAACGTTTCTTGTTGAGCAAATAGTCAAAATGATCCATTACTCACACATTCGAATAAATCAAAATTGACCAGATTTACCTATATATCCCTACCATGAGGCTCATCATAACTTCATAGTTGTCTTTCAATTATTTGCAATTCAAAATATGTTCTCGTACGTCAAACTTGATCATTGAACTGACAGTTCACTTTAACATATAGTTCCTGACGCAAAACAAGAATAGACATATACACTCGGAGAGTAAATGTTTCCCTCTGAAAATTTGTGATATTGCAAGAAGAATGACATTTTTTGAAAGTTCGTTACATAATGATGAAATGAAAGCAATCAGGAACTCAAGTTACTTCATGTTACAATAACGTATTAGCAGTTTTATGGAGTAGTAGTGAAAAATCTGGGCTACTGTGCCAAAAGTCCTGAATTTAGGCTTGGTTCAAGTCACATGTTTGAGAATTTTTGAAGTTTTCTCAGTTTCCAAACTACATTTGGAATTGTAAAAAACAAAATAGGTAATAGTTATACTTTATTGTGGGATTATTGTGAATGTTCATCAAGTATCGATCAACCGTGTTAGGAATCACACTTTAAAAGGTAAGACCTCGTTAGTCCTAAGCTCGCACAAGTTTCTCAACTTCTGTGAGTTGTCGTTCGTATGGGGGCGACAGTTGATTAACGGAAAAACATATTTTAAAACAGATTTCAGATTCAATCAAATAAACATATTATTGTTATGAAATTCAATGATATTACTCTGACTCGAGATATCTTCCACAAAAATATATTATTTTGAAATATTTCTGATATATAACAGAGAAGAAAATGACACCGTTTATTAAATTCTTTCGTTTCCTTATGTATTTACTTGGCTTTCAAAAATAGGTCATCTCATTCAGACAGATGAAGAACTTTGAAATACCAACAATATTTTGTCGTATAATATTAAAGTACAACAAGCTTCAAGTGAAAACTTTTGATATGAATGTTGAAGGTACATTTCCAGTGTTTGTTGGACAGATGGACATGGATTGTCTACTGCTTTTTGGTAGGATTTTCATTTCCAGAAAATATGGCAATGATTGAATTGTGGCGCGCCAAACTACTACCTGGCTGGAAATTTTTAGACTTAACACACAGATGGCTCTAGTCATATCGCATTCATCGCTTTTCCAGTTAGTAGTAACTTTCAGAAAAAGGTTTTGATATTTATGATATTCTACCCATAAAATTGTGGTTTCATGTGCTAAGACTGACACTACTTCTGTTACTTTCAAAACAATGGATCAAAAACAAATTCGTGTTTAAATTTTACACTGCTTTTTGTTGGGAAAAATACCGTTCAAGAAAAGCAATTGTTTGAAAATTGACACAAGGACTCCGTTCCACCAGAAACAACAATTAAACATTTGTTTGCTGGAACCATCCCTTCACTCCGGCATCAAAACGATCGTCATATGAGTGGAGAGCAATTGGTGAACCTCGTTCAAAGGACCCGAAAGCACAACAATCGGATGGAAAGGTTATGGCCTCATCATTTTGTTATGTGTGTGGTGAAATATTCATCGACTACCTTGAGATGGAAAATATCCACAGTAAATATTATATAGCATTATTGGAGCGTTTGAACGCTGAAATTGCAAAATTTTGTTCTGAAATTTTGTTCCATCTTTTGTTCCATCAAGACCACGCACCGTGTCACGAGTCGATGAAAAAAAATGACAATACTACATGAATTGAACTTCGAATTGCTCCCACATCCACCGTTTTTACCATATTTGGCTCCCAGCGACTACGGGCCGAAAAAATGCTCATCGGTAAGAAATTTCGCTGGAATGAAGCGGTTATTGCTGAAACTGAGGCTCATTTTGAGGCAAAAGTTAAAGTGTCCTTCAAAAGTGTTACTGAAATGTTAGAGCGGTGCTAGAATGATTATGTGGCTTTTGATTATGTGGCTTTTGATGTGGCTTTTTTCGATGAATAAAGCTGGCCTAGCCCAGGTGTTAGTTTAGCGATGGCATTCAGGAAATACGCCGCTCTGACGGTCGTGAGTAGAACCAAAGACTACAGAATACTATAAGACGTGTCACTCGCTCATTTTTCGACATCTGAGAAATCTCGCCGCCCGCTAGCGACAGCGGGTAATTACCAGCCGAGGTAGTACAGTGTGTCGCTTGAAGTTACCAGTTCTCGTCGCACACGAGATATAAAGGTTGTCCGTATTGTTTGGTATTGTCAAAGACTACAGAATCGGTAAACTTTGGTATTGTGATTGTGTTGTGTTCGTTCGGAGTTCGAAATATTTATTTTGTGAAAATGTCGACGTATTGCTCAGTGGATGGTTGTCTGAGTACGGTGGGGAGCCCAGGTATTTCGTTTTTCCGCTGCCCAAAGTACAGTGAAAGGTATGCATTCAATATATTCACCATTAATTTTTATTTTACCTATCTATACCTTTTATGGTTTTGTTGTATAAAATTATTCATATCGAAATATACCGCCGGCATTTGCCAATCCAAACTCATTTCAATCTTTTTTCAAAATGTTCAGTTTATCGATTGATATACTTGAATTTTTTTTTAGGTGTCAACGTTGGAAAAATGTATTAGGCTTCATTGGGAATCATAGATATGCTAATCTTACCCCAGAGCAGAGTCACAATAGAATTAAAATTTGCAGCTTACATTTTAGAGCCGATGATATTGTGAATTCTCGTATTCATAGCTATGCTGTTCCTTCATTGCGTCTGCCTCAAGATGGTTCTCAGAAAGGTTGGTTCAGTGAAGTTTATAGATTCAAATGATGAAAAAATCTTATTCCACTTTTTAACATATGAAATTTACAATATCAATTTTGTTGTTTAAACCTTCCAGATGATGATGACATTGCCGGTACTAGCAAGGATTTTATTTACATTGATGCTCAGGTTCAAACGGATCAATTAGGATCACGAGGTGAAATATCTTTTCGTTATATTATATACTTACCTGATCTATTTTTATATGCTTCGGAAACAAAAACGATGACAAGAAAACAATTATTGAAAGTACGTACATCTTTCTTTTCGATGAATGCAGCCAAACATCTGCTAAACTCTCTTCGGGAACTCCAAGAAAAGTGGCATTACGAAAAAAAATTGTATCACTTGAGAAAACAGTAGCTTCAACATCGAAAAGAGCACTGGACGAAACCGGAATTACTCTGGATGATGTTTTCAAGTTTCTGGATCGAAAATATCCTGAGCAATATTGTAAGCTCTTGAAAGCACAGCTTTCTTTGATAAATAAAGCACCAAAAGGGTCCAGGTATAGTGACGAATTCAAACAGTTTGCATTGACTGTTTATTTTCTTGGTCCGAAAGCGTACAAAAAATTTTCAACAATTTGTAGATTACCGTCAAAAAGTACACTTCATCGTTTCACGAAAAATTGGATTGTTGAACCAGGCTTCAACGATTTTATTTTTCGTGTTATTGAATTCAGGATTGGGCTCATGAAGGAGAAAGAAAGAGATTGTATTTTATGCCTAGACGAAATATCTTTGAAATCTCATCTTTATTATGATATTTCCAGAGACAAAATAGTAGGTTTCCAAACGAGTTTGAATGGGACCTCTACTGACATAGCAAGTAGTGCTCTAACAGTAATGGTCAGAGGTTTGGCAAGCAATTGGAAAATATCACTTGCATACTTTTTCTATAAGACATCAGCAACTTCTGATAATTTGAAAGATATTTTGTTCAAAACGGTACGAAGATGCAAAAGTATAGGCCTAAATGTCATGGGGGTGGTTTTCGATCAGGGTTCAAATTTTCAGAAGTTGGTGAAAACTTTGAATGTTACAGACGAAAATCCCATATTTCTGATAGACGATCATAAACTTGTATATTTGTTTGATATCCCGCACTTACTGAAGTCGACACGAAACAATTTGTTTTCCTATCAGTTTTGACTTCAGGGTGGAGAAACAAGAAAACATTACATAGAAACAATGTATAATTATGATAGAACTAAACAATATAAATTGGCTCCTAAACTTAATAATGACCACATTTATCCAAATAATTTTCAAAAAATGAAAGTCAAGTTGGCTTCCCAAGTTTTGAGTCACTCTGTAGCCGTGGCTATGCACACATACATTGACTTCAATATTTTGTCCAAGGAAGCATTAGTTACTGCTGATTTCATTAAAAAAAATGAATGATCTTTTTGATTTATTGAATTTGAGCAATTTTGAGAAATGTCAGGCTTTTATGGGAACGGAAATGCAGATGAAATGTCTTCAAGAAGCCTATGTCATGTTTCAAAATCTCCAAGTAAAAAAACACGATGGCAAAAATGTCACGAAACAATTGAAATTCATTTATGGGTGGAAGTTGACTTTGAAAGCAGTTTTTGCCTTGTGGGAGATGTTGAAAGAACGCGATTATAAATATTTGTTCACGCGTAATTTGAATCAAGATTGTTTGGAGAATTTTTTTGGACAGATCAGAAATTGTTCCGGCAACGCAAAGAATCCAACACCCATACAGTTTTGTAGAGCTTTCAAAAAAATATTTGCTTTGAAATATTTTGATTCTAGTGAAGGTGCTAATTGTATGGATGATGTTAATGACGTTTTGTTAAGTTTGACGCCAGAATTAACTGAACAATGTCGATACATCCTTGCTAGACCCGACATTCCAAACTATGCTCCTCTGAAAGTTTTCACTCGAGATTATAAGAACCTTAAAAGTCCCGAAGGAAACGCTCTTGTCTATGTCACAGGATACCTCATGAAAAAATGTCTCATGCAACATTCGTGTGACATTTGCATACATTTTAGCAAATCCTCAGAAAACCTTCTTGATCAAGATGTAATTTTCTGTAAGCTAAAGGCTTACAGTACCGACAAATCATCGTTTGGTGGATTAACCGTACCATCAAGAGATATTGTTGACCATGTAATAGAGATGGAAAACATATTCATTGAAAATTTTGATAAAATCGGCAGTGAGAAGGGAATTGGACAGTATTTGAAAACAAAATATTCGAAAATTCTTTTCTCACATCCATGTCAAAAATTCCCCTTCGATTATTATATATCTTTATATACAAGAGTTCGGATATACTTTACTTTAAAATTCATGAACCAGGACATGAAGATTGTTAGGAAACATAAATCATGCAATGTAAAATTGAATATTTTAAATCATTTATAAACATATAACATTATATAATTGTATTATTTTTGTTAATAAAACATGTTTTCCTGAACGTGTTTATCATTTCATCAGTAAATCACTCTGATCTGTTTCTTAGATCATTTATTCATGAGTTTATCTATCATGTTTCTAGAAGTTGATCGACAAACAACTACTTTCGTATCTTTGTTTATTGTCTGATACAACCGAGCAAGCGAAGTTTCAACTTCGGAACGTCCCCTGTAGATATCGCGAATAGGAACTGCCCTCGTATAACTGTCATGCGGCCGGCGGCTTCCGGACATCGTTTGTCGGCGATATGATTTATGGAAATCGCAAAAAATGCAATCCTGAGCCGTACCGACAAACGAATTCCTTGGAGTGAACCAACTTATAGTATTCGGTAAACTTTGGTAGAACACGTGTCTGGTAAATATCAGAAAAGTCTTACTCGAATAAGATTGCATGAAGCATTTCATTGAATGTCTTCATCAAGCGCCAAATCAGTTAAGATTGAAATAGCCAGACTTCATTTCTGAAATAACATTCATTATGTCACATATTGAATTTGCAGTTATTCGTATTTTCCGCTCATTCTGTTTTCAGAAATGGATTCTATAAATTCAAAAATTTACTACTTTCTTCTGGAAATTTATATTGCAACACTCCTATGTATACCGATTCAAACGTGAAAGTCAGGTTTGATAGACCTCTTTTTCATTCATAATTTTTATTTTTCAGGCTGTTTCTTGAAAACTTTGGAAACGTCATAAAATAAAAGAATCTGTATTATTAGTTCATAATAGCATCAGTAAATTGATTATATTGTCAAATATGGAAAATGATCATGAAATATTTCAAATTCATTCAAGCGAATACATGAATTGAAAGATGATCCATCCAACCCCAACTTCAATATTCTGAAACAAAAACACTCATTATTTAGAATTCCATCTATTAATATTTCAAGTTTATAGACATCAGAATTGATACGATCACAAGATATAGAAATATAAAACAATCTCCAAATACACGAACTTTGCACAGGTTGCATACTGAGCATTTTACCTTAGTACAGTTCGAATCAAAGTTGCAGTGTCAGCGTATAAATCTTCATAAATATTTAGGGAGGTCAATATCATCAACAGACAATATTGAGAAATTTATTCAGTATCTATTGATCTACAGAAAAGGTTCCAGCAATGCAGCACATCTCCTTTTCTTCGATCCTGCTGGGTGGCAGTATAATGTGAGTTTTTGGAGATTTACGTGTATTTTTGATTAACATTTTAGTATAAGTTTATTCCTGAAGTATTTTCGAAAACGACGAAACATGTTTCGTTACAATAAATATTTAATTAGGTTTCTAAATCAGTTCTTCCATTATTTGGATGAATGATGAATGGTTGAAACAGCGAATAAAATCCTCTCGTACTGAGTTGCGACAATAGGCTATGTTTCTCGTCAACAGAAATTATTTCTTGCTCGGACACATCGTGATATAATTTCTCAGTGTTCATCCCTGTTACTTGAAATTTTATCAGCGAATTTTTCTTTCAGACTCACCAGAATGGAAAAATGAATTTCCTATAAGCAACTCATTCAGGCTGAAATAACAAGAATGTGATAAGAGTCCATCACACTCTGCTTAGTTGCCATCATGCAAAGCCTAAGGCTAATCCTCCCCTTATGAAATATCAGCGAATATGCAGGCGCGTCAGATAGAAATTCCACATCTGATTATTGAAAGTCACATGAAGTTCTCTAAAGTTTCGTCTAATTCTATTCATTTATAACTTTGATGTCATTTGTTTGGTGGAATAATTTTCGAACAGAATTTATCCGATGCCGATGGTGAAATTTAGTAAGTTGAACTTCTTGGATGGAGAAACGGTATGGCGAAGTTTGGACGAAAACTTATTTATTTGTGTGTGCGAGACTCTAGTGAGTATGTACGTGAATTAGGCAAATGATATCAACTACTTCTTTGTTCTTTCCAGGATTTTCGTTCTCACCAATTGAGAGTGAAACAAAAATGTTATTTCAAAAAAACAAATTGAATCACTGAAAAAATCATTGAACAAAATAATAAAAAAAAATCGATTCAGAAATTTCGTAGTGTATGGTCCATTACCGTTCAATAATCAACAAGAAGTCTGCCAAATTGAAATAGAGTAGAAAGATCAGGGCAGGTAAATAGGACTTATGTTAGTTCAGCATTTCAGAAGAGATTTTCACATCCAGCATGTGAAAAACAAAAAAGAGGCTCACTCGAAAAATTCACATATGTCGGTGAATTCTTGAATACGAGTTGAAAGCACAACAATAGAACCTACTATACTGTACTGTAACAGAACAATTAGAAATCAAATAATCAGTATGAGAAAAAAACTATACCCCAACGATCTGCAAAATATATCTCATCAAAAGTATATTATCAGATATTCTCAATTCAATTGAAACAAGTTCATCGATTCGTACAGTGGGTTATAGATATCAATTCTCTGAATATTAACTATATGGAGATCTCTTATGAAATAAAGGATAGCCGTTTCATTGAAACAACATTTTAACCCACAATTCATAATGAATTGAATTTCCCCTCCGCAATCGAAATATATTCATCTATTCAAATAACACTTCATTGTGAAATGTTCACTGAATAGTTGACAAAACCGCAAAACGTGTTTCGCCATACAATTTTATCTAGTTAGTAGTTTCACAGTACGGAAATACTTCAGGAAGATTTAATATAGCAAAAGAAGTGTTTCGGTTTCGCAAACTGTCAAGTGAAAATTTTACAATAAACATAATTGAATGAATCAAAATCAGGCGTCAATGAAATCAAACATATCAATAAATTCGATGCATAAAAATTAGAAAATGGGTTACTTCCACTGAACTTCAACAATATATATGTTTTGATTTTTTATATTGCTAACGTTACCTTAACTTCTTTCTCTTATATGTATCAATGATATTCGTGAGGTATATTTTCTGTGTTTGTTTTCATGTAATTTGTGTACTTATAAATGAACTACCTTGCTTGAGTACACAATCCTACGTATTCTGAAAAAATATACTATGTTACTTTGAAGTAGTTTATAGGACTCAGTTGAAACTAATGAAAAAATAATTTTGTTGATATGGAATTTTTATATTCATATTCATGGCAATGATCATTGCGTCATTCATTGAACTGAAGATAATTCATTACTCTGCATGTATTTCAAATGAATCCACAAGTTGTTTCTAACATTAGTAATTCAATTGTTGTAGTTGTAGACAATTTGAAAAGTTTTTCAATGTTGATTGTATTTTCATGTCCTCCGTTTTACGTTCAATAAAAAACATACATGAATTTACGACGAGGATTGTAATCAACCATCATCCTCGGCTGCCCATTATTTGATTGTCAAACTACAAAAATTGGTTACGACTGATAAAAAACATATATCGTCAATTTGTCTACAATATTCAATGCAGAGTTGTTCCAAATCAAAGAATTTGGCAAAAAATTACAAAAACTACAAAAATATGGTTCTTTCAGTATTGAATCAAAATGAGTGAAGAACATTGTATAAAGTTCTCCATTATAATTTTTATATTTTTCAGATTGTGGAAGGTAACAATTACCCAAAAAAGGTCGATAAAAAACTGATTTTAGCATACTACTGAAAGTATTTCAAAAACAACGAAGTGATCTTTTGTTTTCGAAAATAACTTCACAAAAGCAAGTTTTTCATTCGATAATCATACAAAGCGAGTAAATGTTGATTTTTCGAAACTATCACTGTTTGAAAATCATGATTCTCGACGTGAAAAATTCACATGTTATTTGAAAAGGTTTTAAAACTATTGTAGGAGATTCACATAGTATTCCCATTAGAACTGAGTATTACAATAGTCCAGCAGAATTTTGGAGTTCACAGAGAACTTCTGAAATATTCATCTTATGAATATCTCATGGAAACATTCGAACAATTACTGATTCTCAAACAGCACTATTCTTCAAATAATTTTCGAAAGGATTCCCAGAAAAATTCAGAGTTTACAGCAGCTCTCAAACGTGATTAGCAGAATGTGAATTCACTATCCAATATCCTTGAGAACAAACACTTTCAGTTTTGATGAGATCCCTGCTAAAGTCATTGCCCAAGAGGCTCCAAAAAAAAAAGGCAAAGAACTCACTCAATGAACATGTTCGAGTCACAAAAATTCCAACGCATATGTTGGTAACAGACGTACTCGTTCTGAGCATAAATCCTCTAATTTTCGACACAGATCTCGTTGTCGACCTCATCAGACCAACTTGAAACCTATAGTCATTAAAAATCTCTGCCTGATGTGTAGCAAGGATAATCACAAAGCAAGTAAGTGATTGCCGAATTGACAAATCGAAATGCACAAAATGCTCGAAAGTAGGTTGCAACAGTATGCTTTTTAACTTCGATGGTATGCCATCGAACAATTTGTTGTGTAACTGACAATTCGATTTCAAAAAATTTACTTTGAAATGTATAAAATTTTGAGTTAGATCCAGATTTCAATGAAGATAGTGTGAAAAAACTTGAATAAGTCTATCAAGCATTCGCTTGTTGTGAAACTAACAATTCAATTTCGAAAAATTCACTCCAAAATGTATTATATTTCGAATTAGATTCAGATGTCAATAATCATAGTGTGGAAAAACTTGAATAAGTCTATCAAGCTTTAGATGTTGACGATCCATTCAAACCAAAATTCTGACCAATATCTAGTTGATGTTACATTCAACGAAGATCTCTACCGATTTTAGGTAGATTTTGGCGCGAATTCTTTCTGTTAGCTAACAATGATTTCGTGATTCATTTTCAGTCATTATCTCGAAAACAGATACTGGACTTCGTCTTTGCATTGACTTTAAGTGAGGTGTCAATACATATTTTTCACGCCCAATTCGACGTATTGATGACTTTATCGACAGTTTACGTAATTCTCTATATTTTGTGAGCTGGATTTATGAAAGGCCATCAACATGTTGAAGTTGATAAGTTCAATAATACAGACTATCACATTTCATCGAAAAACATATAGTGTTCAACGCACAAGTTTTGGAATTGGAGTAGGTCCATTCGAGTTCAATTATTCTCCGTCTCAAATCCCAAAAAGACTTCTGTAAATGATGACATATTTTGATGTTATCTGCCATAGTGAACCAATGAAAAAATGTATGGAAAATTCACAAGATCGTCTTTCGTCGACTTCCTGATTCCAATCTACATCTCAACAAAAAAAATCAGTAACAAATTCAACAAAATCTTCAAATGTAAGATGAGCAGTAGAGCAAGTGCCTCGACCATCCAATATAGAGAAAATCAAACGCTCGTTAGAACTTGTCTCTTACTACTCCCGTTCTCCACAAGTTGTCATTTCAGTAGGCAGACGTTCTAGAATACCTATTCGAAGAATTTCATTTACTAGCCCCATAATGATAAAGACATCGAAAGACTATATGAAAATGCAGGTATTGTGCTCTCATTGGATCAAATTATGCTGGAATTCTTGTCCACTCATTGGATCCGCCAAAAAAAAAATGGAAAAGGATCAATATTGATCATGGGGAACCATTGAATGAGTATTTTCTAATGGATGTAGAATCTAAATTGGCAGAATTCAAACTGATCAAAAAAAACCATCCAGTCACACAACAATTTCTCTATTGGAGAATAGATTTGCTTTCCATGGTTATCCAAATGTTATAGTATCAGATAATATATTAATATTCCAAAGAGAAGAATTTTGGAACATCCGTTCAACTTACGGAATTATTCGATAATTCATTGCTCCTGGACATCCTGCTAGAAGTGATCTCGCCGAACGCTACATTCAAATATACAAAAAATCAATTTAGCACCATCACTGATGATCCGTCCTCAATTTTTAAAAAAGTTAAGTATATTTTATTACGGTACAGAGTAACACCTGTGCTTTGTGGGAAATCTCCAGCAGAATCATATTCTCATCGGAAGATTTGGATTCGATCAGATGCAATTTCCCCTCTTCTAACACGCTCGATACAGAAAAAACCAGGTTACGTCACGACGTTTCGATTGTTAGTATTCACAATCGTCTTCGGGTGATAACTGATCAAATCAATTTATATTATATTAGACAATGGAAGTCCGAACTGATGAAATACATTCTTCAGTACATTTCCTTATAAGAGACTCAGGCTGCGATGGCGACTGCGGGACGGTGCAAAGCGGGGCAATGAGGAGAAGTATCTCGAAGGGCACGAAACAACACCGCTCATTTCGTCACCTATACTGTCTGTGTTGTTGTATGCATCGCCACAGGTTAGTCGTTGCGTCGCCTCGCCACACTTATGCCATCGCGTTGGCTTGCTATCGCTTGGCCGTCGCCATTTTCGTACCCGCAGCCAAAAGGAATGAAGCAACCACCTGTTCGATTCCAGGATTATGATATGTAGTTGATACCCGTTCCCGATTATAGGAGAAGATTGTGTTGATTTTGTCATCATTCCAAATATATTTCCAATCAATACAGTAAACTGTATTGTACAGTACAGTAAACTTGCAAATTTTGTTCGAATTAAGAGGCAAATATTTCTAGGAGAGATTATTTTTGAGAAATAAAGGTTTTGGATCTCTACTTCTCCATCTTCATACAAGCAAAATGTGGGAATCTTCCCAAGAAAGGAAGGAAGCAATCAATTTCAATCGAAGTTACTCTATACATAGATGTGTTGTGTTAATTATGCAAATAAGTAATTTATCAGACACAAATTGAAAGAGAATATCCCCCTGAAACGGCTATTCTCATATAAACATTGAATTACACGAAAGAAAAATACTTTCGGAAAGAAATACTTTCATATAAACACTGATTTGATTTGAAAGGGTTATATTTTCGGGAGTGATTAATTTTTGGGAAAGAAAGTTTTTGGCTTTCTACTACTCCATCCTGATACAGAAAATGTGGTAATCTTCTAAAAAATGGAAGGAAGTAATCAATTTCAAAAGAAGTAACTGTATACATATATGTGTAGATCATGCAAAGAAGTAACTTTTAGACACAAATCTGGAAGAAAAAGCCTTCCTGGAACAGCTACTCTCATATAAACATTGAATTACACTTGAGAAAAATTCTTTCGGAACAAATACATTTATATGAACACTGAATTATACAGAAAACACTTTTTTCTACTTAGTTTTTATTTCAAATATTCGTTATGAAATAAAATCAGATACCATTCACAGGGTTTCTACACTATATTCTGAATGAAAATAAAAATTTCACTTACATGGAACACTGTCATGCTCACTGGTAGACATCGATGTTTCGTCGTAAGATACTTACCTTAGGGCTCTTCAGTACCAATCTGGTACTGAATGTGTGCTTTTTCTTATAATGGTAACCAGATTGGTTCTGAAGAGCCCTTAGGCAAGTGTCTTACGGTGAAACATCGATGTCTACCAGTGAGCATGACAGTGTTACATGCAGTGGCGTAGTGTATTGGGAGCGGGAGGGGCGGCCAGCCCCGGGTGGAACATTTTAGGGGGCGGCAAAATTTCACAAAATATATTTTGTAAATATTTGAACCATTTTATACTTTAACGCAACTATGAATTCAGACCGATTGAAAAGAGCACGGAATTTTTCATTACTTTTTCAGTGACTTATTCGGGGCATCCCCTTTCTTTGAATGATATTTTGTAGCGAATGGTAACACCGTCTATACTGACTTGCGGGGATTCCCCGTATTTTATTTTGTGCTTGGATTGTTTATGACTCATTATCAGCGGGAATGACTTCTGTTACATATATATTAGGTTCAATATAGTTTGTTACGTCCCTTCAACGTGATGCTTTGACAATTCAGACAGCACTAAATGTAATCTAGACGACGCGACGTATCTTTTGAAATTGACTAGCAGACTTTCAAGCTGGAACAACTCCGACTGCGGATTTTTGTTGCTGCTACAGGCAACGAAAATAAATTAATTAATGCAGACTCACTTGAATTATTGAAATATATTGTAAAATATAAGCTGGAAGACACTCTGCCCAATATTTTAATCATGCTGCGAATATTTTTCACAGTTGTCATAAGCAATACCAGCTGTGAGAGAAGTTTTTCGAAATTGAAAATAATTAAAAACTATTCGTGATCGACAATGAGTAGTCTAAGACTAACAAATTTGGCTATTTGAAGGTGATTGACAATGTTTCATGATGAATTTCACTAGTTCGGACTTCCATTGTCTACTATATAAAATGATTTGAAATCCCTGAAACAACTTAAAATGAATTGAAAATGAATAGCTGAAAATAACAATTATATAAACCAAAATGAACCTGAAATGTAATAATAGTGAAATGAAATACAAGTAATAATAGAACAGTTGAATAAATAAAAATAAAGAAATGAAAAAGAAAATAAAAATAAAAAGTGGAGAGATTCCAAGTCACGTTAATTCACGACGTTTCGATTGTTAGTATCTACAATCGTCTTCAGTCATCACCCGAAAACATGTAGAAATCATAGTAAATATTCAATATGTCTACCTTCAGACATTACGCATGCGTCAAGACGTCGGCGCATTGAGCCACGTATTCGCTCAAATATTCCTGGAGTCTCTCTGATTACCCTGCACGCATCGATGATGCGGTTTCTTAAGTCCTCTTCATCGCGAACAGGAGTACGATAAACCAAATGCTGTAAATGACCCCAAATAGACAAATCGAGAGGATTGAGATCCGGGGATCGAGCGGGCCAGGTCTGTGGTCCTCCTTGCCCTATCCACTGATTTGCATATGTTTCAGTTAAATGCTGACGTGCTTCTTGACTAAAATGGGCGGGAGCCCCATCATGCATAGAAAACATATCCCTTCTGACGCCCAAAGGAACTTCCTCCAGCAGCACTGGATGCACTTCTCTTGAAAATTGAACTTATGCCTCACTATTTGATAGAGGAGGTAGAAAATGAGGCCCAATTAAATCATTCCCAATAACTCCGAGCCACACGTTAAGAGAAAACTGTTCTTGATGGTTAGTTTCGACAATAGCGTGAGGGTTTTTATCAGCCCATATGTGGTAATTATGAAAATTAATAATCTTGTCCCGAGAAAAACTACATTCATCTGTGAATTATACCGTCTTCAGAAAGTCACAATTTCTTCTAATCATTTCCAGCATCCAATTGCAAAATTCAAGACGGTTCGGAAAGTCTCGCGGTAACAGTTGCTTGTACTCGTTGCAGATGGTAAGGGTATAGGAGTTGTTCCATTAAAATTCAAAATACCGTCATATGATCAACATTTAGCTGGAAAGTAATCTTTCTAATACTGGTAGTAGGTTGTTCTTCAATCAAATTAAGTATTGCTTCCTCAAGCTGTGGTGTTCGTACTTCTCGATGGCGACCACAATCCTGCGTTCTTTTGTCGAATGAACCATATTCTCGTAATCGTTGATGAAGTCAAGCAAATATTTTGTTAGAAGGATGCTTCCGTTGAAGATACATTTCAGCATATCTTCTAGAAGCTTCTAACCTATTCCCCTGCGACAGACCGTAAACGTAATGCATATCAGCCATTTCCTCATTTGTGAATGTCATTTTAATAACAAGTGAATTAATAAAGTGACAAATTAAGAACAGAACAACAACGCACAATTAGTATTGATTCAATTTCGAAAATTCACACTTACAGCGTCATACAAATGTAATTGTCACTATCGCTAATAGCGACCTACTAGATAGATTAGTTTCGTATTTTCACATTTATAAAGATGTATCTCTGTAGTTTTTCATAAAATAATTTTTTGTTGCGAACTGGTTTATTTTGGGCAAAATTCCAAGAGACATTTTCTGTTTAGAATGAAACAGGCTATCGGAAATTAATTTTTAAATGGTAAACAAATGATAAGACAAAAAGTTACATTGGAAATAAATTTTAGGGGTTACGTTTTCCACTCCTTATAACCATGGAGTGAATCAAATAAATTTCTGGCTGTCTTTTCTGTCTGGGTGTCTTTTTAGTGTTTCAAAACGTCAGGTTAATTTCAATATTGTAATTTTTTTAGTGCATATGAAAAAAATTGTTATACAAATTTTATGTACCCCCTTTAAGGGGCTGTATCTTAACAAGGGATGCTCCAAGGACATTCCTTTAGATGAAAGATCCTATCTTTTTTTCGATGAGGAATCACCTCCTCAAATGTTTTACACTCATTTAGTTACATTTAGTTACATAGTTATTCATATTTGTATAGTACATATTTAATTGAAATACCCAATTAAGAGGGCGGCAAAACTGTCTTCTTCCCTGGACAGCCGATACCCACGCTACGCCACTGGTTCCATATGAGTGAAATTCTTATTTTCATTTAGTATATAGTATAAGAACCTTGTGAATGGTATCTGATTTGATTTTATAATGAATGTTTGGAAAACAAACCGAGTAGAAGAAAGAGTTTTCTCTATAATTCAGTGTTCATATGAAAGTATTTGTTTCGAAAGAATTTTTCTTTCGTGTAATTCAATGTTTGTATGAAAGTAGCTGTCTCAGGAAGGCTTTTTCATCCAGATTTGTGTCTGACAGTTACTTCTTTGTATGATCTACACATCTATGTATACAGTAACTTCTTTTGAAATCGATTACTTCCTTCCTTTCTTTGGAAGATTCCCACATTTTCTATATCAACATGGAATAGGAGAAAGCCAAATGTTTGCTTTTCCATGAACACTGAATTATAGAAAAAAACACTCTTTTTTATTCAGATTGTATTCCAAACATTCGTTGTGAAATTGAATCAGCTATTATCCACAGGATTGTTACACATCCGATGTTTCGCCGTAACATTATAATGTTGAATTTGTCTTCTCATTTCAAGAAGAGAAATTGTTAAGAATTTACTGTAATATGTTATTTATATTTTATAAAAAAAGTTATTGAGCTCAATATTTCAAAATTTCTGGATATCAACAGATTTCAGAACAATCTGTGATTGTGTGTTCATCTATCAAATGAAATAAGTAAAAAAAGTTTTATGTCGAACGGTTTTATTGAAAAAAAAGATATTAATAATGTAGATAATGTACTAAAAGCTAAAACATTTTTGGGAAGGTCCTAGGAAGCAGTCATCACATCACTCACCTCAGTAATCTACGGTATTGACCAGATGAAAATAATTATGAAATAGTTGGGCGTAGTATTAACATATTTACTCAGGTTACGCTGTCAACAGAAAGGGGGTCAAACTTCAATTACTGAATTTGACCTTAACAAATAGGGCAAGCTGAACAAAATTAAATTAACAAAAATGATACCTACAAGTGGCGAAGTGGAAATGAAGTGTTGGAATTAACGGGTGGACTTTGGAATGAGTATCACGACGAGAACGGCCCAACTACCCTATCAAATAGTCGCATGTGACAATTACTTTTACCATTTTACTGTTTTTCGTAAAGTCCAATTCAGTGAACATGTTATTTGCAAAATGTCGGTCATGTGATGAATTTCGTGAGACTTCTATGACTTACTGTGATAGATCAGAATAATTCTAGGCAATTATGTTCATGATGAGTTGATTATAAAAATAATTGTGTTAACATGATCCTCATCTTCATGAAGTTCATAATGGGATGTGATTCAAACAACATTCTCATATTACTGGAGTTTTTTCCCAACACATAAACGTTATTTTAACACCTCGATATGTGTTTCGATCACCAAGTGATCATGTTCAAGAGGAAGATCAAACTAATCATACTTACAAAATCATCCTTATTTATTTATAACATATATACATTTTCTAGATACCTGGTTGATTCCACAGTATTGCCTTATCAACTAGTATTAAATTAAGTTTACAATGTTCCTTATGGAATAGTCAGGTGAATCTAATAATTTAAATATTATTTCAACAAGCTATATAGTTATTGATCATCATCGTTATTCACAATATTATTATGTTTACTTATTTCTACACTAGGATAGGCTGTCTGTCCATAATATTTTGTATCGCAGTCCTTATATTCAATTTCGTCAGTTTCAGACTTTTCCGAGTTCTCGACTTTGTCTTTTGGACTTCCTAAAAGGCTGTGTAGTGTCGATAAAAATATATAATCTCAATGAAGAACGAAAGAAACGTAATATTATTAATGATTTTAATGATGATAATTGGTTTTTATACCCAGAATGATTCAATGAATATGAAACTGAAACGGGAAAGGCTGCAGATCACTCTATTGTATCAAGAGATGCAATCTATGGTTTTTCATTTTAGGTAAAAAAAAAAATTAAAACAAAGATAGGAAGAAAAGAAAAGAAAAATTTTTCAAAACTAATTAGAAACCAGTCCAATGTTAAGGAATGAATGTACCGAATATAAAATTGTGTCAATGGTATATTAGACTTAGGTAGGTATAAATGTGCAGAAAAATGAAGAAGTGATGTTACGAACCATTAATCTCATTGATAATGAGTGAACATTAGATTTCCTTGAAATATTTTCGTTTCAGGGCTATCTAGAATTTTTTCACAGAGATCAGTTCAAATTCGTAAGTGATTGAGTTGTACTGAGTTGACCAAATTGGTCACTTCTGAAGGGAAACTGGGAAAAATACAGAAGCAGCAAACAATTTGTATCACGAGAGGTATTCAGAGAAAAGTTAACCTGTCAGAGACATTTTGGCAAGATTGTGATGTGTGGATTAGGTTGTAATATTTTATGAATCGAATAGAGACAAAGAGTTGAAACAAATAGGTTTTTCAAGAGCTGTTGAAAATAAGCCCAAAACGTCAACAAGAAATTTGAAAAAATCGACAGGCAACAACATCATTATTATTATTGTTGAAGTTTCATTTATTAGTAGTCATGGTATAAATTGTCATCAGTTTTAATTACTGCTGTCAAAAGCTCTCTCAACATTTGATAGCTACTAATGCAGCCTCGTCCAAAGCCCATTTGATCAAAATGTGCGTTTCATATTTCATTTGAAAAAATAGTTTTCTACACCATTGAATTCAACGTAAAAAGTGATTCATAGACACAAGAAATTATTGACAGGAAAAAAGTTATAGCAACATGGTGTTACTCAGAAACGATGATAGATTTCGTTATGCGGTTTCCACCATAAGGTTTGTCATTTTTGACCCTCTTTGTCATAATATTTGACTCTCAGATACCGCCATCCGTTTTTGTCTATCAAGTTTCAAAACTGGAGTTTTTCTTTAAAAGTGTCCAATTTGGTTCACACTGTGTATGTAGAGGGCATCAGTGTTTTCTTGTAACGAATGTTGATGTTGTGAACATCTGAACGATATGAAAATTTCTTGTATCAATATTTGGCAGCTTTTTTGTGATGCCTTCATGACACAGAATCGCAGCATGTAATGATTTTCGTTTTGCCATATTTAGCCAGTTGGTACCATTGAGTTTATGTGATATAAGTTAATTACGTCTTATGCCGTGTATTGAACGTAGACAATTGTTTTGAACAACCTGAATTCTTAGTTTGCCTTTATAATCATTGCATAGCCTATACACTGCTTTTTCAAAATTGAATCTAGATAATACAAGAGATTCACATAATATGGTTTCTACTATTTTGTTGAGATATTGTTTGTTGGTATGACTTTGTGTGATGTTCTTTTAGACACGCATTAATTGATGTCATGTTTGGAATCAACAATGACTTCTGAATTTTTTGCATGTTCAGTCAGTGCAACCACATTCATGTCTACAGTTAATAGGAAGACATTCGGTGCTCTCTTAGCCACAAACTGAACAAAACTGAACATTTCATAGCATTGATTTTGAGAGAATACCGCTTAGAGAAAGTTATCAATGAGGCTATGTTTTCATTTTGTATCTGCATTGTGGTATTTATGTTCGATGGGTGGAACAAAAAATGTATTTGTGTATCATCGACGATGTTCATTTTGGAATATACAACTACGTTCACAAAGTTCAAGATATATAATGTAAATAAGAGATGACATGAAATCGAGTCTTGTGGAACTCCGCGATTTATCTCCTATGGCCTGTATCCCAAATCTTCTAATTTGATTCTTTGCACTCGTTTGCTCAAATGGTTTTTGAAAAATTGAACCGCGTATTTGAAAAAGCAATGGATTCAACAATAGTGAGGACAACAACATGATTCATCGTATCGAAAGTTTTCGAAAAATCAAGCATAACAAGTGCTGTAGGTTTCTTATGGTCGAATGCACTGAGAACATCATCTGTAATATTCAAGATTGGCGTTTCACGAATATGAAATGGGCTAAAGTTCGATTGTGTTTCTGGTTAAATGTTTTCAATAGAAAAGAATTCAGGAAGATAATTGTGAATCAACCTATCAAATAACTCAGAAACAGCTGGCAGAATGCTGATTGAACGCAAATCGTTGAAATTTTCTGGATCACTTTTTTCTGGAAGGAGTATGACCAAGACTTTCTTCCAACAATTTGGAAAATCACCTGTTTGAATGCGTACACTTGTTATGTGTGCTAGGTGAGGTATTATGGAAGGGCAACACATAATCAATAATCCAATATTTATGACATCTGAGCCTTGAGTGTTGCTTTTCACAGTGTATATGATTATTTGTACATCCATTACGCTTATTAACTGAAACGAAAACTCGAAACCATTCTATTTCCTATTATTTTTATAAAATTCTGAAATTTCAGAATTTATTACCAAGTTGAATTCACATGAAAATTATTGAGTACATCAGGTTTCTCAAGCTCATCTGGAATATCTGTAGTTTTTTTTATTTATGTTGAGGATACCTAGTATTTTCCACACTTCCACAGAATGTTTTTATAGGTTTTTATATGCTAGAGTGGTAAACGTTTTTAAAGATTTATAATATTTATAATG
The DNA here is from genome assembly GCF_025532065.1 of Leptinotarsa decemlineata. Taxonomy (NCBI): domain Eukaryota; kingdom Metazoa; phylum Arthropoda; class Insecta; order Coleoptera; family Chrysomelidae; genus Leptinotarsa; species Leptinotarsa decemlineata. Next base: position 1,073,881 of record NW_027412586.1, read on the forward strand.
CCCTCCATTTTTTGGTCGTTTTCATCAATAGTCGTATATCATCTGTAATCCATGGAAAATGAGATTATTTTATTTCAGTAGTTCTCAGTGGAGCATGATGGTTGAAGATCGAAAGAATGGAGAATTGAGAAGTTGCAGTTTCTCATTCATACCATTCAGATTGTAAATCAAAGTGAATGGTGCAAGCTGGATATCTGAGTGGAAATTTTCTGAAGAAAAAATTACCTGATGACTTTGAATATTTCCATTTCTTTTTGGTGCAGAGATTACTGACTCAGCGTATATGAGTTCATTATTCAACATCTATTTTTAACTTTGCTTATGACTCAACGGGTAGGTGACTCAATGAATTGTGAAAGTCCGTAGGCTTCAAGTATACAATTTAAGTTTTTGGAAAAAGGAATGTTGGTCGACAGCATGTCAATTTAAAAATCACCTGAACAATTAACTTCATACTTCATAAGATTTTGAGATGGATGAGAAAAAAATTATTCAAGGCCAGTGATGAACTCATTAGTAGGAGTACTTGGTGGTCTTTATACTAATCCAGTCACAGAAACTTGAGTATTCATGTGCAGTTCAGTCCACAATATGCGATATTTGAGGGTTTTGCTGATGCAGAAACACGAACCATCCCTCTCCTCGAGCGCCTATCTTTTTTCACCAGAGTGTATCTTTGATCTCTGATAACTCATTTACCTTTGAAGTCAACGAGGTTTCTGACAGACCTATTACAAAAATATTTATCTGATGATGATACATGTGTCTCAGAAACATCAAACTTTGTGATCAGATACCTTATATTCTAATTAGCAATTTCAATTGATTTAGATATTATGAAATTGAATTATTGAAAGTATGATCATGAGTTGATATCTTGTGGATCTGTCACTTTTAATGCTGGACACTGAGGACAAGTCAAGCTGTAACGCTTTACATGTTCTTCATTTTGGGATGATTCTTTTTGGTGTCAACTTCCTCTTTTTTTTCAAGGGATTTCAGTTTGGTGAGTGCTGTTTCAGAACGACTATACAATACTCTGGCCTCATCTAGCAGATAGGGTTATGTGTGCTTTTCGGGAGCACTTGTTGAGATAATTTTTGGCTATGACGTAGTTTCATTTATTAGTTCCAGTTGGTTGACCGTGTACGTTACTCACTCTATTCACTTGCACAGTGTTACTCCTTATTTAGACATCGAATTACTGTGCTTTCGCCTTGTTTTGATGCTTCAACATTAATTTTTGGACTTGTCTGTTTTCTTTGAATAGATCTTGTGCTATGCTTTGAATTTGTTGGAATTTTGAAGAAATAGATCCTTTATTAACAATCTGGTGAATTCAATTTTCATTAGAGGAGTTAGTGTCTCACTTTTCAATTGATAAATAGCACTGATATTTGACACTAATATGTGAATCTGATTCCAAAGCCGAATACCATTTTTTTAAAGAAATTTTTGCCAGTGACTATTTTTGTTTTGTGACATCTTGACATATTTTCCGAATCAGCGAATTCAATTGATTGCTGTTTTAATTTCGCAATCAATTTTTTATTTTCAGATTTTCTGATTTTCTGTTTCATCTCTTATTTATTTCCATTAACCTGTCCTTCGATTTTCCTCAATATAGTTTCAAGTAATTCAGAGATCATAATTCGAAAATATTAGATGTGTGATTTTCAGTGACAATCATCTGTTTCAATTGCCTATCAGAAAAATGTATTCAGACTGTCCCTATGGATATGTCGAAGGATTTGCGGTGAAACTTGGGGTTTAGGTCCCAAACAAATATATTGGATTTATGTGATAAATGTCACACCAGTGATCACTTATGGTGCAATTTCCTGGTGACCAGAGGCTTTACAGAATACAGCAAAGCTCTGTAAGCCAGAGAGCGAAGCTCTCTGGCTTACAGAGACAGGCTTGTTTGGCAATCAGTGGTGCCATCAGTACCACACCGTCAGCGGCCATGGAGATCCTTCTAGATCTACCTGCTCTCCACATTTTTCTGAAGAGAGGTGCTAGATAGACTGCATATAGACTTGTGCATATTACCGATTGCACAAATAAATTGAATACAGAGTGCAACAGACTGTTGGTTGACACTGAAAGTCACAGCATTCTGGAATTGACCTCTGATTTTGCGCCTTCAACTGTCAACTACCAACTGCCTTATGTAGAGTAGAGAGGACTTGAGACTCCGTACCGGTCCGGAAGGTAATGAGGCTGCTGACTTCCTTGCAAAGGAGGGTGCTGCAAGCAGCTTCATCGGACCAGAACCTGCCATTGGCATCGCTTTAGGCTTTGTCGAACAAAGATTGAACACCTGGATGGCAAGATGATTCATGGACTTCTGGCAGAATTTTCCAGCGTTTAATCACCCTTCGAAGCTTGATATCAAATAGTTGTTGGACTACAGTAGGGACAAATCACGATATCTAACAGGCCTTCTTACAGGTCACTATCATATGAATCATCATATGCAGAGACTTGGACTGTCGGAAGACGGTTCATGTCTTCTGAAAGATATTTGGGATGTTGATATATGATTTAATTTTTGCAGGATTGAAATAATTGGTTAAGAACTGCATATCATAAGTATATCATATTATATTATATTATACTTTTCGAGTTGATGGAAGTGCAAATTTCTAGTCAATAAAAAACCTGAATTTCTACTTATGTATTTCAAAAGTGAAGAAAGGAATGTTTCATTTTTATATTATTACGAACATATATTAGAAAGTGGAAGTTAGTAGTGATCCAACATAACAATAATTTGACACAATATGAAAAACTCTTATTTTAACCTTTAACTACACGCGCCGGTGTAAAATGCGCACCACTCTAACTAAAACCACCACCATTTTTTAATACGAACAGTTGAGCCGCCACCGCGCCACCTAACCTTTGTTTACTATCTAAGTCATCGCCACATCCAGTATCGGTGCAGCAGCCTGATCAGTAAAATCGTTGTGTATCGAAATTACCAGCAATCCATCGTGGTGCCTAAAATACACCACGCATGTACTTTGTATCATGTAAGTATACATTTAATTATTGTACATATTCCTGGTCTCTGGGTATATATTTTTATGTATAAATATATTTTTGAAATTTTGTCATAGAATGATGGCTTTTAAGTACGTACCTATTTTTTATAATAATAAAATTCCTATCAATGTAGCTGGAAAAATGAATGCTTCTTAATTTTTTGTTTCTGATCCTGTAAACATTTGTCAAATTGTGATAAAATGTTTGTTGAGATGTTGTTGGTATTTCCGGAAACGGGAATATGCATGTCAACGCCTTGCGAGCACGTTCCTTTCCTTGTTATTTCAATTCATGATAAGTGCAAATAATAAGTGAAAACCTATTCTAAATAAATAATAAATTTTTAAAAAATCGCAAATAATTTGATTTTATTCATTTATTTCTTTTTTAGGGATCGAGTGAAAGTAAGAGATTCAAAACGTCTCACTGATGATGAGCTTCAAGAAATGGCTCAAGCAATATTTGATAACGAGTCTGAGGAAGAAGTAGGAGGAGATGCAGATACGTCAGAGGAAGAGTTCATAGAAGAAAATGTTGATACGTCAGATGAAGAATACAAAGAAGAAAGTGATCACAGTTTGACCTCAGTAGAAGAGTTCAGCGAAGAAGATGAAGAAGGAAATAACTCACATAATACTGACCATTTTGAAGATTACTACGTGGCTGAAGAAAAACCATATTGTGAGTAAATATAGCAAAACGAACAAAAAAAATTTAGTAAAAATATTTCCTGGGCCAAAAACATATGCAAGATCTCTCACAGATGAGAGGATGGCATTTGAAAAATTGTTTACTGACGATATTATTCAAAATATTATTGATTGTACAAATCTGGAAATTGAAAAACTGCGACCCAACTATGAACGACAACGAGATGCAAAAAATGTTACACATAATGAACTTTTGGCTTTTTTTGGGCTATTATTTTTGACAGGCCTAAAAAAGCAAAATCACACACATTTTCTTGAATTATGGTGTACTGATGGGACTGGTACAGAACTTTTTCGAGCTTGTATGGGCTGATGCAATCGTTTTTTGTTTATACTGACTGTCTTAAGATTTGACGACAAAAATACAAGAACCGACAGAAAAAAGACTGATAAACTTGCGCCCATTAGATTTGTGTTGGATCGATTTGCAGAAAACTGTGAGAAAAGTTACTGTCTAGGCGCTGAGATAACAATTGACGAAATGTTAATACCTTTTAGAGGAAGATGTAGTTTTATACAATACATCCCAAGCAAACCAGCAAAATATGGGTTAAAGGCTTTTGTGTTATGTGATGCGCGAACTTTCTATGTAACAAACTTTGAAATATATTGTGGAAAACAGCCAGAGGGCCCCTATCAAAACTCAAATAACCCATCTGATATTACTCATCGGTTGCTCCAGTCCTGGAAAGGAAAGAACAGAAACCTTACCTGTGATAATTGATACACCAGCTACGGTTTAGCTAAAAATCTATTGAAAGATAAAGTAACAATGGTAGGAACCATAAAAAAAAAATAAAAGGGAGCTCCCATTAGAGTTTTTGCCAAACAAAAATAGACCTCCCAATACATCTATTTTTGGATTCCAAGAAGATATAGCCATTGTGTCATATGTTCCCAAAAAAAATAAATCTGTGGTTCTCATTTCAACCATGCATGATGATTCAACAATAGACCCTCAAACAAATAAGCCAGACATAATTTTGGATTACAATTCACACAAGGGGGGTGTTGACACAGTCGATAAAATGTGCAGTACGTATTCCGTGTCTAGAAGAACGAAGAGATGGCCTTTGGTTTTATTTTTTCAACTTCTAAATATATCTGGCATAAATAGCCAGATCTTGTATAACGCGTCCCACATAAATAACCCACACAAATATAGGAGGAATTTTCTAAAAGCGCTAGCTATTTTTTTGATGAAGCCTTACCTGGCGGAAAGGGCTGAGCTAAAATTTCTGCCTTTGGACATTCATCCATTTCTCAAGAAATACAAAAATCAGCCAGAAAAAGAGCCTGAAAAAGAACCACCTACAAAGGTAAGGGGAAGGTGCTTTTGCTGTGGCAGACAAAAAAATAGAGTCACTACTATTTCGTGCCACACATGTAACAAACCAGTTTGCAAACAACATGCAATCATTTCAACTTCTTGTCCAGAGTGCCAGAACCAACCAGATGCCGACGAATAGTAAAATGGAAATAAATTCTATTTGGGGAATGACTACATGTTAGGAATTTCTTATACATAACAATTAGTATAGTTGACCAGTTTCAGTTTTTACATTAAACTTTATTTCTGTTTTATTTTATTTTATAACCTATGCCAGGAATTTCTTATACCTAATAATTAGTTTCAGTTTTTACAACTTTTATTTTTGTTAACACATGTATTAATATTGAAATAAGTATTTAATATGTGTTTTTTCAACATTAAAGTTTTATTTTTTAGTATTTTGAGTTTTTTAGAAATGCACGTTACCCATATGTTTTTAAACAACAGATAATAAATTAGTTTTCAGTAATATTTTTTATTGGTGTATAAAATACACCACGCGTGTACTTGTTTATAATTTTAGGGCGCGTGTAGTTAAAGGTTAAAAATGGAAAAAGACTACTAATTATGATTTCTCATGAAACAACAATAACTTTCATCTGTGATATGTTCATTTTGCGATCTTATATGTACATTATTTTTGTGCTTGAAATATATAGTGATACATATTGCATCGAAAATACATATTATATTAGGCCATCTGCAGTGTGTTGATAAAAATTCATAGTTTTCAATTTCCATAATAATAATAATTGAAAGATTATTGGACGAGTAATTATGTTGATATTGTATATCACTGTCATTCAAGGCTATATTGGAAACCAACATCTGAAGAATTTAAAAAAAAATTATTACTTCATATTCTCATTACTCATTCAATCCTTTTGATGTAATTTGATGATAGGGTTACATTTTTAATGCACCCAAATTTTCATTAAATATATGCTTGCCTCATTATCCAAGAGACAAAAATTTTCCGCATCTGTCAGATATGAAAGTCTGTAGCGGAGCTGGTTTAACGTTAGCATGGTGATAGATAGGTCGTAGGTTCAAGGCGCAGCTGAGTATATTTTTCAGAAAATGTCAAAACACGTTACAGCATTCTGTAGTCAAACTGTTGTTCGCATAGCAACATTGTCAATACAGGAAGTAAGTAGCGGTGAAGAAAATTCGATGAATATGTATAGTAAGTATAATGAAATATATTTTTTTTACATGCAAATTTTATAGGATATTATAACGCTGTTCACTATACACAAAATTTCCATCATATCTTGTACGTGAATGTAAAATAACCTCATTATGAATCAGATTGTTTTACATTCAGGAGTGCCAAAAATTGATACTTATCGCCCCCAGAAGAAGGAATCATGGAGAAGTTATATTGATGCGGTCCGTCGAAACGAAAATCAGACGTTTCTTTGACGAAAACAAAATAAAATGTTCACCGGGAAGGTTAATTTGTATCCTTGTAATAAACACTAATGGAGTTTATTATCCGTGATTTATTGAACTATAATAATTGAAAGAGTTCTATTGTAAACCACTATGTAGAATTGAATAATTGATTTTTCTATGTTGCATTTTTTGTCTGTTGATGAAATTGGTAACCACCTGGTTGGAAATTTATGAAAAAACTTGACAGTAAAACCCAGTACACAGATGTGTGCCTTGTGTAGTTTACTTCATTAAATTAGACTGCAGAAGTTATTGTAGAGTGGAATAAGTGAAAAAGATTTATATACCAGCATGCGGAAATATAATGTTGTTGAATTAATAAGCCGCTGCTGCTTCTTTCCTTTCTTCAGCACCACTTGATCCACTCACGACACCACTCGCTACGTTTTCCAAATCGGTAAATATCTGTAACACTCACTAATAGTAGAGAAGCCCACGATGCAAAATGGGGATTTACTCGAGCGTCATAAAGACATATTAGGTTGCAAAGCTTAGATGATAAGAAGAAAAAAATTTTATATAATATATACCTTTTCATCGGTGGGGAAAGCGGCTATAGAATTTTAAATATGTAAAAAAATACTTTTGCTCGAGCGCGTCAGATATTGATAGCATCAATGTCCTACGTATTTTCAATAATATTCGTATGTTAATCTGATCGTTTGCATGATGCGGGTGGTTGTACGTATAGGTTAAAAGTGAAAAGAAAAACATTCAATCGAGCGTCAGATTTTCTAAGGGGGTGTTGAGTGCAACAAAAATAGCTCTCATTCAATAATCTGATGATTTCGATCTGACGCAAACTCGGGGCCATTATTATAATGTGCAAAAAAAATTCGCCATTTTGAAATACTCAAGCGCGTCAGATTGGGATATATATATCGTTCATCTCCATGTTCTAGACGTGCTGTCTCATAATCTGATGATTATCTAGAGGGATTCGCCTAATCTGACAAAAAAAAATTTTTTTAATTTTTTTTTAAATCATTGAAAAGCTCAGAAAATACCATGCAAATAAATAAGTGTATGTTTTTCAAGTAGAATACTTGTATTTATAAGAAAACAATTTTTAAAAAATGCTCAAAAAAATAATTTTTTATGATCAATTGATAAATTAATTATCATCTTCATCACGAACGAGTCTCTGTGATCAGCTGTGATGGCGTCATGGCAACAGAATTCAGAGTGGAGACAGAGTGAGAGAGTAATAGATAGAGAAAAAGTGAAAGAGGAATAGGAACTCGGAGAGGGAAATATAGATTTCACACATATGCACGCATTGAACTTTATCGACGGATTTTTGTTATTTCGGCTTGCGGAAATCGTCAGATATTTTTCGTTATCCTTGAACTATTTCCTTCAAGATAAAAAAAAGTTAGCCACGCTCGATAATGTCGAAATGACGTTATTTTTTTACAACTTTGTTGCCCTCCCCTTTCTTTACGTCACTCTCAAATTGTCAGATTACTGGAATATAAACTTTTTAGTATGTAATTAACTCACCCTACCTCAATCTGACGCGCTCGAGAATTTCTGATGATAATTTTTTTTACTAATCTGATACTTTATTCTTCACGGACGGCCTTATATATCGGCCTCATATTTGGTGGAGGTACTCAAGCGGGTAGAAGGTATCCCCCTGTATATCAATCTGCCGCGCTTTAGTGAATCCTGAAATCCCTGCTTGGGCTCCCCTATTGTAACTGATTAACTGCTTCATTGGCAACTCGCAAAATGTGAACATAAGTGATAATCGATATGAATGAAATATACTTGCCGAATTCGACACTTGATTTTTCAGAATAATGTGAACATTACTATATTGAAATATATACAATTATTTCCTATTCCTGAGGATTCTCTATTTTTGTATCAATTTGAACTTCTAGGAGAATAGCGATCATTTGGAAAGTTCTGGAACAATTACAAAACTTTTCATGAACGATGCTGACAGTTATTTTTTGGAATTCCGTTATCTTGTAAATTCCAGTTTTTTCTCAATTGTATACGATCGCGTCAACCACTGAGGGTTATCAACAAAAGAACAGTGATGACTTGATAATTGAGATTTCAAGTATTTTTATGTTGTGTAACATACTGATGTCTTCAATTCCAGGTTTGTTAGAATACTTCTACAGATATTCCTTCATTCATTTCCTTCCTACGAAAATATTTAACTCAATTTTCAAGACAATGTGAACAAGCTGATGAAATATGCTTCATTAATCTGGGTCATATAATCCAAAAGAAAACAGCAGCTGATGATAATTCCTAATCTATATTTGTTCATGTACTTACATTTTGTATAAATTTCATTTCAACATAAATGAAAATCATAAACAATGGTAAACAAGTTTGTTGTAGATATACGACAATCACTGATTTCGTTCTCTTACGAATACATACATACGTTCATATAGAGGGAGAGTTGTTACCAAAAATTGAAATCCGATAAGTTGAATACTGATAATAGTGAAATTTGATTTTTACATGCATATGTACATATGTATAAATATGTGAATATATATGAATATGTTTGTATGTATGTGTGTAAATGTGTGTACTTCATTTCCCATGAGACGTATTCTCTACCATTTTGTGAACTTGAAGGATTCAATAAACATTATTATTATTATTAACATGTTTTCTGTTTAGAATCTGTTTTTCCATTAACCAGCTGTCGCACTCCTACGAACGACAACCCTCAAAAGTCGAAACTTGTGCGAGCTAAGGATTATCGAAGTCTTACCATTTAACGTGTGATTCCTAACATATTTCTTTTAATGAAGTTTGTGAAGATCAAATCGTACGGTGTAGTTCATGGAATCTTCATCAAGTAACGTCCGAATCAATCAGAAAAAAAAATTGTTACATAATATTTGAAAAACGACAATAGATGCCATACAAATTCATATGAAGAATTCTATGTATATAGAAAAAGAAACCTATATTCAATAACTCTGAAATATTTTATACACTGACCAGTTACTTGGTGATAATAATCACATTTTCACAATATAGACTTATAATTATTATTAGAAGTGTATGTATGTATTTTCCGAGCTAGATTTCATTGAAAGTTATTATATTAGAAATATTATCTAATCTTGGTTTACATCATTATTTCAATTCAAAAACATTTTTTAAGTTCAGATAAGTGTAAACCAAAAAAGTCACATAGAATGTTTCTCATCAATAAAGGCGATACTTATTTACGTTTCGTGGTTTCAACGTTTTCTACAAACGAACGACACAATAATGATGTAAAGTTATAACATTTCCTTAGAAAAATAAAAATATAACAATTCATGAAATATAATGCGAAAACATACATTTCCAGATGAGATGCCAGTAACTTTGCTATGAATGGTTTGTATCTAAAAAAAAAACAACAGTTTGTTAGTATTCAATTGTGAAATTTTATGTTATTCGACAAAAACATGATACTATAATATTGAAATAATTCAAAACAAATGATAATAAAATTATCTTAACAGAACTTTCATCGACTAGAATACCAAGTTGTTGGAAAATAACACCATGAGTTTTCATGGACTTGAGCAAGAAAAATAAATTGATTGGAAGAGATATATCTTGATTTTGTCGTGATGTAAAATTTCGGAATACATTTTACTGAGTACAATCAAGTGAACTCTATAGACATTTAACAATAGATAACAAATATAACTTCTCATTTTGGTTTTGAAGAATATTCATATTTCTTTATTTTTTTTTCAATGAAATCCGAGAACATCTATATATTTCAGTGTTTGACTTTTTGAACATTCTTCATGAAAATAGTATGAACCTTTCTTGAAAAGTACTCTGCAGACAATAGATTTGCAGGATGTGTATGTTCGTATTTGTGGAAATGATCCATGAAAATTGAATCGGAAACATGTATATTTTTAATAATCATCAAAACCAAAATATTTCTCTCCTTCAAATAACTTGTAAGCATTACAATCTTATCACTGAATTTGATTTTTTACATCATTGAGTAAAAGAGAATTGACTCCGATTTTATCTAATGATTTCAATGTTTCTGAAATAATGTATTTCATTTGTTCCTGGCTCACCTCTTTTGTTGTCATCATCATTCCAAGGTTGAACATTTGTAGTTCCAAATGCAAGAAATATGGCATTAGTGACAAAATACATACCAGCGGCAATATAAAAAATTATTTTCCATTGCTTCGGATCTTCCTAAAATTGAAAGTAATTTGAGAAATAATCATTTAATTTACACATCAACAAAATTTTGTTGGAATAATCATGAATGTAGGTAGTATATTCATCGATTTCCTAATCGGTTCGCTTCTTTTGAAGGATAACAAAAATGAATAAACTTCTTTGTGAAAATTCAGGAAGTGACTCATAATCGTGAACATTTGTGAAGTGAAATAGCTCTATAATTCGAGAAAAAATTGAAAGAAAAACTAACTGACTTCTTGACTTGAACTGATACTACTTAGATTACGTGAATTGAAAATTTCCTCAATGACAATTGATGATTTTGTTCCTTCGTAAAAATGGATATTGAAATGTTTCTGAGAGAATATAATATCTTAACTGCAAAAGTACAAAATTCTTTTTGGAGCAAGATATAGGGAAGTTGAGAAAAAATTTGACTTGATGGAAAATCATGAGATATGATAATGAAATGGAATATTACCGTTGTTACGATGTTACGGGCAACGTGATCAACTGGGCATTATTAATAAGGATCGGCCATTATTGGAGCGATGGGCAAAGTCATTAATTTATCACTTTGACCGGCCATTATCAATAATTCCCGACGGCCTGTGGTCCATGTAATAAGTCAGTGTTTGAAATAGCTTGGATTCATCACTTGGACCGGGCAGTATGAATAATTCTCTACTTGTAGCCGGGCAATGTGATAAATTGGACCGTGGCTTGCAACATGCGAGGGGCGCGTACATGCGCATGATGTATTGATTACGTTAATCTTGCAAAATGGCGGCATCCACGGATATGATGAATATGAAAAGACGTTTTAACGAAGAAATTCATAAATTGAAATTAACGAGCGGGGAACAACACGCAGTTATTTTTTCTCGATGAGTATTATTCATTTTTAACCAAAGTGCAAGTGACAAAAGACAAAATCGCTGGCAAAACTCCGGAGGAATATCAGCGATTGTCGAGGTATGACAGTGAAGATCGAAACAGTTCAAAAATTAATCGTACCAGTGAAAAATGACAGAGAACCAATTCAATATTACTGTTATTTGGAATAAACGTTTTTTATTATTCATGAAACTCACATTTTTATCGGGCATGGAGGTAGAAATAGGATGATAAAAGACCTCAAACCGAAGTACAAAAATATTACTAAAGAGTTTGTGGCGTTATATTTGGCTTTGTGTGAACCATGTCAAAAAAAATTAAGTGTTCCAAAAAATGGGCTAGTCGTTGAGCCTATAAAAAGTAGTGAATTTAACTCACGATGCTAAGTCGACTTAATCGACATGCAAACACAAGCAGACAATGATTTTAAGTTCATCATGGTATATCAAGACCACTTCTCCAAGTTTGTGATTCGTATACCATTAAAAACAAAACGAGCCGAAGAAGTCGCATATCATTTATGGATATCTTCACAATATTTGGAGCTCCATGCATTTTGCACAGTGATAATGGTAGAGAATGGTAAATAAAGTTATTGTCGAACTATGCCAAATGTGGGAAGAACCCAAAATTGTACACGTCAAACCCCGTCATAGCCAATCTCAAGGTTCAGTAGAAAGAGCAAATCAGGATATAGGAAAGATTATATTTACATAGTTAGAGGTAAATGAAACCACAAAATGGTCGGAAGGGTTGAGATTCGTACAGTTCATGAAAGGAACAGCTTTCACAAGTGATAATAACTCAGGTAGAACCCTGTTCAATGCAAAACCCAAACGAGATAGAATGAAAAAATCAGGTATATATAGAATAGAATGTGGCGAATGCTCTGCAGTATATATAGGCCAAACCGGTAGAAATTTTGACAAAAGACTGCGTGAACACGTCTGTTTGGACAAAAAATCTGCAATGTACGAAAATCTTCAAGAATTATACCACAAGATAAATATAGATAACCTCAAAATCCTAGACATATGTAATAAAGGGAGAAACATGAATTTGTTGGAGGGCATGGAAATTAACAAATCAATTAAAAACCAGAAACTTATACCCTTAAACGAGCAACTCGATTTATGTAGGTCTTCTCTCTTGAATTTATGAGTTTAACATCCCCTAGAATTTTCAGCGTGGAATTTTAAAAGGTGGCATCTTGGTTCGCCCAACTACCTGTCTCTCAAATACCTGTCCTTGCAGCATATCTGGAAAGTCTAATATAAACGATATTTCAAACTTCAGATTTCAGTTTTATACTTGATAATGGGGTAAAATCTGAAACCGGTCGCATAAATAAAATCTACCAGTGGTATTTAGACGAAAGTGTTTTTTTTTCATTTCATTTATTATTCAGAACTATTGTTCTTAAGTAATATTTTTATCAAAATAAAAGTAGGTAACTACTGATGTTATTACATTTTTAGCTATTTATTTTTCAAATACTGTGTTCAATAGTTTATTTTTAGTTGACTTTTCATGAAAATTTTGTAGGTTTTTTTTCATTCAATAAAAAAAACACTACAGTTCACCTATTTTATTACTTTGCCCAAAATAAGGTGGGCATTATTCATACCCATATTTATTTCAATTTAAGAGCCACCAGTAGACAGCTGTTTCAGCGTATTGGGCATCGTCAGTACCGGGCAGGCGGTCCTCGATTGAAGACAAAATGTGACAAAAACAGAAAAGTACTAGATAAAAATAGCTGCGTAAACGCAAGTGGAACATAAGTGGAACCACCTATTGGTGTGACACCCAAGTCAACTTGCCAATTTTTATGTCAGTGACGGTGGTTTGACCAATCAACCGACAACTACGGTAACAAAAATTTGGGAAGCTAACCTGAAATGCCATCGGAAAACGAATCCATATATTTCTAGAAATGATATGAAATCGACAAAGGTTAATGCAGTCAAGCTGCTGGAATATAATTCCATGAATATCAATAGGCGGTTCCACTTATGTTTCACTTGCGTTTACGCAGCTATGTTTATCAAGTACTTTTTTGTTTTTTTCACATTTTGTCTTCAATCGAGGACCGCCTGCCCGGTACTGACGATGCCCAAAAGGCTGAAATAGCTGTCTACCGGTGGCTCTTAAATTGAAATCAATATGGGAATGATAAGAAAGTACTTATCAATTTATCTTTTGATTTTCATGGAATTATTTTCCAGCAGCTTGACTGCATTAAACTTTGTCGATTTCATATACAGGGTGTCCCTGGACTTCCTCTTTTCCTCTCGAAAATGTATAGATGGGGTCAAAATATCACCAGTGCTTCATATAACTTTTTTTCCTAAAAGTCTCCGTAACCAAGTTACGGGCCCTCGAAGTTACAAAATGAAAAATGTTTTTCTTTGATAACTTTTCAAGTGAATATTCAAAATCATCCAAATTTTGGTAATTGACTAAACAAATGAATTCCGTCGATGAGCTTTCATGCAGGAGTCAGTTGTTTTGCTACAAAGTCAGGAACGGACTACCCCCGATGGTCCACACCCCAAAACTTTGAAATGACAGATATTTTTCAATATTTTTCAACAAAATAAGGTTACTTGGACAATTTTATGAATAAAAGTACTCGTGTGGAAAGTCGATCGGAGCAACGAGTCTTGATAAAAATGTAGTTCTACTCGACGACATCAAACCCGCTCGTCCACCATTATTTGAAATGAATAATTATCAAAGCAGAAATAATAATGATAACGTTAATTCAACAACATTTATAACAGGAATAATACAAAGTATGCTAAAATGAAGTCGTAAACAAAAAGTACAGTACCTATATGGAAGTTTAAGTCACAATTGTGATAGCAGATATTTTTTCAAAAGAAATATCAAGTTCTGTAGATTCGTAGTGTTTTTAAACTAACAAGCTACTCTACTATGAAATATCGAATTCATTCCATATTTTGTATGTACATAATACGTGTGGAATAATCACGTTTCGTGTTGATCAGTTATCTGAATCTCATGAAACTCAACATTCGAATGTTTCAAATTCTTCTTCATAGCTAAACTGTTGAGGAGTTTCACTGATAGTTATAATTTTATGGGAGAAATTCTTTAACACGAATCTAAATTTAGCTGAAAAAACGCACATCGGAAAAAATATTTACTATACTAATAAAAAGCAAACGAATGAACTACAAAAACGGCTGCACATGATCAGGTGAAAAATATCCAAGGAATAATTATGTTCCATTTCTTTCACAGATGTTGACAAAAAAACCTTTTAGAAAGTTTTGATAAAAACTTGGAATGCGATTTTGTTTTGTTGAGTGGTGCGTTGTCATATGACTATCATTGTATTGTCAATATTCTATAGGATATTTTGAATTTTTTTGATATGGCCGAACAGTTTACATTCAATGAATATGCAGATATGCATGTATTTTATGGACGAGCATTTTGTAATGCTGCAGAAGCTCGTCGTCTGTATTCCGAGCATTTTCCCAATCGAACGGTACCGTCAAGAGAAACATTCGAGCGTGTCGATCGCAGCTTGAGGGAGACAGGTATGTAATAATTGATAATTAATTTGAACACGTTGTTTTATTTCGATATTATTGTAGGTACAGTTTTGCCAAAACGAGGTGGTGAGGGCGCTCCTAGGACTGTACGTACCGTTGTATTGGAGGAAAATATTTTGGAAGCCGTCGCTGGTGATCCTTCAATGAGCATCAGAAATCTATCAGAACAGTTCCATACATCCAAGTCCACTATTCATAGAATAATTAGGGAACAACTGCTCCACCCATTTCACATCCAGAAGGTACATGCCATGACACCTCAAGATTTTCCAGCACGACTGGAATATGCCAATTGGTTCATGGATAGGCAAAGAGAGGATATGACTTTTATTAATCGAGTTTTATTCACTGATGAAGCAGGTTTCAGTAGAGATGGAGTTATCAACTCTCATAATCTCCATATATGGGCCGAAAAAAATCCCCATGGGATATTGCAAACCAAACACCAACGGAAATTCAACGTGAATGTTTGGGCTTGTATCATAGGAAACCATCTTATAGGACCATTCGTTCTACAGGACCGATTGAATGGAGAACGTTATTTGGAGTTCATTCAGAACGATTTGAATGGACTTTTGGAACATGTTCCATTGCAAACCCGAAGAGATATGTGGTTTATGCATGATGGCGCTCCTCCTCATTTTAGTTTGATTGTGCGTGACCATCTGAACCATATTTTCCACAATAGATGGATTGGTAGAGGTGGGCCATATTCATGGCCATCGCGGTCTCCGGATTTAAATCCATTGGATTTCTTTCTGTGGGGGCATCTAAAAAGCCTTGTTTACGCTACACCTACTCACACAAGAGATGCGTTGTTGAATAGAATAACATTACATTGTGAAGCCATACGAAACGACCCTGGAATGCTATTTCAAGTACAGAGAGGGTGTCTTCGCAGACTAAGAAAATGTATAGAGAGAGAAGGTGGTCATATCGAGCAGTTTCTGTAGCGGATTTTTCATTTCTGTTTGCTCTTGAGGCTCTTGAGTTTCGTTAGTTAAACGTGTTTGCATTATAAAAATTCGTTATGAACATTTTACCTATCATTTCCATTTTCCTTAAAAACTAATATTTTCGAATAATGGTAGACATCTCAGGATAAATGTTATTGAATTAACGTTATCATTATTATTTCTGCTTTGATAATTATTCATTTCAAATAATGGTGGACGAGCGGGTTTGATGTCGTCGAGTGAAACTACATTTTTATGAAGACTCGTTGCTCCGATCGACTTTCCACACGAGTACTTTTATTCATAAAATTGTCCAAGTAACCTCAATTTGTTGAAAAATATTGAAAAATATCTGTCATTTCAAAGTTTTGGGGTGTGGACCATCGGGGGTAGTCCGTTCCTGACTTTGTAGCAAAACAACTGACTCCTGCATGAAAGCTCATCGAAGGAATTCATTAGTTTAGTCACCCTGTATATACAGGGTGTCCCTGGACTTCCTCTTTTCCTCTCGTGAATGTATAGATGGGGTCAAAATATCACCAGTACTTCATATAACTTTTTTTCCTAAAATCCTTCGTTACCAAGTAACGGGCCCTCGAAATTACAAAATGAAAAATGTTTTTCTTTGATAACTTTTCAAGTGAATATTCAAAATCATCCAAATTTTGGTAAATGACTAAACAAATGAATTCCTTCGATGAGCTTTCATGCAGGAGTCAGTTGTTTTGATAAATCAAAAATTAAACAATTTGTGGACACAACACTCAAAAAAGGGGGGCAAACCGCGGACACGTGTTTCTGGCTATTGGCCTCATCAGCGCGGTGCAGCCAAATGTAAAGATGGGAAACACTTGTTTGCCGAAATCAGGAAACAGCACAAACGTGTTGTGTCCACAAATTGTTTAGTTTTTGATTTATATCATGCACACTCGATAAAATCTCTATTTGTATTTATCCTGGACCCGGATGTCACGCAGGTAGCTATAGCTGCCTCCGTGGTCATGTTAGATGTAGCCTGGGAATTCTAGGTCTTCTAACTGGAACCACAAATGTGCGGTTGGCTCCTGTTGTTGACTCCGTGCGTTTGTGTTGTTTCCTGATTTCGGCAAACAAGTGTTTCCCATCTTTACATTTGGCTGCACCGCGCTGATGAGGCCAATAGCCAGAAACACGTGTATTAATCTCATGTTGAGTAAGTTATATCTGTAACGTTTTATACATATATTTTTATAATCATTTTTTCAGTTGTCCTGAAGAAGAAAATAAACATTTCCGAAAGCTTGACAAACTAGCAAAGAATTTTCATCATTGACATATATATATATATATATATATATATATATATATATATATATATATATATATATATATATATATATATATATATATATATATATATATATATATATATATATATATATATATATAATAATCATTTAATGAAAGTAAAACCCTGCCATAGGGAGTTTGGAAGTTTATTAAGAAAAAATGTTATGAAATTATATTAATGAAAAACCAGAATTATTGTTGGTTTGGAAATTATGTAGATTTTTATCGATGTCTAATAAGAAGGCATAGATTCCACAGAGGTGATCAATGTCTGATCTTTTATTAGGGCAATTATTGGATTGTAATATAAATGACATTTCCAAAAACAATCTTTTAGATGTATTTCTTTCAGTTGATAAAATTTTTGTTGAATTATAGTCCATTTTATGACCTTCTTTGGAAACATGATTACTGAGAGCACATCTCTCAGGATGTAATCTACTATCACTTTTATGTGAGCTGATTCTGTCTTTGAGTAATCTTGACGTTTCACCAATATATTCACTACCACCGCACCGCACCGCACTGTATGGGTCGATCTAGTAAAAGTTCATTTACCTAAATAAAAGTTATGATATTCGGCGATTAGCGATAATGCAATAATGCTGATTGGCAATATTAGACTTCGACCCAAAATCGGGAACAAGAATGTTTGAGTATGGATGATTTGTTTGCCACCTTCTGAAGATAACACTTCCATCACCCCTGAAAATGTACCTTTGGTAAGTGTATAATTTTTTGATTTGTATTATTGGTTTGTTGAAGTTTATAATTTTGATTTAGCATAACATTGTTGAAGGATATGTTGTACCTTTATTTTAATAAACTTCATTATTTTCTATCTATATGATTATTATTTTTTTATAAATACCTCCATCTCAATTAACCCCCAACTCGTGAGCCATTTGGGCCGCGACAATATACCCATCATCGTCAAATTTTCACATCTGAAATGGGCCAATCATATATTTCAAATTTTTGTCCTATATTCATTTGGAAAATTGGCGAATAATGGAAAATCGATATGTTTCCAATATTGAGAATCGAACATCTATTTAATGTGCATTCACTATATCCTACCAACATTGTCTATCAATACTAACAATATCAAACCATTATCGCCAGATGTTCACTTCTGAAAGTGGGCCAATCGCATATTTCAAATATTTGTCCTATATTCATTTATAATATTGGCGAATAATGGAAAATAGATATGTATCTAATATTGAGAATAAAACATTTATTTAATATGCAATCACTACCACCAACATTGTCTTACAATAGTGAACCATTATCGCCAAATGTTCACATTTGAAATTGGGCCAATATCAAGTATATAATATGGTCACAATAAAAATGAAATATTTGCCCCATATTTTACCGATATTGTTGTGCTACTGGGGATTGCTTTGGTAACATTCGTATATTGGTTTTTTTCAATGATTTTATCAGCTGAACATATAAGAGTTTTGATAATCCTGTATCTCATCGCGTCTTGCGTTCGTGAGGTATGTTTTGTAAAAGTTTGTGATAGTTGGATTCCTTCGAAACCAATCTTGTAGATTCTTATATACATTGAAACATACCCTATGTGTTTCAATATTCAAATGCATCCGAATCTTATTCACTGGTATTTCTTTTTCGCATTGTTCACCATTGAAATCAATACACTGGACAAAGTCTGCATTGTTATCACACTCGTTATTACTATTAGTACTTGTCCAAGGACGCCACATTTTAAACGAATAACAAATATTTTAAGTAATTATAACTGTACCTATACATCTTGCACTAACGAGTGGCTAAAGAGCCCGAAACCGGTCTGTAAGTGTGCCCGTTCCAAAATTGAGGGTCAACTGTTTCAGTTGTATTGCCAATTGCATATGCAGGAAATTTTCTGTGAGGATTCCTGCTGTGACGCCTGTCGGATATAATCCAACGCCGTTAGTGGTATTAGCCAGGGAAGTATTTGTTTTCTGATAGGCGTCAGTCCATTCAACCTACCGTGTAGGTATATCCGAGACTGGCTGGAACATTAAAAGATCATTTCTTAAGATTAATTTTCATGTATTGGTTTTTTGGCCTTTGAGAGTGCCGTCAAATTTAAGTGTGCACAATATCGTTCACTTCGGCTATACCAATTCTGTTTGTACAATATATAGATTTACTCTGCTATCTTGAAAACCTGTCACTTTTTCAAAAGACACTCTCTCAATAGAATATCTACGACAGAAAATATTTGATAATAATTGCAAATAACTAAACTTATACAAATCCATATATCACATTTCGCTATGATCTTTGTCAATATTGTTATCAACATTTTGAGGTTGGTCAGTAGTGAATTGTATTTGCAGCTTGTGTTGTTGGACTGTTCAAACCTTGGCGGCATGATACGAAATACAAATCAAATTGTATAAACAATAAAACTTTCGTTTCGTATATGAGGTATCGTTCTCTTCATTCAAGATTTAATGGTAGGCTATTATTCCAAAGAAGTATCTACCATTCGGTAGATACATGGAACGAGCAACTGACCTCCAGTAGATGCGGAAAATAATAAAAATGAAAGTTTGTAACGATGAAATCAAAAAGTGTTACCTCATTTGTGACAAGGGCCTGGACTAACAGTGGAGCTAATATAGCAAAAATATTTGCAACTCCATTACAAATTCCCATCAGGAGACCAGCATGATTCGGAGCTAAATCTACATGATTGATGAAGAATCCACTGAGACTCGCTGCATTAATGCCAACTATTACGACGAGTAGAACCAAAGCATATGTGGAATCATCTTGACCACAGTTCCCGAGGAATATCAGAGATATTGCTGGTATGAGGTATCCTGTAAATTGATGAATGAAAATGGTGAATCAAATGATTAAAATTAGTCTCTACAAAAATATCCCAGATAAAACTAAAAAAGAGTTTTGTAAATCATTACATATGTGGATCATGAAATAGCAAAACCCACTAATAAATCGAAAGCAATGTGGCAATTTCAAAAAAAATTACCAACGAAACAATAAAATCGAATTGAGTGATGGTAATGTTGAGATATGAAAAAACAAGATGGCTAATAACTTCAATGCCTTTTTTGCCATATGGTGTGTCACGATGAGAACTTATCGAAACAATATTCCCATCTGTCATAACTTATTTATCTTGCATACCATTAATAAATATGGTATAGTTGATTTGATAAAAAAACTAAAAAACTCGGGTGCAAGTGGTTATGGTAAGATTTCGAACAATCTCCGAAAAAAATGTGCTGCACCATCAACCTATCACTAGAGTATGGAAGTTTTTGGGAAATAAAGTTTTTGGCTTTCTACTACTCCATCTGATACAAAAAAATGGATGAGAGAATCTTCCAAAGTACAATTTATTACCATTCATTCAAAGTAGAACTCATGTGAATGATATCTGATTCTTATTCCTCAACAAATGTTCGATATACAAACTGAATAGAGAAAAGTATCTTCTGTATAATTCAGTGTTCATATAGAAGTATTTGTTTCGAAAGAATTTTTTTCTTTCGTGTAATTCAATGTTTATATGAAAGTAGCTGTTTCAGGAAGACTTTCTTTCAGTTTGTGTCTGAAAGTTACTTCTTCGCATGATCTACACATCCATGTATAGAGTTACTTATTTTCAAATTGATTACTTCCTTCCTTTCTTTGGAAGATTCTCTCATCCATTTTTTTGTATCGGATGGAGTAGTAGAAAGCCAAAAACTTTCTTTCCCAGAAATTAATCACTCCTAAAAATATAACCCTTTCAAATCAAATAAGATTCCTCATGGCTGGGATTAAATCAAATTGGTGAATGAATGTCATTACGATGTCATCGATGACATAAGCAGATCAAGTTTATTCTGTGACATTCAAAATCGTAATTCATGAATGAAGTGTGTGTATTTTCTATAATGTTATCCAATTTGGTACTGAAGAGCCTTAGGGCAAGTGTCTTAAGGCGAAACACGGTGTATGCCAGTTAGGGTGACAGTGTTCTATGTGAGTACAATTTATTACCATTCATTCAAATTAGAACTCATGTGAATGATATCTGATTCTTATTCCTCAACAAATGTTCGATATACAAACTGAATAGAGAAAAGTATCTTCTGTATAATTCAGTGTTCATATAGAAGTATTTGTTTCGAAAGAATTTTTTTTTTTCGTGTAATTCAATGTTTATATGAAAGTAGCTGTTTCAGGAAGAATTTCTTTCAGTTTGTGTCTGAAAGTTACTTCTTTGCATGATCTACACATCCATGTATAGAGTTACTTATTTTCAAATTGATTACTTCCTTCCTTTCTTTGGAAGATTCTCTCATCCATATTTTTGTATCAGATGGAGTAGTAGAAAGCCAAAAACTTTCTTTCCCAAAAATTAATCACTCCTAAAAATATAACCCTTTCAAATCAAATAAGATTCCTCATGGCTGGGATTAAATCAAATAGGTGAATGAATGTCATTAAGATTTCATTGATGACATAAGCAGATCAAGCTTATTCTGTGACATTCAAAATCGTAATTCATGAATGAAGTGTGTGTATTTTCTATAATGTTATCCAATTTGGTACTGAAGAGCCTTAGGGCGAGTGTCTTAAGGCGAAACACGGTGTATACCAGTTAGGATGACAGTGTTCCATGTGAGTACAATTTATTACCATTCATTCAAAGTAGAACTCATGTGAATGATATCTGATTCTTATTCCTCAACAAATGTTCGATATACAAACTGAATAGAGAAAAGTATCTTCTGTATAATTCAGTGTTCATATAGAAGTATTTGTTTCGAAAGAATTTTTTTCTTTCGTGTAATTCAATGTTTATATGAAAGTAGCTGTTTCAGGAAGACTTTCTTTCAGTTTGTGTCTGAAAGTTACTTCTTTGCATGATCTACACATCCATGTATAGAGTTACTTATTTTCAAATTGATTACTTCCTTCCTTTCTTTGGAAGATTCTCTCATCCATTTTTTTGTATCAGATGGAGTAGTAGAAAGCCAAAAACTTTCTTTCCCAAAAATTAATCACTCCTAAAAATATAACCCTTTCAAATCAAATATGGAAGTATTCCTGATAACTTGAAAATAGCCAATGTTGTACCAATTTATACATAGGGTGATAAAAATTAACATAGAAACTATAGGGGTATTAGTTTGCTTCCTGTTATATCAAAAGTATTTTTTCTATGAATAACCTTCTCTGATCAAACCACCATTAATTCACAAGGAATAAGAATATTGAAACTGCTCTACGTGATTTGTGATTTGAGATTTCAGTGAACATATCATGAAGGCTTTTGATTGCAAAATACACATTTGTGATTCATTCAAAAATATATGAATTTATAAATACAAGATCCTTCGACATCGTGAATCATGAACATCTGCTACAGAAATTGTAAATTCATGGAGTTAATCAAATCTAATTTGCAAGGCAGAATTCAAAGAGTCGTTAATGATACTGTGAATGAACCACGAGAAATCGAGCAAGGTGTCTTCCAAGGATGTATACTCGGACCGCTATTCTTTCTCATTTTTATGAATGACTTGTTTCATCACTTTCAACAATTATCATCAGTTCACGTGGTTACATATGCAGATGTTACAAACTTCGTTATCACAGAGGAAGATTCTGCAACTCTTTCAGATATTACTCGAAGTCTATACCAGCAAATTATAACAAGGGCATATGGAAATCATCCGAAACTCAATATAACTAAAACTGTGCTGACGAAGTTACAAATGATACCGAGAATTACAGTATATATGTGGATGATGATTTTCATGTAGAATCCTCAAAAAAAAACTGATTTATTAGGCACCACAGTTGATTACAGACTCACCTGGACACCATATATCGACACACTTTGTGAAATAATTCTTAAAAATTGTTATGCGACAAGATTCTTTTCTTATAACTGTGAAACTGTCTGTTTCATGCCACTATTCATTGTCATTTACGAAATGAAATTTTGAATTGGGGTTCGGGATCGTCTGTGAAAGAATTTTCATACTACAAAAATCGGCAGTTCGAATAATTACTAAACGTGAATGGAAATAGTCATGTAGGAGCTCTTTAAAAACCTGAAACTTCTTACGATTGTTGTGGTATATATTTATGAATTGTGTATTTTTGTTTATAGTAACACATCAAGCTTTTCATCGAATCGGCAAATTCATGATTATCCAACTCGCTCTGGAACCCAGACATATCGAACAGAAAAGCAATCTCAGTTTCGGACCAAAAATTTTCAACAAATCAGATGAAAATATAAAAGCAGCCCATAATATGAATACTTTCAAGTGTATATATATTCTTTTGCAAATTGTTTTGAAATAGTTTTTTTAAGCTGACATTTTCCCTGTTATTCTATATGGTTAGATAAGTTTTAAACTTTTTTATTTTTTCAGTCGTACCTTCAAACAAGTGAAATTTTCAATAATAAATAAATAAAAAATGAATTAATATCTAGTCTATTCGGTATTAACTTAGTGTAAAAGAATTTCAAGAGTGGCTCTGAAATTCTTTCACAAAGTCACCGAGATATTTCTACCCTCTATGCACTACAATTCATTTACAAAGAAGCCATTGAAATAGTCATCCGACAAAGAACTTCAAAAGAGGCGGCTGACGCTTTTTATCATATTGCGTTGAAGATAGTATCAATAGGCGTCGGACTGGGGGTATTAATGTACATTTTCCAATGATATATAGTATATGATGTGAAGATAATTGAATATCGTGAAAACTAATTTTGTTTATATATTATATTTCGAGAAGGGCAATTTATATTTGAAATAGTTCTTCAATTAGAATTGTTACTACAGATCTATGAAATAATCAGAATATTGGATTTGAAAATGAATACAAATGTAGAAAGGGCAAAAAATTACTGCAATAAATTAATTCGCTTTTCGAAAAAAAATCTAAAGTCAGTAACTTGAGTTTATGAAACTTTGCATATAAAAATGAATATGTATCATCTGGTGACGTTTGAAAGACTGTCCATTATTTTATCCAACCTATTTGTATCGAAACCTTATGATTTGTAGTTATACTTTGTCTTTTGATGTGAAATAATTTGATTTTTTTTACCGTAGTGTGCGCTGGTCAAGCCCTATCCCCCGAAGCCCCGATACATTCGGGAGGGCGCGCCAGCATTATAAACCAATGACCACTCCCCACACCGTGTGGTAAGTGATCACTGGGTCCGAGAATCATGTGCCGTGATATTATTATTTTTTTTATTCAATTTATTTTTTCACCGTAGTGTGCACTGGTCAGGCCCTATCCCCCGAAGCCCCGATACATTTGGGAGGGTGCGCCAGCATTATCAACCAATGACCACTCTCCACACCGTGGGGTGAGTGATCATTGGTAACAAGAATCATGTGCCCTGAGCAAACGCAGTGAGCCAAGAATGACAGCCTTCTGCATCTGTGCGGCTAAGATTTCAGCCTTAGTGCGGCAAGCCGGTATGATTTTAAGATTCGAAAGTAGAGAGGACATCATTCCACCAAGGAATCCAATAATAAGAACAACCATCTTGACAGAGTGATCTGGATAAAGTCTGCGGAGTTCGAAGAGGAAATCTTGATATTTTATCCATTTTTCCTTCTCTTTTCTGACGATATTCTTCTCGCCAGGAGCTGAAAACTCCACGACAAATATCGTTTTGCTCTGGTGATCGAGAAGGACTACATCAAGCTTATCAGCTTGTATGAGCCTGAGGGTGGGGAAAGAGTAGTTCCAATAAATTCGGCACTTCTCGTTCCCCACAACGGATTCAATATCCCCAGGAGCGTAGGGCAACACCGATGACTCGTCAATACCGTAAGAGTGCCGTAGATGGTAATATAGCACTCTTAGGGCCGCGTTATGTCGATGGATATAGGCCGAGACCGCATATGCTGGACATGCTGATAGCAAGTGCATTAGGGTCTCGAGCGCCTCGCGGCAGGACCAGCACCTTGAGTCAGGAACCTCTATACCCATCACGCGACTGCGGTGGACTGAAGACACCATCCTGGCAAGACATGATGAACCCCTCAGTTTTCGACTTCAGCCCACTCGACCTGAGAAAACAAACGTCAGGCGCTTTGATAAGCCGAAGTCTCCAATGTTATTAAAGAAGACCCCATGCAGTGGCTTATCCTTGTGTCTCCGCAGAAGTAAGGTGATCTCTGCTGTTTTCATCTGAGCTTTTTGCTGAACGGGTTCCAACTCGGTGACAGAGTTGTGGTCACCTCGTTCAGAGTCGAAAACTATATCGAGCTCATCAGCTGCTCGGGCAGCTGGCCTAAGGAGAAATGCTCCAATTCCTGCTCTCTCATGGTCACGGACCATGCAGAGAAGGGGATCCGAACTCCTGACGACTTTACAGGCTGTATCCAGTACCATTCTGTCATGTAGACACTCCAAACTCAAAAGTCCACGACCTCCCTGTTGTCGGGGGAAGTACAACCGTGGAACGGACGATTTGGGATGCAAACTCCTATAGAGATGCATCATTTTTCGGGTCCTTACGTCGAGTTGATACAGCTTCTTCCGAGTCCACTTCACTACTCCAAACGAGTAGAGTAAGATTGGAACGGCAAGCATATTTGTTGCAGCAACTTTGTTCTTCCCCGACAGCTCCGATGACCAGATCTGCCGAGGTTTGTGCTGATACTTGCCGCGGAGAGTTTTTCACTGCAGTTACCTCTTGTGAGTGGCGTTGTTCCACCCCGAGGTAAGTATACGTCTCTCCGGCATCCAGATGGTGTAGGATGCTTCCATCTACGAGCTGCACATCCTCTCCGTAGTCCCCGCATCGTCCTCTTTTGAGATGAACCATTGCACATTTGCCTATCCCGAATTTCATACCGATAGCATGCGTGTACTCTTCCACCACCCTCAAGGACTGATGGAAGCAGGATAATTATCATTATCATTGTTGTTATTATTATTATTATTATTGACACTGAAGATTGATAAAATCTTCGAAACGTCACCAGATAAGTATAGAATTATAAAAGATTTCCGCGAATAAAAATTTGAACATCTGGATTTTGGATTGAACCGCGCTCAAAGTTTTGCATCGTTTGACGTTTCGGCTTCGACTTTGAAGCCATTTTCAAACAGTAGAAAATTGTGGCTATACTGAGAGATACCCCTTGGGGTTTTGATGCTCTGGTATGAACCTCATTGACCCATGTTTTATCCAAATATTCTATTAACATTCTCTTTATATCTAGGTTACTTTAAGTTCTTTCTATATCAGAAAAAAAATGTCTCAACGAATAACTGAAAAAACTTCATTCAATGAAGGTATTTCATTTTTTATGTAAATTTCTTCGTAGATAAAGAAACACTTTCTGCCAGTGGATACTTTCAGCTCCAAGAAGTTGTAGTTTTCCTAGAGTTCCTTGAGAATTCTAAAAGTTGTCGATCTGTTGACACTGGTCGTACTCGAACATTTTCGCACTCCTTCCTTCTTACTTGTTATTGTACATTTGAAAAGTTATTCAATTCATAACAATTTTTAATGCTGACAGTTTTGTACGGTTCATGGTTCCTGGACGATTAGCTTCCAACAAATAATGTGATATTTTTTGCTATGGAAAAAGCCAAGTCGGTCCTATTGATGGGTGCAGTGTACTTTTTGATGATATAATTCGAAGGAATATCTATTTACACCGCCTTCAAGAAAACAATGTTTTTTCAATCCCCTTTCACTAAATACTCATTTGTTGGAAAATGTCTTTTACTAGTGGACATATTTTCACATTCGTCGTAGTCGATTTGTTATTTTGTTTGATTTGAATGAGATTTTTCAAAAAAAAAATTGTATATTCTTTCATTGAATTCTTTTAGAGTAAATGATTTGAATGCAGTACGTCTATGGCACTGATTAATATTGATGATCAGCTGTAGTTTCTTCCATTTTTGAATAGACTGTAATGCAAAGTACGATGAGAATGGAGTGATCCTTGTCGATGCTTATCCATTTTAACGCTACCGTAATTGTGACGTGGAATGTCCTGATTGGTCGGCGTCGTGCATGCTCGGTAAGAAGCGTTCTGGCCTTGATTTCGGATATAATGGTTTTCCGTGCTACTGAGAGGTAGTATGCGTTATCTCTTTTGTTTAGACTTCCAATTTCCTCTCGCCACTGTTCGAGTAACTCTCATATATTCAAGTAGTGCAAATTAACCACGACCTGTTCGTGGTATTCAGGGCGATATCATTCAACTCTACATAGCACACAGTTGCAAACATCTGATTTCGCAACCCCATCACAATGATAATATACAGCGCAGCGTCTAGTCAGGCGAATTTTGAAGCAGCTCAGTCTCAACAAGGCGTTTGGTCCTGATGAATTGCCCGTTATCGTACTTTAAAAGTGCGCAAATGAACTGGCACCAGCATTTTCCAGACTTTTGAACCTGTCTCACAAGGAAGGGGTTTGCCCTTCTTGTTGGAAAATTGCTTGTGTTCAGTCTATTCCCTAGAAAGGCCAGAAAACTCTTTGAAATAACTATGAACCAGTCGCTTTTTTTCAGTGATATCAAAAAAACATGGAGAAAACGGCAAAATCAGCATATCCGCGAATAATTGGAAGGCTTCAACATCTTGAGCGATCATCAATGTGGTTTTCGGAAGCAAAGATCAACAGGCGACCTTCTATCGTATATCACTAATATTTGGAACAACGCAATCCAGAAATATGAAGAGTCGAGAGCTGTTGCGCTTGATATTCCTAAGACTTTCGACCATGTATGGCATGAGGGTTTGCTAGCCAAACTTCGATGCTATGGCTTGTCAGATTATTTTTGTGTATAGCTCTTCAGCTTCCTGGAAAAACGTTCCCTGCAAATGGATGTCTTATTGGAGAAAATCAATAATCCAATATATTGCGTTGCTGACGACAGCACACTTATCCCGTTATTGCATTTGGATGCCAAGATATCGGATGCGGAAGCACTTCTTCACCGGCAGCAGGAGGTTGAATATCCCAATGAGGATCTTGTTGTAATTGCGAATAGAGGTGAAAGTAACGAGATTCGATTCAATGCCACAAAAACCCACGCATCGGCTTTTTCCAAGAAGATAAATGTCTCCGAACCGGATATAATAATGTCAGGTTAGACAATTCCGCTTTCTGCTTCGATAAGTTTGTTGGGTGTTGAAATGGACACCAGTATATCTTGGCACGGTCATGTCGCTGGAATTGTGAAGGCTGGAACACTGTTCCGAACCAGAAAACTGTGCATCCCTCAGCAACTTTTGATTTTTTATAAAGCTCAAATCAGATATTCTTTCGAGTATTGTTTTCATGTATGGAGCTCCGCCCCACAAAATATATCCTGAGGCTGCTGGATTCCATCCAAAAAAGAGCCATCCGCCTCATCGGAGACGAGAACATCACTCGCAACCTGGATAGTCTAGAACATCGAAGAGAGGTTGGAGATTTATTTCTCTTCTATAGATACTTTCACAGGAAGTGAGGAATGAGGTTCAACTCAGTACACTTCAAATTTCACTGTTCAAGAACTCTCCCATTCGGTTAACGTCGTTTATGTGAAATAAACTTTCAAAGTTTCTCCAAATGGATTCAATCTCCAGCGATTCAAATCCAATGTGAATCACTACTTTCGCACTGGCACCGCTTTAAAATCGGACAATGGAAGTCTGAAGTGATGAAATCCACCATGAACCATTGTAAACCACCTTCAAACAAACGAAAGAAATTATTTCACAATGAGGCTCGTTGTGAATTCTTAGTTCAGTTTTCAAATTGCAGGGGTTATTTTGCTCAGAATTTGTGCAGATCTCGCTTCAAAAATCTAACCTGTTTATGATTGGGTACATCTGAAGTATCTCAAATTAGCAGATCTACATCTCAACTACATTATTGAGAGTGGTCGAGTGATAGGGTCTCAAAATGAACCGATTGCATTCTCAAGGAGAAAAATAAAAACAATTTTCAACAAAACTTTCAAGTATTATTTTGTAAAACTTGATCCTGAAGAATTGATTGGAAATGTTTTGTTTAAGGAAAAATTCCTGGATGAATTATTTTGATTCCAGAAGTTGAAATTCGTGAAAGTAAATTTCTAGATACTGTTTCTGGAAATGATGAGGGACGCTTTATTTCAACTTTATTTGTTCAAGATGCGAAATTCTAATTTCCGAATAGTCGTGAATTTACCTCAAAACGATTTTACTTAGAAACCTAGAAAATCTTTTATTGAAAAGAGTGTATTTATTTTTCAAAAGAGTACCTTGATTCACAGCATATCGTGAAAATTGATGATGAGATGATGATTCCTCGTGATCATCGGTTTTATATTAATACACAACATAACCCCGCTCTCATCGCTTCTCGCAGCGCGCTATCTTTGAAACTCATCAATTATGCTTTATGGTGGGTCGGTCTTGATTTTTCGAAATCACTGGCATATGCGTGGCCAATTTTCCAAGAAGATATGGTTGTTAATCACGCCATTATCGCGGAAGAGAAGATTGGTATGGTCCTGTCAAGGATTCCTTCTGAACATATATTAGATATTCTGATTCAGCAAAATTCAACTTTCAGTATTTTATATATTGAGATACATTTTCTATGAAAAAAACTCCTACAGTAAAATATAAATTGATTCTTATTTCACGTTGAACTGCAGAACTCTTTACTGTATTTGGTGAAACATATTCAACACTTATCTTTTACAAATAAAATTTTTGAAATGGAAATTGATTGAATTTCACCAAAACCCTGTGGGAAGTGGAATATATTTTTGCATGAAAATTCTGTTATGAGAGTTGGAGGTCGCCTTTATTATTCTAACCTTCAATATGATAAAAAACATCTTGTATTGAATTGAAGGGGTTATATTTTTAGGAGTGATTAATTTTTTTTTGGGAAAGAAAGTTTTTGGCTTTCTACTACTCCATCTGATACAAAAAAAGGGTCGAGAGTATCTTCCAAAGAAAAGAAGGAAGTAATCAATTTGAAACTGTGTAAATGAAAATGTGTAGATCATGCAAAGAAGTAACTTTCAGACACAAACTGAAAGAAAGTCCTCCTGAAACAGCTACTTTCATATGAACATTGAATTACACGAAAGAAAATAATTCTTTCGAAACAAATACTTCTATATGAACACTGAATTACACAGAAGATACTTCTCTCTACTCAGTTTGTATTTCAAACATTTGTTGTGGAATAAGAATCAGATATCATTCACATGAGTTCTACTTTGAATGAATGGTAATAAATTGTACTCACATAGAACACTGTCACCCTCACTGGTATACACCGATGTTTCGCCTTAAGACACTATAATGTTATCCAATTTGGTACTGAAGAGCCTTAGGGCAAGTGTCTTAAGGCGAAACATCGGTGTATACCAGTGAGGGTGACAGTGTTCTATTTGAGTACAATTTATTACCATTCATTCAAAGTAGAACTCATGTGAATGATATCTGATTCTTATTCCACAACAAATGTTTGAAATACAAACTGAGTAGAGAAAAGTATCTTCTGTATAATTCAGTGTTCATATAGAAGTATTTGTTTCGAAAGAATTATATTCTTTCGTGTAATTCAATGTTTATATGAAAGTAGCGGTTTCAGGAGGTCTTTCTTTCAGTTTGTGTCTGAAAGTTACTTCTTTGCATGATCTACACATTCATGTATAGAGTTTCAAATTGATTACTTCCTTCCTTTCTTTGGAAGATTCTCTCATCCCTTTTTTTTGTATCAGATGGAGTAGTAGAAAGCCAAAATCTTTCTTTCCCAAAAAAAATTAATCACTCCTAAAAATATAACCCCTTCAATTCAAATAAGATTCCTCTTGGCTGGGATTAAATCAAATAGGTGAATGAATGTCATTACGATGTCATCGATGACATAAGCAGATCAAGCTTATTCCGTGACATTCAAAATCGTAATTCATGAATGAAGTGTGTGTATTTTCTATAATGTTATCCAATTTGGTACTGAAGAGCCTTAGGGCAAGTGTCTTAAGGCGGAACATCGGTGTATACCAGTGAGGGTGACAGTGTTCTATGTGAGTACAATTTATTACCATTCATTCAAAGTAGAACTCATGTGAATGATATCTGATTCTTATTCCACAACAAATGTTCGAAATACAAACTGAGTAGAGAAAAGTATCTTCTGTATAATTCAGTGTTCATATAGAAGTATTTGTTTCGAAAGAATTATTTTCTTTCGTGTAATTCAATGTTTATATGAAAGTAGCTGTTTCAGGAGGACTTTCTTTCAGTTTGTGTCTGAAAGTTACTTCTTTGCATGATCTACACATTCATGTATAGAGTTTCGAATTGATTACTTCCTTCCTTTCTTTGGAAGATTCTCTCATCCCTTTTTTTGTATCAGATGGAGTAGTAGAAAGCCAAAATCTTGTATTGCTCCCTTGATTATTGAATATACTCACTTGAAATATTTGAATTAAAGTGCTTAGACAGAACCACACGCCATGTATCACCCAAATATGTTCAGTGTTTTCGTTGTAAACCTACTGCGTTTCAATAAAAAAATAATGATTTTCCGAGTCAACAAATTCCAATACCCAACAGAAAAACAATAACTAACCCATCTAATGCCGTGCAGAGAGTTGAAGTGAAACCATCAGGCACCTGTGCAACGTCTTCGACTTGGAAGATTCGTCGCAAGTTATTTTCCACTATAAAAAGCAGAAATTAATTTCGTTTGGTCGATCCAACCAACCGATAGACCGGTTTCGGGGTGTTTGTCATATCATCAGTACCGGGCATGGTCTCTTCATAACGGTGTGAACCATCTGAGTATCATGACCAAACATATATAATTCCAACTAGTTATGGAATCTCTCTGCAGTTGATTCAGTGGGATGTCCACTGCGTTGTTATTTTTCCGTTGGGAATCTGCCAAACGTACCTAAAAATTCGTAGGTCTGCATGAGAGGAAATGGGCAACCTTGAGCATGTCATGTATATATAAACATTCAGCATCTGAAGAATTTATAAGTTTTCACCACCTAGAGCGCCAAACATGGGTGGCTTTTTATGAAGTGACGTGAAATCAGTTAAGACGCATTTGTATCAAGTTATTCCGTTAAAAACTCATCAAAGAATTCAACTCTGTGTTCTTACGAACAAAGTCGAATATTCAAGTTGCAAATACGCAACATCAATAAACATGAATTTTCAAAACAATAATACCATCAGAATTCAACAACTAATTTCACGCCTGCTATTGATCTACATCGGAGATATATTTGAGCAATCAGGCTTTCCAGGAGAAGATAAGGCTGGTTGAGACCATTACAATCGATGTCCCACTCTTAGCACTGTGCTGTTTTTTTCATTGAAGATTCAGAAAATTATCTCGAGAGTAATCTTTCAACAAACAGAATATTTGGTTTTTTCATGAGAATCAAGTCTAATATTTGATTTTATCGATAATCATAAATAAAACATACTCACCGATGCAATTCATTGTTTTCCTTGACGTTTGAATCGATAAAATTTTTTTAGTAACGAGTACGTCGGAGATGTATCCAAAGAATGATCCAAAAAACCAATGTGATACATGTGGCAGAGATGACAAAATGCTATTCTGAAAAAGGAATACACAGTTATCTAAGATCAATGTATATTCCGCTATACTCACCGATTTCAAATCAAACTTCATCACCTTATTCATGTATATTGGGGTCTCCGTAAGAAGGGTCCAAAATCCCCAAATGAATCCACATTGCGATAGCAACAGGGCCCAAAATGGAATTGAGGAGAATATCTTGAGCCAAGGTGTCGGTATTTTCTATAAAAAGTAACATATTTCACACAAGAAAAAAGTTCAATCAACTACAAAATGCAGTCGAATTACTTGAAACAATGGAGTGTATACACATGAAAAAAAAATATACATGACCTTCCTGAAGAACTAATGAAATCCCGAGAAATCAATGATTATTTTCTTCATGTTATCCGCAATTCCATTATTGATACAGAAGCAATAAGCCACGTCAGAAATTGTGAATTCAGCTTTTCCTGAATCATAAACTAGAAAGTATACACCAATTCAGAGTGATAAAACTTTTATCCGGGTCGAACACATCTATCTTTTTGGAGAGAAACGATGCTTGTGTTTTCGTGGCATTGAATTGAACCTGGTTACGTTCACCCTAATTCGAAATCACCTGTAGATCCTCATTGATAAGATATATAACCTCTTGCTGCCGGTGGAGATGTGCATCCGCAGCAGATGTCCTGGAATCTAAATGAAATGACGAGAAAAGTGTGCTGTCATCAGCAAAGCAATATATTGGATTCTTGATAATGAATATAAAATGATTTGGAGACGATATGTATCCCTGGGGAACATCAGCGTTGATAGTAAAAGTATTCGGGAGATTTTCGTCGACGGCCACTTGCAGGAAACATTCTTTCAGAAAGATGGAAGGTCATACACAAAAATGATCGGACATAACATCGGTTAGGCCAGAAAACCGTCATGCCCCGCTTGGTCGAAGGCCTTAAAAATATCAAGCACAACAGCTATTCTCCATTTCTACGATTGCAAAATACAGTAAAATTCTGAAACACAGCATAACATTTTCTGATTACGATAATAAACAATATTTATATTTTCAGTTTTCACAAATACCTTAAAATATTCAAAATATAATTTTCTCAAATCTCAGGACTCTGTATCAAATACACTAAATAATTTCCAAGTGCACGATAATTGAAAACTGAAGAATTGAAAACAATATTTGAAAATTTTCACATTCAAAATTCACGACTCATTTCAAAATCATGCAATAGAAAATATTTTTGTTATATATATATATATATATATATATATATATATATATATATATATATATATATATATATATATTTATTTCTGTGATTGATAGGCAAATCATCGAACAACTGTCATCTGTAATATCTTATAGTCTTTCAAAATGAATTTTCCAATTCTATGTGATAGATTAAACTGAAACCCCTATTCATTGTTTTTTTCAATTCATCCATTGTGTTATGATTTGTGGTAATATTTTGGTGACCCACCATGTTTCATTTATTATCATAGGTGTCTGCGCACTTGATCGGCCCATCTGTCGGGTCAGCAGTCAGTCATCAGTTGACATACGTAGCATTAACATCCATTGTCTCAAGCTATACATTTTTCAATATTATATACTTCGAACAGTATTCATCATTTTATTTGTGGTTCAATAAATCACATGCATGCAATCATAATAATAATTATGAAAATCAACAATCACAATCATTCCACAACTTTAAACATGGTCCTTCGATAGCCAAATATCATTAAAACGGTTGAGAATCAGCATCGATAACATACAACAAGTACCAACAAATCATCGATCAAAATATTAATTCAATCAAGAAATCATCGCAAATCAGAAATTACAAGCCGTCGATTCCAGGCACTTTCAAAAAAAGGTTGCAATCGAGTATTGGACAAAGAAGTCAACAAATACAAAAACAATTCCTAAGTCGAGATAAGTTTTTCTACATACGACGAATAAAAAGAGATCCTAATTTTCACAATCCGTAAGTCAGTTTATGTTCCCTTTTTGCATTTATTTACCGTCAATATTTGTATAGGGGATTGGTGGACTTATGTTTTTACCTTTCAATTTGCAAATTATTTAAATTCATTCAACACAAATAAAATGGACGAACAATTAAAATCATTAGTGGCTCGCCGTGGCCAACTAAAAGGCCAGGCCACTAGATTTGCTAATTATTTGCTTGATTCTGGGTTACAGCATGATCGCTGGGAACTACAGGAAAGAGTAGCTAAACTTAAAGAAAATTGGTATGAATTTGAAAGAACACAATCAGCCATTGAATTATTAGATGATTCTGAAGCACAGCTGGTGGAGAGGGAAGCATATGAAAAAAAATATTATGAAATGATTTCCAAATCAGAAAATATTTTAACACGTTATGTCAGTGGCACCTCTTCTCCTGCAGCATCGAATCCTCTTAATGAGTTCCATTTGAAATTACCTTTAATAAATTTACCTGAATTTAATGGATCATATGATACATGGTTGCAATTTTATGAAACATTCAAGGGTCTTGTTCATGAAAATTCTGTTTTGAGTAACATAAAAAAATTTTATTATTTGCAGTCGTGTTTGAAGGGTGATGCTAGGCAGGTTGTGCACTCCTTAGAAATTTCAGAAAGTAACTATGATATCGCGTGGAACCTCTTAAAAGAACGATTTCAAAACAAAAGGGTAATCATTCACAATCATGTAAAAAATATTTTT
Source organism: Leptinotarsa decemlineata (assembly GCF_025532065.1). Classification (NCBI taxonomy): domain Eukaryota; kingdom Metazoa; phylum Arthropoda; class Insecta; order Coleoptera; family Chrysomelidae; genus Leptinotarsa; species Leptinotarsa decemlineata. The sequence goes on from NW_027412586.1 coordinate 1,109,719, forward strand.
GATTTCCCAAATATACAAAGGGAGTCACATATTTCTTTGAGAAAATTATTAGACAACATGTTAAAACACACTAGGGCATTGAAAGGTCTTGGTGAGCCAGTGGACAGTTGGGACACTTTGTTAATTCACATCATTACAACCAAACTTGACTTTCAAACGCAGAGAGATTGGGAATCCTCAATCGACAAAAACACGAATCCTACATTCAAGGCATTAGAATCATTTATTATTAAAAAATGTCAATTGCTCGAAAAACTCGACAGTAAATCTATTCAAAAACCTAAAATTAATGAAAAGTCATTAACTCATATCACAGTCAATGAAAAAACTTGCATTTTTTGCAAAAAACAGCACTTAATATATCAATGTTATAAATTAATGTCTTTATCAATCAAACAAAGATACATAGAACTTAAAAAACTAAAGATTTGTACGAATTGTTTACGGACAGGACATTCCGTAGAAGTTTGCAGGTCAGCTCATAGTTGTAAAAAATGTAAAAGGAGACATAATTCTATTTTGCATGATGACTCATTCGTTAATACAACAAATAACATTAATAGAAGTCATTCGAACACATCAAACAGTCAAATTGAACAAAACAATTTTGTTGAATCAAGTGAACCCAGCATCTCTAGTAACATAACAAATGCGGCACCTATTCAAACATTGACATCTCATTTTTCTCAAGGGAACCAAAATCAGGTGATTCTGTCGACAGCAATTATTTATATTCTTGATTCTAATAAAAATCCAATTAAATGTAGAGCCCTGCTAGATTCTGCTTCTCAAAGCAATTTCATTTCACTAGAAGTGTTCAAGAAACTCAATCTACCTGCTACTAATGTAAACTCACCTGTATGTGGTATTAGTCAGTCAACAATTAATATATCATCTCAATGCAATATTCAAATTCGCTCAAAAGATGGACAATTTTCTAACAATCTTCAATTTCTTATTATAAAACAAATCACATCAAATATTCCGCAATTTTCATTTGATCCCTCGTGTCTAGATATACCCGATGAAATAGAATTAGCAGACCCAGAATATAACATTTCACAAAAAATCGAAGTATTACTTGGTGCATCAATATTTTTTGATCTCATAGTCAAGGGGCAAATTAAACTAGGGCGAAATAAACCCATTCTCCAGAGAACTCGATTGGGTTGGATAATTTCAGGATCTTTACAAATTAAGAACCAGAAGCTCATCCGAGTTGCATGTTATCAGTAAACAATTTACTCAACGAGCAACTTGAAAAATTCTGGAGCATTGAAAATGTCACCCAAACGAAAACTCAATTATCTGATGAAGAACTGGAATGCGAAAGTCATTTCCGCCAGAATTATTTTAGAGATCATGAAGGCAGGTTTGTAGTCAAACTTCCTTTGAAAGAGTCGTACAAGAATTTAGGAGAATCATTGAATGCTGCTATTAGCAGATTAGAGTCAGTAGAAAGAAAGCTTTCTAAAGACATTAATCTTCGTAATCAATATGAGGAATTTTTAAATGAATATGAGCAACTGGGGCATATGTCCAAAATTGACATCTCTCTCGATGACCCCAATGACATAAAATTTTATTTGCCTCATCATTCCGTCATCAAGGAAAACAGTTCTACAACTCGTCTACGCGTGGTTTTTGATGGATCATCAAAAACTTCAACAAATCTATCGTTGAATGACGTGTTGAGGGTTGGACCAACAATTCAAAATGATTTGGTTTGCGTTTTGCTGCGCATGCGTATCCCCAGATTTGTTGCAACAGCAGATATATCCAAAATGTATAGAATGGTGAAAGTTCATCCTGAGAATAGAAACTTGCAAAGAATCGTTTGGAGGAGTAATCCATCTAAAGCTATTGAACATTTTCAACTCAACACTGTTACATATGGTACATCAAGTGCTAGCTTTTTAGCTACTCGTTCTCTGCATCAAGTAGGTTTGGACTGCCAAGCTGAATTTCCTAATATTAGTGACATTATCATAAACAATTTCTATGTTGATGATGTTATATTTGGTTCAGATACATTGTCTGACTTAATTCAGTTGAAATATGAACTTAGCAATATTTTGTAGCAAGCAGGCTTTTTATTAAGAAAATGGGTTTCTAATGATCATAGAATTTTTGAAAATAAAACGGATCAATGTTCTTCTACCATTTTTGAAATAAGGGAAAGTAAAGAAAGAAAAACTTTGGGTATTACCTGGAACTCACAACAGGACCGTTTTGAATATTCTGTCATTCTCAATTCACAGTGTAACCCCACCAAACGAACAATCTTATCAGCCATATCTCAAATATTTGATCCTTTAGGCCTAATCAGCCCAGTAGTAGTCAATGCAAAAATCATTTTAAAAGAACTCTGGCAAGCTCAATGTGATTGGGACGCTCCAATTCCTCAAAATATTTTAAAAAGGTGGAAAATTTTTATTGAATCACTCCCTGCTATAAATTCTTTAGTCATTCCTCGGCACATTGCTATCAACAATGCGAAGTCATTCCATTTACATGGATTTTGCGACGCATCAGAAGCTGCTTATGGTGCTGCTGTTTACCTTGTTTCACAAAATCAAAATGATGAAATCCTATCAAGTTTAGTTTGCTCTAAATCACGTGTAGCACCTGTTAAAGTAATACAGCTTCCGCGGCTAGAACTATGCGGTGCTTTGTTACTTGCTCAATTAATGCAAAAGGTTAAGGATTCTTTGCACATTAACATAACCAGCAATTATTGTTGGACAGACTCTGAAATAGTTTTAGCATGGCTTCGTGCTGAACCGTACAAGTGGAAGACTTTTGTTGCCAATAGAGTCGCAGACATCCAGTCATTAACTGAAGGTTATGAGTGGAGACATGTGAGTTCAGCACAAAATCCCGCAGATATTGTTTCCAGGGGTTTAAATCCTGAAAACTTATCAATCTGCACCCTTTGGTGGAACGGCCCCCCTTGGCTAACTTATGATTCAGATTTATGGCCAACTAATCATGAGACCATAATGTCTGAAGTGCCGGAAGCAAGAAAAGAAAAAATGGTTTTATCTTTTAATTCCTCTTTGAATTTTGATATTTTCTCAAAATATTCATCATTCAATAAACTCCTACATGTAACTGCATATATTTTTAGATTTTATCACAACATAAAATTTAGGAATAAGAAACTAACTGGGTTAATTTCTCATGAAGAAATAGATAATGCAATTTTAAAATTGTGTCGTTTAATTCAAGCACAAGAATTTTCAAATGAACTTACATGCCTTAATAAATCCAAGATTATATCAAAGCAAAGTAAATTAGTTTCTCTTTCCCCTTTCATCGATTCACAAGGTCTAATTCGTGTCGGTGGTCGGTTGAGGAAATCTCCATCAGGTTTTGATCAAAAACACCAAATCGTACTTCCATCCTAACATGCATTCACACGTTTACTTATAAAACATACACATAACAAAAACTTACATGCAGGCACACAATTCATTATTTCTCAAATTCGTGAAAAATTTTGGCCATTAAATGCAAGAAATACTGTACGTAGCGTATTACGCAATTGCTAAACGTGTTTTCGAGCCAAACCAACTGATCATTTTCGTCTTATGGGTGAACTGCCTGAAATGCGCGTTACCCCTACAAGACCCTTCACGTATTGTGGGGTTGATTATGCAGGCCCTTACCTACTCAAGGATGGAAAATCCAGATGTAGAACTCTCATAAAAACTTATTTATGTATTTTTATTTGTTTAGCCACAAAGGCTGTTCACGTAGAATTAGTAACAGAACTCACAACAGAATCATTCATGTCAGCCTTCAGAAGATTCGTTTCACGCAGAGGTCTCTGTAGTCATATCTACAGTGATAACGCTACTAATTTCATTGGGGCAAACAATGAATTAGAAAAAATTCACAAATTAGTAATTGATACAATCATAAATGAACAATGTCAATCATATTTCTCTGAAAATCGCATCACTTGGCACTTTATACCCGCAAAATCTCCACATCACGGAGGTATTTGGGAAGCCGCTATTAAATCTTTTAAGTACTATCTCAAGCGCATTTTAGGGGATGCAAAATTGAATTTTGAAGATATGTCCACTGTCCTTGTACAAATAGAGGCAATTTCAAACTCGCGTCCTCTGATTCCTCTGTCCAATGATCCTAATGATTACCAATCTCTTACACCTGGACATTTTCTAATTGGTGATTCCCTGCTGAGTATACCACAGTCAAATGTCATTGACATCCCGTCCAATCGTTTGAAACATTTCCAACGACTACAACAAATGGTACAGCAATTTTGGAAATGGTGAAGTAGAGACTACCTCCACAGCCTGCAACAACGTTCCAAATGGCAGCAAGATTACACCAGGTCAATACAATTAGATGCGTTAGTTCTCCTCAAGGATGATAGCCTCCCCCCATCGAGCTGGCGTACTGGGCGCATTGAAGCTGTCCATCCTGGGCAAGATGGAATAGTGCGCGTAGTGACTGTGCGCACGACTAGTGGTAATTTCAAACGCGCAATAAATAAAATTTGTTTCTTACCTGATGAACCATATTGAGCAGTGTGATGAACTGCATGTTAGATATAATTATTATGACATTATTATATTGGAATCGTTTTTCTTTTTTTTTGTTTTTTGAAATCAATATTTCAAGGCGGCCGGCTATGTTATGATTTGTGGTAATATTTTGGTGACCCACCATGTTTCATTTATTATCATAGGTGTCTGCGCACTTGCTCGGCCCATCTGTCGGGTCAGCAGTCAGTCATCAGTTGACATACGTAGCATTAACATCCATTGTCTCAAGCTATACATTTTTCAATATTATATACTTCGAACAGTATTCATCATTTTATTTGTGGTTCAATTAATCACATGCATGCAATCATAATAATAATTATGAAAATCAACAATCACAATCATTCCACAACTTTAAACACATTGATTGATATGTCTCAGTAATAATTGTGAAGGGTATATTATCAGAAGTGATCTGTTTCTGGGAAGGAAACGTTTTGCATTTTACTTATCCACCTTAATACAAGAAATTGTCGAAAAACTTCTGAAGCAGAGATGAATACAATGAAACTTTAAAAAACCTTTCGCAAGATGTTTAGATCATGCACAGAAGTTACTTTCAAATACAAACTGAAAGTAAAAGCCCACCCGACACAACTACACTAATATGAACATTGGATTACAAGAAAGAAAATATACTTTCTAAACAACTACTTCCATATGAGCATATGAAATATACAAGAATTGATTATTACTTGTGTTGCAAATATTCATAGGAATGATTGGAATGGAATTGAATCACATATACGACAGAAAATTCCACTAACATGAAACACAGACATTCTTACTTGTCTCATTGCCACATCAGCTCCTTTCTGAATAATATTCCTATGTCACTTATGGGACAAATCCACTCATGTCATGATGACGAAATTTTTTGTAATTTTTTTGGTATTCAAATATGAGATGAGCCCTATGTGTCAAAAAAGGTTTTATTTCCTATCTGAATAGTTTCTCTGAATAGTTTGAATAAATTTTCAAGAAATCACTAATATTTATATTATCATTCTTTATTAACTTTTCCAATAAGTATCTGAAAAAACTTCTGTGCATGATCTGTTTATTTTGCTAGACAGGATTTATCAAAGTTGATGATATTGAAAAAAAATTACCGTAAATTCATCCTGATGATGTATTCCTTCAAATTTAAGTTCGCACTGTGACAGTAAATTTTTAAATTTTAATACAATAATTTCAACTCACTCCTTTTTTTTCTGTAGAGCCTGAACTTCCTTCAATATATTTTCTTTCTTCCTCAGTTATCGTGGTGTGATCGGCAGGGCTATTGCAACCAACATAAGAGAAAACTGCACACCAAACTATTCCTAAACCATTCAAGATATAAAATATCATTGGCCATCCATAGGACGATTCGGATAAGTACCCAGTCATAATCATCGATACCACAGATCCACTTGGTCCTCCTGAAACACGTAATTTGATACTTCATATCAAATTCTTGGAAATATATTTTGATCAAAGAACTACTGAAATAATATTGAGGTAGGTCGGCAGTTTCAGTAAGTGAAAAAAAACGATAATTATTGATGAAAAATTAGAATAGAAATTCTCTGTTTTTACCGCTTTTATTTATAACTGACCTAGGTCAACCTGTAGAATAATCAAATCAATCTAGTTCACTTACCGGTTTTCAAATTAGCGTATCCACATAGTCACAGATAAACAAAATTCAGGTACTCAATTAAGTTGAGTAATTCTGTTATTACCTACAGTGGTGTTATCTAAGGGCTAATGTAATCAATCATTTTCAGTTCAATGAATAAGTTTGAAAATGTCCTTATATGATGAAACTGCAATTACGTTAGTTACGAAGGAAAATCATTAAAACAGAAATTTTCAATTCTCATTTTTCATGATGATTTCCTACAACGTAGTAACGGCTACGTCTATCAATTTATTGCTAAATATTTAATGTAATGAAAACACTACTTGGTTGTGAAAAACTCGAAAATGTTGAGTTATCCAAATCAGATGACTGAAAAGTTCATGAATGGTAGCTCGGGAAAGTATAATATATCTATTTCTGAAGCAGTTTTTTGAAAGACGCTTTCCCATTTCTGTTTTTTACCACACTATTGTAAATAATTTCTCAAAATTGTCAATTCTCTCATTATTTCCATACCTGAGTATAAAAGATTTGCCAAAAAGCTTCTTTCATTGTGGGGAACCCATTTTGCCAATATACTATGAATGGACGGATAGATGAATCCTTGACATAATCCTTGAACTGCTCTACAAGCCATAACTCCTTTCGATCCGAAATGAACTGCAGACATTGGCAGAAAACATCCTGAAATCGAGCAAATTGCCATCGATCCCACTAAGAACCACTTGGGACCATACTGTCCTGCCAACCATCCAGCTCCAACTTGGGGAATAACGTATCCCCAGAAAAATGAAGAGAGAACTATACTTTTGTCAGTCCAGTTGAAGGTCTGAAATCAAACAGTGAATATTTCGATAGGTTTTCATTAATAATTGATCAACTGTACTCATTGTAGACCCATTGAAGTATTTCATTTGTATCCCAGATAAATCGTTGAGATAATAATCTTTTCATGACTCTACTTCAACTGAGAAGTTCAGTTCCTTCACGATATTGAAGAAAACATGTAATTAAACGGGACAAATTTCAAAACATATCAAATGAGAAAATAAATACACTCACCGGAATATTTCTATTGGCACTGGTAGATGGATTAGTCATAGCAACAATAGCGACAGACATACTAACTCTGACACTATATGCGATGAAAGTCAGGAAAAAGTTACATAATACCTGTTCATGTCTCTTGCCAAATTTCGGACCTGCAAATTGAATTGAATGAACGTTGCTAGTTACTGTTGAAATACTTTTGTTTGTTTTAGTGTCATGTACCTTCATATTTCAAGGAATATTTGTTGTACTCTGTAACGAGGTTAATAATTTCCCCAGTGTTGCGTCAGGTATAAACAGCTGTTTTTATTTTCTGTTCATATTATTGCTCCGTTGCTTATTTGATCCCAACTGAATGAATACCTTCCTAGGTCAAAGTGCCACTCTATCGCGATAGGAATCCCAGGTCGCCAAAACGATTTGCCACTCTATCTTGATAGCAAATTGTACTATGCCAGGTCGCCAATTGGATTTGAAAGTCATAAGTTATTTGTTAATACACCGTACCACCGATGGAGGCCACAACTCCATCACAACTCCTTTCACCGGACACCGCGTAGAACTTTATTTCAAATAATATCGAGAGCATCTACCAAGGTAGTCTGAGTCTCAGTTTCAGTTTCGATACAGTTCCAGCTCCGTTTGAGTTAGCGTTCCAGTAAATAACGGCAAAACGGTAGACAAAAAAGTAAGTGCATAACAGAAAGAAAAGGGTGAGATAAAAAGTTGTGGTTCTCAGTTTGTTTGGTATTTAGACAAATAATTGGCCGTTTTATATTAAAGGCCGTTTGAAGAACACCCTTGATGTAACATACCTGTGTTGTCATTGATTATTTTATTTTGAAGAAGGCCGTGTGCTCTGAACACCCTTCATATTGATATTATTAATGAGTTGACGGATACCGAATACCGTTATAATTAATCTCGTTATCTGATTTTATTTTACATGGGCCATGTGACGAACACCCCACATTTTTGATTAATCATTATACCGGGTGTACCATTATATTTTTGTCAGAATTCATAATTTGAAGGTTTATATTTCAAATAGTACATCTGCAAAAAATCTGAATTTTCACTCTTCATCTTTCCCCTCAAATTATTAGTTGAATGTTGTCAAGCTTGACGTCACATCAGTCGACTCGGCGACAAGGGAGTGCTGGCGGATAAGCGAAATACGTGTGCTAAAGCCGTAGGAAACAAGTTGTGTGTCGTTTACTGCAGTGTGTCAACTGCGTGAATATGAATAATGATAAAAAAGGACGTAACAAGTATTGCATCGTTCCCAAATGCAAAAATGTTTTGGTAACTGCACCAGACAAATATTTCACTGCCAAGTAACTTAAAATCACGAAAGTTATGACGCCGCGCTATGCAGAGGGACGACTTTGTATCTCCCAAGAGGACGCATTTTTTATAATGATTAATAAAAAAATATATAGTTTACTCTAAGCACTACTTTAAATTTTAGGTATATCAAAACTATGAAAATGGGAAAAATTATATTGAAAGCAGGCGTAATTCCGCATATATTTGATTGCCAGATTGATAGACCGACGACAGATACATCTAAAGCTCCATCGTTTGTTAAAAAAAAGAAAAAACAAATTTTATTAAATACTTGTAACAAAGATATTGCTAAAAATCAAAGCATGTCTGATGAAGCAGGAGTAGTTGTCTACGGCCGCTTGAGGACCTCCCCCCACCATTTGGCTTTGTCCTTGAATGACGTCATATGACCTTCAGTTACGTGTCAGACGATATGACCTTGATCATGGGTGTCGACCTTGAGATTCGAGTATATTCCTCAATATGTGACCTTGAAGTTTGGTTTTGATAGATACCTCATGGATCTTGCATTATGCACGTTCAATATGACCATGCACGTTCAATATGACCAATATTGAGATTTATCCTTCCTCAATACGTGACCTCGACGTTTGACCTTGTATGATGTCACATCATAGGTCCTCGAGGCATGGTTCTGGACTTGTGCTTTGACCTTGAGATATAACTGTCATCGATGCATAACCTTGAACCCCTCCCTCTTTTCGAGGATGATTTTCTATATGAGCTTAGTGTATCATATATTCTTCCACCACTTTGGACAAAATTTATCCCTTCCCTGTACTACCCCTAAATTGGTTGGTACCATATTACCTTTTTCATCCAACCCTCTAACGGAATACGAGGTACTAAGCGCTCTGTCTGAAATGAAAAATAAAAAATCTGCAGGCTATGATGAACTCTCTATAATCACTCTCAAGAAAATCATTCCAACAATTATTAAACCATCAACTTACCTTATGAAACAATCTCTAATACAAGGTATTTTTCCAAATGTTTTAAAAAGAGCGGTAATTATTCCCGTACATAAAAAAGGAAGCCGCAAAGAAATTGAAAATTACAGACAAATTTATTTATTCCCCTCTATATCAAAATTTTTTGAAAAAGTAGTTTCGGTAAGAATAATGGACCATTTGGAAAATGAAAATCTTTTATGCGATTCCCAACATGGCTTTAGACGAAAAAAATCGGTTGAAACAGCATCTTATCATCTAATGAATTATATATACACTGAGATCGAAAACAAAAAATATGTCCTCTCTTTATTCTTCGATTTATCGAAGGCTTTCGATACAGTGTGCCCGGAGTTTCTACTCCCTAAACTATCCAATTTAGGTCTCCCAACTAATATAATTAATTGGATACAATCTTACATGTCCGAAAGAAACATGAAGGTACTTTGCAATGGGTCGTTCTCTGAGACCAAAAAGATAACACTCGGTGTGCCCCAGGGCTCGGTTGTAGGCCCCCTACTGTTTCTCCTATATACAAACGACCTACCTCAATATATAGAAGATGGACACATTACGATGTTTGCGGATGACACTACCATAACTTTAACGGGACAAAACGTTGAGCAACTTATTTGTAAATCTGAAAGTATTGTTGACCAGTTCAGATCTTGGTGCCAAAGAAACAAACTTATCCTTAATACCTCCAAATCAGTATCGATGAAGTTTCACTTTAGGACTGATACTCTAAATGCTCCTGTTACATATGATATTGAAAACGTACAGGTGACGAAATTTCTTGGTACCTATTTAGATTCTAATCTAAACTGGGAAAAACAAGTAGACAATACATGTTCTGAAATAAATAAAGCATACTATGCAATAAAGCAACTGAAATCAACATTAAGGGAATCAGCGTTACTCAGCATTTATTATGCTATGGTATACTCCCATATCAATTTTAATATTATGATCTGGGGGAGGGCAAATGATTTTATGAGAGTTTTTGTTGCCCAAAAACGAATTATAAGACTTATATTCAATATGAACTACAGGGACAGTTGCCGTGCTATCTTTATTGAGAAAAAAATGTTAACAGCGCCTTGCATCTTTATCTTGAAATGCATAATGTTTGCTAGGGAAAACCCTAATCTCTTCACAGAGAACGCCACTGTCCATAACTACAATACCAGAAATGGACATCTATTGCAAATCCCTCAACATCGTATGTCATTTTTCAAAAAATCTCCACAGTACAATGCTATCACCTGCTTCAATAAGATACCAGATAAATTTAAAAAGGTCAAGAGTAACCTAAAATTTAACAACAAAATTAAAAACCTTCTAATACAGAAATGCTATTATAGTTATCAGGACTTCTTGAACGACGATCTCCCAAACAACTCAAATACATTTTAATTTAAAGTTTTGTCTGGCATTCCTAGTCTAATATTGTTATTATGTATATATTTTTGCTTATTTTGTGTGTGCCTTATCACTGCGATGTAAGTTCACTGAATGTACTTTTCATTTGATTATTTGACTTGGGGTCCTCATAATGTCATATTTTAAATATATACCCTGACTTACCACATATACCAAGTGTATCGCGTTTTGGTCAATAAATATTATCTTATCTATCTTATCTTATCTTATATAATTGTTTGATGAATAAAAGGCAGGAAATAATTATTGAGTGTTTTATTATCGAATATTTCATGATGAATTACATGTCAATCTTATTACAATCCAGTCTGAACAGACCCATTAAGAGCATTATAAGATAAAACAGCATCGTGGAGGATTAGTGCATATACTTTGGTATTCGCTGAAAACTTCAACTTGCGTGTTTCGAATTCAATTTTGATGTCGACAGTGGATGACTTCATAGCTTCAGGTTGATGGAAGCAGTCGATGATGAATAGTGGGTTGTTGCGAAAGCTGCCAATATCCATCATCGGTTCACTCATAGCTTCATTATAGTAGCTGCGTTGGAAGTTTTCATATGCAAAATAGGCTGATGAGTCTAACTTCTTGTTGAAATCCAGAATCCAACGCTCATATGGGTAAACTTCGGAGTTCAGAGATAGTCGAATATTATTATTATTCACATGTATGAATTTCGTTACATCTTTTGATATATTTTCGGAATGGTCGGTGTTTTGAAAGCCGATGATGATGTATCGAGGTCTTTCAAGACTATTGGTCGTCTTCACGGCCCATATATTCGCGGATGTGTCACGAAGTGTGGGTAATTCATAAAGGTCCCACATACGATAAGCCACCTTCACCTTAGCATTATTACCATTTTTATTAATGCGATTCAATAGTTTCAGTTTCTGTCGATCTTACGACACAATGTGTCTGATTCTCCCTTCTATTTTATTGATTTCCAAATCTGCATCGACTTCCCCAATAAATGATTTTTTGAATGATCGTGCTATAATCAAAATGAGCTCCTGTTTTACATTCAGTATCCCCTTATTGTAATTTTCAGCAAAACCCATGAGATACTTCAAGGGTAATTTACCGCAGAATACATTGCTGACAGAATCCAATATGTCTTGTTTATTCACATCATCGTTTCCATTGTGGTAGTTATGCCGGGTTTTCGAACAACGGCCACTTGCTATCCACCCATTTTATAGCGAATTTCATCGAAGAGAAAGGCGAGGGCATTATTGGATATATTGCTTCGTGGCATCAGATGGTGTGAACTTTCCCTCGATATATATGTAACTATCTGCAATATCGAGTATAAGATCTTGAAAATTGATTGGAATTCTTATTTCATCTGAATTTTTGTAATATGGTGAACCATACGGCTTATATGTATGCTCATAAGGGCTAATGAGAGAATGGTCGAACAGGGGCTCCTCGAACACCTCCAGTTTATCGCTTGTAGTAATGGTCGCCATGTTATTACTATTTTTCATATCGCACCTTCAAGCCGATAGATTTGAGAAAATTTAAACTACTAGCGCTTAGCCTATATCTTGACAGTTCGGCGGGCATACGTGGAATGAATCGACTTTTGGATTTTCTTTTCTTCAAATGTACATGATCATAGTCTCCACCAAATGCATTACGCTGATTCAACTGCTGCCGCTGCTGCAATTGCTGGATATTGAAGCACAACCCCATTTTTTAGAAACAATTATGGTGAAATCTATAACTTTATCAATTATTAACATCTGCTCAGCATTAGGAAATGATAAATACTGAGTTGAGATTTCGTCAACTCCTGCTTCATACTGATTTTTTCACAGTTGATCATCGCTCCCCATCGTTTTTGCTCAATTGTTTGAATGCTTATCGAGGGTTGTTTTTTAATATCAGATTGAATCGATTTGATATCCTTTTCCATACGTTCACACTTTTTCACAATTTCCACTAATTTCAGCCCAAGCGTAATGAGATCTTCCCTGACTGATGCGGAATATTTTTCTACTCCATCTAATCTCAAATTGATTTCATCAATATCAGAATCTAATTCTCCTCTGATCTTTGAGATGTAAAAACCAACATATTCCCGATTAACACAATCCGTACTCTTTTAGGCTCGGCTATATTTTTCAAACGTTTATTTTCCATATCAAAGTTTCCATCGGAAATCAATTTGAAACCAACTCCAGGTTGTCCTCGCAAAACATTATTTGAAACTGCCTTACTTCTGCGACCAAACTCATCAATGCTTCCTCCACTCATTTTTGTGATACACTTATGACGGTCGTCGATGTTGTGAATCAACATATGAGAAATGATGATCGTTATAGCTTGATCGATTCCAATTTAAATATTATTTTTTCACCATTGAAATTGATCAGATTACCATTATCATCCAATATGCGTAAAGTGATATTGTCGAGGTACTTACGACCGCCAGGTTGGATTGGCATATAAATAATATTTTGCGGTTCCTTGGTGAGTTTGTAACCGGGCTCCACATCAATATCAAATTCAAAGATGCTATGGATTTCATCACCATTTGAATGTGCTACAGCTGTGACATTACAATCCACAGGAATAATTCTCACCTTATTGATATTTACGGGCAATGTTGATTCATGAGTTTCATCGATGCCAAACACATCGGCTTCGAACCCTAAAAGTTCGGCAATAGTGTTTTCATGTTTGAGATGGATGTAATATTTCGACCTCATTTTACATTTCAGGGTGTTGTTGTTTGCGCGTAGGAGAAATACTCCATCGATATTCTCTTCAGCTCCATTCTCCAATTGTATTTCTTTGGATTTGATGAATTTTTGAATCACCTTATTGATTTCATCAATTTCATATGCTCCAGGTGGAATTTTTATAATGATAGGAGGTGAGTTAGCCTGTTTAGAATAGGCGATAACATTATTTTTCACATCCACATCGAATATGGAGTTGTAAGAATAAAAACCGTGTAAGCCCAGACCATAATTAGCGCCACTATCCAATTCGATGGGTGGGTAGAAGTTGGCGCTCAACTCGCTAGAGTGTCCCGACAATGAAAACGTGCCTGACATGACTGATTAATTTTCACTGACTCATGTCTTTTTATTGCTGACAGCAGAAATTGTGGAGTAATCGTCGGAATTATTGCTGTTACTGTTGGAATCATTCTGATGGTCTTCGCAGTACTGATACTTTAAGACATCAATATCATTCTGTAGATTTTGTGGTAACTTATCCCATACAGATGCAATTTCATGCGATGCACACCCAATCAACACTTCTTTCGGCATATCAGCGAGTTGTTCTTCACTCATTTCTCGTAAAGTGCGTACTCTGGAATATACGATCAATGAATGACTCATCCTCTTGATACTTTCCCTGTCCTGCGCTGGTGTTATCTCCATGTCTTGCTCTGTAGAAATTCCAAACACAAATGACCACACCATACTGTGTTGAATTGTTGTTTACGCTCGTAGTTATATGTGATAATATTGATAGGATTTGAACCCCTATAAAAATAGTGAATCAATTCTTTTGGAGGGGGTAAATCACCGAAACTATCAAAATATTTCACTGAGGTGTCATTTTTTATGTATGCTACCCAATGTGTCCCTTGATCATGTCGACTATCCAAATTTACTATGGCAGATTCATATCGGAGTGGTCCTGATTTTGGCAAATTGTCACGCATATATACCCCCCGAAAATATGGAATCTTCATTTTCTTAGCATGATAGTCGAGGTCGATGTTGAAGAGAGCTCTTTGAGGTAGCAAATCTATGAGTTTTTTGAAATTTGAGGTTTCAAATAGACCCCTAATCCTTTACGGTAAGGCTTCAAGTAGATACCGCTTCCTCGTTTACCTAGAGCGATTGCCTCTATGTTTTTATTATATCGATTTGTCTCACTCAATTGCTCCCTACTCGCTTTCGCTGCTTGTACTGCTTTTGTTATGCCAGCTGTAGCACCGGCTAAATTACCTAACGCCAATAAACCAGCAAAAACTGGAATGAGTGGTACTATTCCACCAATTTTAGGAATTGATATGATTCGCGGTGTGCGAATTTTCTTTTTCAACCCGCAGCCCTCGTATATTTGCGTGCTACTTTTAGTGCAATTTCAGCTGCTCTTTTAAAATTTTTGACAACAAATTCACTTCCGCCCGCTTTGTGTAGAACATCACCCACTTTCTTAACGATTCCAGAACCAAAAGCTATCACCTTAGAATCTTTCAATAGTTTTTTTGATTTTTTTTTCTTGGTAGGACCCATTTTTTTCTGTATTCGTGACTGCTTGGATGGTGACTCGCAACCCATACCAAATCGCCGTTTTGCCTTCATTATATTCGTAATTAGCCAAGCGGCTCCTTTCTCTCCAATAGATGCGTCTTTTGCCTTGAGTCGATTCCAAGCACTTTCTGCAAGCTCCTGATCCGCTATATGTCTAGCTGGAAGATTGTTAGTATTCTGTGAATATGCAATATCGTGTTTTCGACATGCAGAATCCAGTGGATTGACACCCGGATCACCTCTTGCCAATATTTTCTGCAATTTGGTGCCAGGGCCGCAATACTGATAGCCAGGTAAGTGTAATTCGAAAGGTAGACTATTGATGAGGGAATTGTCCAATCCCCTACCAGATTTATTCATATGCCGCTCAGGAGATCTGCATTGGCTCATAACCCCCATTTAAATAAAGGAATCGATATGGAGACCTGCTTATATAGACTCCAACTGTCATACAATGCGTGAACTAAAGCAGAAGTACCAATTTTCCATCGATAATTTCGATGAAAAAGTGGGTGGTGGATCGGAAAGCGGTGTGAAACAACGTCATGAATCCTTACTTCCACTATCCATCCGTGATCTGATTATCGGACCTTCCAATTGCGGCAAGACAAATGTTATGATTTCTTCACTGACTCACCCTCTAGGATTACGATTTGCAAATGTTTATCTTTATTCAAAGTCCCTTTATCAACCCAAATATGAGTATTTACGTGAAGTGCAATTGAAGGATTGGGATTTTACACTTTCGCCAATAATGCAGCTGAAATAGTAGAGCCTTCAGATGCCAAAACCGATTCAATATTCATTTTCGATGATGTGATGTGTGAGAAACAGGATGTTATACGATCATATTTCAGTATGGGTCGTCACAAAAATGTGGATTGCTTCTATCTAGCCCAAACATATTCACGAGTCCCGAAACAATTGATTCGAGATAATGCAAATTTTATTGTGCTATTCAAACAAGATGATATGAATCTCAATCATATTTTTTCTGACCACGTGTCATCAGATGTGACATACAAGCAATTCAAAGATATGTGTGCGAGATGTTGGGAAAATAAATATGGATTTCTAGTAATTGATAAGGATCGAGAAGTGCTAGATGGACGTCATCAGAACGGATTTGATGCTTTCATATATCCTTGACGTTCTTGAAACAATTGAATCATTCGAGTGCTAGATAGTGTGGACGACGCTTCATTGTACACATTCTTGAAGTGATTACATTATGGAGGGAAAAAATGATGATGAAATGTGTTTGTTAAGAAAGTTAATTGAAGCAACAGATGCTGTTCGGAAGAAATTCAATTATATCAAGAAAAGTCGCTTAGGTGATCAATCAGCACTCGAAAGAATCTATGAGCCAATAATAACACCTTTGAAAGCAATATCTGTCAATACTGGAGGAGCATCTCAAATAAATCAGGTGATGCAGATAACAAAGAGTGCTACACCACTCACCTCCAAAAATATAATCAAAAGTGAGCTAAAACCGAAATTTGAAGAGGCTTTCTCGAAAGATCTTCAAGCTTCTTCATCGACAACTCCAGATATAGAATCATCTAATGTGCTTGATAATGGTGATGAGGTACAAAAGCACATACAAAAGTTACTATCAGGAAATCCCTCATACGATACCGTCTTTGGAGTTCACATGAACACTGAAACGGGAAATTTACAAATGGGTGTAGCTGATGTGGAGTTCATCGATGAGAAAATTGTGTTCGAGAAAAATGGCAAAACTATTGCCGCTTATCAGGGTACCCCAAAACTATATAAATTGATATTCTAGAAAGTACGATCGGAAAATATCCCCTCTTCCGATATGACCACTTATGGTGATATACTCAAACTAACGAAGGCAGCATATAAATACAATGAAAGAAAACAGGGTCTACTATCAAATAATTGGAAGAAATATCGAGAAATAATCGTACCACTATTATCCAATGGAAACCCACTGCAGAATCTCAGTAGAGAAGGTACCGGTATAATCAAAATACCCACTCAAAAAAAATATATCAGAAATAAGCATTAAGATTATGTTTATTGGAATAAACTCAAAGAATTGGTTGATCGCCTTCAATTGCTTTGGAGTTCACGAATGGCTGGACATACCGGGCACGATAATGAAATATTGGCCATAATTGAGGAATTACGTGAAGAAGGATTAGTCTATCGACCGTAATATAATGAACATAATGTATGGAGCTGACTCAGTTAGTCACAAACGATCTAACTATGCATACAACAATTGATAAATTTAGGCGTAGAAGGGGTGGTGTTGGTAAACCACTTGTTGGAAGATCGGTTGTTGGATTCATTCTCACACCACATGGTGATTTTATGACATCCAGAATGAGCGATTGTATCAATCCTGATAATCAATCCTGAACTATTCCCAAGAATTCATTGCGCCAGCGCTACGATACGTCAGAAAAAACATTGATTTAAAAAATGCTGAACTGCGAATCATCATTGACAAAAATGCACTCATCACTTCAGCATTAGCTGATCGATTGACTAATGTGGAAAAGCGAATTTGTGTTGTGACCGAGTCAGTTGATACTTATACTGAGCGAGTTATTGATGTTGAACAGTCAGTCGTTCAACCTGCAAGTGAACAGTAGCGAACTGAATTATCGACTTCATCACTTCGAAGAAGTCATATAGCAGTAATATGAGTGATGCAAAATGGCAGGTTGTGAAGGAAATACATATGCCGGCGCGTCGAAATTTTTCCCGTCGAAAGACAATAATAAAGGGATTTTATGACTTGTGGCAGATGGATCTGATGGTAATGCAACCATATGCTGAAGAAAAAAGTGGTTAAAGGTACATCCTCATAGTAATCAACTGTTATTCAAAGTATGTATGGTCGATACCTCTGAAAAATGAAACAGCTGATTCAGTTACTGCAGCTATGGCGAGTGTGTTGAAAGATGCAAAGCATGTCCCAAGGAACTCACAATCTGATCACGGTACCGAGTTTTATAATTCAAAATTTTCATCGCTGATGAGAGAGCATGGTATCAATCATTACTCAACATTCAGCACATGCAATTGCGGAAAGAGTCATCAGGACGTTGAAAAGTTAGCTTTATAGACAATTTTCACTTAAAGGCCATCACAGTTGGTTGAATATTCTTCCTAAAATTACCAGTCAATATAACAACAAAGTTCATCGTACTATTGTTATGAAGCCCGCAGACGTAAAACCATCCACAAAAATGACAGTTTATGCAAGATCAAAGAAGCAGCATGGAAAACGTGTAAAAACAGAATTTAAAATTGGAGATATGGTGCGAATCAGTAAGTTTAAAAATGCATTCGCCAAAGGTTATACAGCAAATTTTACTACTGAACTTTTTAAAGTTGTGAAAATTAATAGTACAGAGCCTATAACTTATGAGCTAGAAGATGTGAATGGAGATCCGATCGAAGGTTGCTTTTATAAAATGGAGTTGAATAAAGCGAGAGATCCCAATACATATTTGGTTGAGCGAGTTTTGAAAAGGAAAGGACGTCGCCTATTTGTGAAGTAGTTGGGATTTTCTGGAGATCATAACTCTTGAATCGATGAAAGTTCATTAGTTTAATTGAAATATTATTGTAGTTAATGGAAAAATGAAGACAATATAATGAAATTGAATTTTCATTATTGAATATTGAAGCAATTTTTTTATTCAACATGAAATTTCACATGTATTAAATATTGACATTAGCTGTGATGGGTGGCACTGTAACCAATGGAATATATGTCCGAATAGCGTTACCATATATTTCTCTTCTTTTCATCTGATCTTCATTGTTCAAACACGAACAATCCCGGAAGTGAATGTTCTCATCGGGATGGAAATCACCAACATTTTCACATAATATCAATCCACTTCTGCATACGGTACATAAATTGTTCCAACAATCTATTTTATAGTTATCACAACGTAGACAACGTTGAAGTGGTAACTCACAATTTGCTGCACAGTTCACACAAATACACACGATTTCTATGGAACATTTGCAGCACTGATGGTGGGGGCATACTTCTGGAGTTGAATTATTTGTCGCCTTCGGAACTTTAATTGGACTCGGAACTTGGGTTGGATTTTTCAATACACATCTACGACACAGACCGGTACATGGATTAATATATGCTTCAGGCCAATAACCTTGACAATTATTACACATTATAACTTGAACGACTTTGATTGGATGAGCGCGTACTTTCGGTTTAGAATCCCACTCTTTTGGAAAAGGCATATTAGTATTCACTATTAGATGTCGAAAAATTCAACTGATGAATTCAAATGTACTCTCATGAACCTCTCTTCCTATTATAAACACATAGAGTGAAAAGAGGAGGGGTGGTGTAATGGTAGGGTTACCACCTCCACAAGAATGAAAAACATATAAAAATAGACTCGCAACTCTGAACTCTACTCACTATTCACTAGTGCTACAGTAGGTTTGACGAAACTTATCGAAAAATAAAAAAAATGAACGCTAAAAAAATCAATGAAGTTTTGATGAGATTGTCTCTCGAAGGCGAAAATAATTGGTTTTCTGATGAAGAGGATGAACTTCCCCCCAACGACATTATTGAAGAAGAGGATGAACTTCCCATCGACATTATTGAAGAAGAGGATGACATTGTCGGGGGAGAGGATGATATCGTCGAAGGAGGGGACGACATAATCGACATCGTAGATGACATCGACGTAGGAGAAGACGGTGTAGCCATGGTAGATGAGGGTATCGATGTAGAAGAAGATGGTGTAGTTATGGTAGATGAGGGTATCGACGATAACCCGGCGACTGACAATGGGAACATCATTATAGGAAGTCGTTGGTTGAATGTCAGTGATACGGTGGAAAATAATTTAGATTTATATTGTGTTACGGACTCCCATGTTTGTATACGAACCATTGACGATACCATCCACATGTTATGTTGGTGCTGTTTTAGGTTTTATTCCCATCGGAATAGTAATGGGGGTGAGTATCAACATATTGAAATCCATTACACTATTTCGATGATGGGGATGACGCAAACTTTTTGCGAAGCTTGTGACAGGCCACTGACGAACTTTCGTCGATTGGATGCTTGCATAATTTGTAACCATGTACCCTCACAATGATTTGTTTTAATGAATATTATATTTTTTTTGTTTTTGTTTTGTTCAACACTGAACCTTTTGATGGAAAAAAAATCAAATCCTCCTCAAAAAAAGTGAATGACACAAATAGTGGATGAACTAAAGTGTATGGTTAGATATCCAACCTGTTACTAGTTGATTTCGAATATATATTCCAATGATTCGTTGAATGTGAAGAGATAATATAAAATAAACCACTATGGTAATGCAAGTCTCTAATATCTTTATTGCAATCTTTCACGCTTCATATTGGAATTTGTATTGGACTTCTCTATTTTTTCTATCAACTATAAGTGATAGATATGGGTAATTAGTTTTCGAAAAAAAATATATTGGGTTAGGTTGAACACTGCCCCAAACCACGCAGTATTCCGTGTGCACCAACCAGATTTTGTTCACTCCGAGAAAAATAAACCTAATCCAACCATTTTATTCGTCATCTATAATGATTATGTCAGGATCCGGAGAATCGGGTATCTCAATGATTACTGGGGGGGTCATCAAATTGATTTTGTACTTCGACTTGATCATCCAAATACGGCTCCATGATGTCGGGGCTGGGTGATTCTTCCCGAACTATCAGAAAAAACTCGTTCATCACCCCAAAGTCGGCATCTGGATCCATTGGGTCATCAAATTGGTCATACTTATCAGCTTCATATTCAAAATAACGTCGTTCCTCATTTAAATCAATGGTGGTATCTGAATATCCATCGAAGTCATCGTCCGGACACGTTGAAGTGATATCTTGTACTTGGATATCTCCATAGGACGAACCTTCGGGAGAATCGAAATGAGGCTCACTCGAGGAATCGGCTTCCTGCACAAATGGAGTTACTTGATTCATGATGAGTAATCAAGTCTATCAGTTATTGAGAATGCAACCTTTCATATATGATTTGTAGAAGGAGGAAGAGTGGAGGTGGTGTTGGAGGGGGTAGAAGTATTCGTTAAATGAATCATAATATGAGGGATGAAAATGAAAAAAACAAATGTCCGCTTCGCTCCGCTTTTTTTTGACCCTGCGCACAGTTAACAATACCTTAGGAGTTGAGGATATGTAGTTTATTCCCAGATATCGTACATCACATATATATATATTAAGTAAAACATCACATATAGATGAAATAAAATACACTATTTTCTCGATGGATCATCATCAATTGATTCTTTTTGAAATCCGCTCAGGGGAAAAATTCCACCTAAACTGACCTAACCTTACCAACTGTATGCAATCATTTATATTCACATCTACTTATTGGAACACACTAAGTGATAGTTACTATCATTATTTATCTATTCTTTCCTGTTTTTTTTCATTAGCCAGCTGCCACACCCTTATAAACGACAACCATCAGAAGTCGCAACTTGTGTGAGCTAATGACTAATGATTGTTGAACCATTCTAATGAATAATTTCTTTCATTATCTATATATGGAAACGTCATATTCGAATTAAATGATGCTGAGGGATGGGCAAAGTTTTTAGCTTCTTTATTATTAATAAAACTCATTAGTTTTACCATACGAAGTTTATTTCTCTTAGATAAAATCACCTTTATAATTTTTTTTCATTGTTTTGACATTTTGATCTCATTTTGAACTAACTCATATTGCAAATAAATACTTACATATATTGTACTATTTCTGTGGTTAATTTCTACATGCTAAATATGGCTAGAACATGACTAGATTAAAGGAATAAACACTGCCCCAACCTCGCAGTATTCTGTATGCAACAACCAAAGTATATATGCACTCCTTTCAATTCCTTATTCATTTTTTATTTAATTTCATCATGAAAAAAATTACAACCTTGAAATTAACATGCAAAAATATTTTATAAACAACTTAAATATATCTTAAAATTAACATGCACTACATATATGTATACATATATTTACAAATCCATCGGTGAGCCAGCAATCATGTCCTTCCATCGCTGCACCCGAGGCTCGTACTTCCCAATGTAAGCCACTAGCTCGCCTTCAAGTTGATCTTCTTTGCGAAGATCCGCTTCAATGCGAAACAGCTGCTTATCTAATTCCCGCTTCTGAGCCTGAATGCCTTCAATGTTTGCACTCATGGCTCTACATCGGGAATCGCACTCACCTCGACGCTGTCGCTTCTTGCTCAATTCATCCATCACAGATCACATGTATGAGAAAGAATTAACAACTTTCCTGTCACTCACATGTGCTCTGTGACAGAGGAACTTCCGCAGCGACCTCTTGTGTGGGCGAAGGAATGTTTTCCTCAGGAAGGGCTGGTGAGGTTGATCTTCCATCCTGATGTGGTAAAGGAGACGGACTAGCTTCCCGGTGGACATCTACAACCACTTGCACCTGGTGGACGGGTGCTGCAAGGGAGGATGGTCCAGCTTTTGATATTTCCGAAGAACAGGTTGCTTCCGGCCAAGCTCTAATGGCCGTGTTCCTTTCACACCTTTTTCTGAAGACACTCAGTTTATCATCCTTCCTCCTGATTGATGGCTTCGACTTTGACTTTGCGGATGGTGATTTCGTCTTCTTGGGACTCCGCTCTTCAGACTTCACCAACTTGTCGTTGGCCCTTATCCGCTTCTTGGGGTTTTCAAACTCATCCTCGGAGTCGATCTGGGATAACACACCAGGTAGCTGTGCCAACATCACATCTTCCACATCCGATAGATCCAGAAGATCTTTCAGTGGTTCCTCCAAGTTTGGATTCAACGTCTCCAACAACCATTCCAAACTCTGAGACGTCGGTACCGCCTCGATGGATAGGTCCATCATTGATTCCGCTTCCTGGTCTGGGTTGAAATCACGGAAGAGGGACTTGACGTTGGAAGTCGTCGTCGTCGGAGCCATCGTTGCCATCTGGGTCCTAGGTGGCTGGATCACCACGTCCTGATGGACAACCACCCTCCTGCGCATGGCTTCATCTAGCTGGGCATCAGTTAGCGGGGTTCCAGCCATTTACCTCTTCCTGCGCATGATCTCCATCTCTTGGGCTTCAGTACGAATGGTTCCATCCATCAGGGCAGCTCGTAAGAAATACATGATTCTGAAAAAAATAAAATAAAATATAAGTCAAGACAATATATATATATATATATATATATATATATATATATATATATATATATATATATATATATATATGTGTATAGTTATTGAAATTATGAACTTACATTGAACTGGACAAGTCTGGAAGCAGGTTAGCTCGACTGGGCACTGGAGGTGAGTTCACTCGAAGAACTACTGCGAGCGAATGATGTACTCTGGCCTCCTCTCGCATTTTAAAAGGATAAGCTCCACCCACTTCCCTCTCTATAACCCCACCATCAGTTGTGCACTGTGTGGGGGTTGTGGTGGGGGTGAAGTGGGAGAGAACGATAACATTCATTTACTATATCCAATTGGTATGAATTTTCCAATTATTGTAGAACATTAAAAAAAATGGGTATATATATTTTTAATACTCAATTAGTCAATTGCTCTTCTCATATATAATGTTGCTCTTCTCATAATTTAATGAGTAGATCTAATTTCCCATTGCCGATATTGCTTTCATCTTTCAACACTTCCAAAAGAATTCTGAAATTCTGATTGGGGCATGTTTGATAAAACTCAATGTCGTTATGCCCCAAGGTAATGTCTTGGTGGTATTAGGTATTATGAACCTTTTATCATCCTTATGTGATAGAGCAACTTTATTGCAAATCAATGTATATACTTCATGTAAATCACTTCGAAATTGTACCACCTGTTTCAACAATCTTTATGTAATCATCAACTGATATTTGATTTCTTATAACGGATTTTTTGATACCTTTTGCCTTCTTTATTTCATCTGATACACTTTGAACGTGATAAGCTTTGGCACCTGTGCCGTGGAAACTAATGATGGGATCATTCGGGAGTTCATCCTTCATCACTCCAAGTATCGACTTCCTTACTGGCACATTGAATTTTTTATTTATCACATAGTTGGAAGTGTCAAATTTATCAATGTTCTCACTCATGAAATCATAGAATTATCAGTCATTATGTTCAATATCAAAGAATCCGTATCGGTATATAGAAGAGAAGCTTGAGATCCGTAATGCTTTTTGATGACGTCATAGAAAAAGACATAGATAACAGTTTTCGACATATTCAATATGCAAAATTCCAGATATAACGGTTTATTGTAGCAAACCTCAACTCTACCCATATGAATGGCGACAAAGTCTTCCGAAAATATAGATAATGTTTTGAAATTGGGACGAGCTATAAGAGCGTTGGCACCTATACCTCTTGCGAATGTCTCTTCTATTATTAACATTCTCCATTGTTTTACCATATATGGAATTCACGTTCAGTTTGGAATAGTTCTTAGTTCTTCTCAAACTTATTCTTAGCATTATTTCTTAGGGTTGTATTCAAATCAATATATTTCTTCAACCATGGTGATTGATTGAATCTGAGAATTCTATGAGTTCTCATCACCATCAAACCATTACGAACCGCCTGTTTAAAATTTCTATAGTGAACAATATATTTTTTTTATCATTCAAATTCGGTATGAGTTTGGGTATTTTAGACTTTGAACCAGGTGGTATAATGCTCTCCACCAAAAATGGCAAATCTGAATGTAAATCGTGCAATTCTATAGGATAGTGCACATCTACTTCAAGAATGTATCCTTGACAGGTATCATCTGGAATGCTATTGATATCTAGCTGACTTATTTTATCGGTGGTCAACCAAGTGAATCCGTCAACAGGTAGTGATTGACACATACGATGGCCATATAGATTGGTTGCATCCAAATACATTATGAAGGATGAAGGTTCGTTGGGATTTTAATTTGGAAGAAATTGATTATTTGCAATATGCTTCCTTTCCGAACATTGGCTAACACCGCCACGTATACCATTTTGGAAAAAATGCACCATATCGATATCAGTTAGTAATTCTAACTCGACACCTGTAAACTTCAACATAGCATCACAAGATAGACCTGGAGATGTGAAATAATGAGCAGGATCCAATTTGTATGTACCCAAACTCATATTTCTGAAATTTTCAAAAATATCACACAACAGAACATCAGATTTCAAGTAAATGTCAGGATATTCACCTAAATCCCGGCAATTGAACATGCCCCATACCTGTTCCACTCTATCATAATCCTCATCAGAAATATGCTTCTCATTCAGTTTATCATAAAAGTCCAACTTCGATGGTATACTTGAATAATTCAATTTATCCAGACAATCGATGAAGTTATAAGGAAAAACACCTTTCTGCCTCATTAGCTGAAATTTATCATTTTCTGGAAAATATTTTTTAGTTTCAACAAAATGTTTTTCATCCAAATTATCACCCAACTCTTGTAGAGATGCAGCCAAAAATTTGAAGCTGTCCACAAATCTCAATTTCATTTTTTTTTTATTCGACCATTTCGATACAATTTATTTTTCATGAATAGATGTTTCGTGAAAGAAACATATTTCTCTTTAGTTTGAGCGATGACATCAACTTCATTTTTATCGGTACATAACTCCTTTATGAGTAACTGGCAGTCATACCCGCTGAGATTATGGAAAATAATTGGAATGAACTCGGGCAATTTGGAATTGAGATTACAAATGGAATGAGTAGCTCCATTTCGTTTTTTCCCGTTAGATGGCAATGATCAAGTACTTTAATATCACCCTATTCAAATTTATTTCCAAATATCCCACATGTGGTGGCAATATTGAAGTCATGCTCTTCCTCGGCAGTCAAAGGACTCATCGGAACCACATTTTTCAAATATTTGTGATATATATTGGTTACGTCAGCCTCCAAGTTTGAAACTTCAGCTGCATCAGCACCTCTATATAATACAAATTTGGAGATTGAATCATCAAAAGAGCACTTTATGATATATGAGAAAGCATATGATTCATGAAGATAAGTTTTATTTGTGAAAGAGTGTGAAGGATTTGGTTCATTTGTGTGCACTGGTTCCAAAATAGATTCCAAATCAGCATACGCAACGAATGGAACTTTCAATTGTTTTTCGAAATTTTCAAATTTCAAAATATTTTCAGATACACATTTACCAAATTTGTCAATTCTTGAATTAGTGTTCGGTGTTGTTGTTGAAATGTGATTACAATCATTTAACTGGTGTCGCAATAAAGCCCGCTCATCACTAAAGTACAATAAACATACATCACAAAAATATTTTTGTGGTGGTGTGCAGATATTTGGGATGATACTAGTCTCGATAAATCCTTTATCCAACAATAATGACTATTACCAGATTTGTCTGTGATATTCAATAGATTCACGTGACTGTTTAGCCTAGATTTTGAATAATGTAATGGGCCTACAACTTCATATTCGATTTTGCCATTTTTGAGAGTTTTCTCCAACCCATAAACATTGATAGAGCAATTATTCATAACCTCAAATTTAGGGATATCTTTCAACTTAACTGGAAATTTCATACCTGCTACATTCAATACGGTTGAAAAGTGTGGGTATGACGAAAGTTCACACACTCTTGCACTGGCAGGATATAAAGCTGAAGTCACAGCCCATGCAAAGCAGTAATGGTCCTGATTCACAACATTCACCACACTTTCCTTGGAATCGATGAATTTGGGAAGTTTGATGTAAGAAGATCCACCAAGGGGACTGAACTTATTAACATCCACCTCCAAATACAAAATTTTCTCAATTGTCCAACCTGAAAACAGATATTATTTTTCGATACACTCAATTGATGATGTTTAGAATAGATCACATACCTGAATCTCGATGATGAAATTCCATCGCTTGGGCAGTCAAACTATCAGCAAAATTGTTATATACCACATTCAAATCATTCGATTGATCAATGACTTGATTGGAACTATTGAATGCTTTAACATCACAGTACTCTTTAGTTTGTAGATTTTAGCGCCCAAACACGTCCATATTCACTTTCACAATTTTATGAATGACCAACACTTCTTCCAGTAGTTTCAACACTTTCTGCTTCAATTTATTGAAGAATGTGTTGTAGTCCATATGGTGAATTTTACTATCCACCCTGTAGCTCACAATTCTACACTTGAACGCTGTGCCTACAATTTTGACACCTAAAATTGTCAAATTGCAGCACTGGCATGTCTGCATTACCGGAGGTGCTGGGGGGTTTAACCTCATCCTCTTCGGAGTTGATGCTTCTCCATCATTCTCAGTTGATGGTCCTCCATAATCATCAACGCACAGGAATCGCGCTGATGACGACGCAGGTTGTCACTGCGTGTGAAATTTTTCTTACATTCGTTCCCACATTTTGTAAGAAATTATATGAACCACAAGATTAGGAGGAGAATGCGAACTGAGTGAAACATTCACATCGCACTCCCGTTAAAAGTATTTCCCCCCAACACTACATGTTCAAGGTTATATGACATGCATATACCGGGTGTCAACGAATCTATTAGACAAGTCATAATATATAGACTATTAAGAGAATTGAAATGAGATTTGGTATAGTTGAATGGTATGTGGAGAGGAATGTTTTCACATATTTTTCACTTTCCGGTCACTTCCGGTTTCAGCGGAAATGGCTCCGGTTCTGAATTTTCAAATGGAACACCCTGTATATTGTAACATTTTTGGATTTCCGAGACAATTCTGGATCAGAAACTGACATTTTCGGAAGTTTTTCAGCCTACTTGATTTTTTCAGAGTCAGTTTTAAAATTGCATCTAGGTGGCCATGATCAGACGTAAACTAATCTATGGACCTCAGGTGATATCAGAAAATTGCAATAGCGGAGTTTTAGTGACTAGTGTGTTGAATATGAATGAGACAAGTTTACAAAATAACATTTTCGTGTCTAACTATTATTTTTCAAATGGCGACCATTTTTTGACAAGCAATTTCCGAAAAAAGGATTTTTTGACGAATCTAACGTTACTAATTTATTTGCGATTGGATCAACAAATTTAACAAATTTAACTAATAATTTCAGCGATGCACTTAGATTTTTTGCAATATCCTAAGTTCTTGAAAATTCCACTATAGTAAATTTTCAAAGTGCATCCCTCCTTGTTCAAGACACATTTCAGCTCGTTCAATTGTTTCTCTCAACACGTTTTGTAACATTTGAGGCGATATACTTCTAAATGCCTGTTGAATCCTTTCTTCTAAGATTTCGAGAGTGGCTGGGGCTGTTGCATAGTAGACCCTTTCTTTCACATATCCCCAAATGAAGAAATCTAACACAGTCAGATCCGGTGAGCGGGCAGGCCACCGTACTGGACCGTTGGTTGCAATAACTCTATTATTAAAATGCTCTATTAAAAAATCAAGTACGTCTCTGCTATTATGGGGTGGTGCTCCATCTTGCTGGAAGTAAATTTGCCGTAAAACTTCTGAAGGCATATCATTAAGATGATCCTCGATTTCATTTTGAAGAAAACCCAAGTATGTAACCCCTGTTAACTGACCTTGAAACAATATTGGACCAATTATTCTGTTTCCAACGATACCAGCCCAGACATTGACGCCAAACCTTTCTTGAAAATTGCCCTCTCTCATTGCATGTTGATTTTGTTGGGCCCAGTACCGACAATTCTGCTTATTAAACATGCCATTATTTGTAAACCGTGATTCGTCGGAAAATAGAATGAAGTTGATAAAATTTGGGTTAACTCTATGATTTTGAAGCAACCAATCACAAAATACTACTCTTCTATTGCCGTCGTCAGCATACAAATGTTGATGTAACTGATATTTAAATGCTCGATATCCGTGCTTTTTCAGTATTTTTCTTGCTGATTCGTGACTTATCTGCATTTCTCTACTAATTTCTCTTAAAGAAACCGTTTTGTCAACTTCTACCATAGCAAGAACGTTAATCTCAGTCTCCTCATTTATGACAAACCTCTGTTCTGCGTCTCGATTTCCCTCTTGCCTAAAACGACTCTCAACATAGGAATAATACTGATGAGATGGGTGTTGCCGATTGGGATATCTCTGAGCATACAACTCAGCAGCTTTCCTTGAATTTCTGTGGCATTCTCCAAACAATAACAACATATCCACTTTTTCACTTTGAGTATACATTATTTCGACGAAAAATTAAACTAAAATTAACGAAAATCAAGAGAAACTTCTACTTTCTGCTCATAAAGCTTATGTCACTGTCATAACCTAGGTGAGCGTTTTGTTCTCCAAAGTGGACTTGATGGAAATAACAAAAAATAACAAAATATTATGCATCATTCCTATCCATGGCACCCTTGACAAAAGTAAGTGAATTTGTATCGAGTATTTTCCTCAGTAATATTTAATTTATGTTTTTATTTGTAATCCAATCGCAAATAAATTAGTATCGTTAGATTTGTCAAAAAATCCTTTTTTCGGAAAGTGCTTGTCAAAAAATGGTCGCCATTTGAAAAATAATAGTTAGACACGAAAATGTTATTTTGTAAACTTGTCTCATTCATATTCAACACACTAGTCACTGAAACTCCGCTATTGCAATTTTCTGATATCACCTGAGGTCCATAGATTAGTTTACGTTCGATCATGGCCACCTAGATGCAATTTTAAAAGTGACTCTGAAAAAATCAAGTAGGCTGAAAAACTTCCGGAAATGTCAGTTTCTGATCCAGAATTGTCTCAGAAATCCAAAAATGTTACAATATACAGGGTGTTCCATTTAAAAATTCAGAACCGGAGCCATTTCCGCTGAAACCGGAAGTGACCGGAAAGTGAAAAATATTTGAAAACATTCCTCTCCACATACCATTCAACTATACCAAATCTCATTTCAATTCTCCTAATAGTCTAGAAATTATGACTTGTCTAATAGATTCGTTGACACCCGGTATATCAAGGTCGTAAGATGGTCTCCAAGGTTGAACCTCAAGGTGACATATTAGGAATAGCTTGAATTCTCAAGTTCAAATTTCATGTTTAAAGTTATATAGTATACACATAGCTCAAGGTTGATCTTAAAGTTAAAGCACAAGTTCAGAGTCATGTATTGAAGATATAATGGATAAGGTGAAGATCATATGATGTGACATCTTTCAAGGTTTAACATCGAGGTCACGTGAGTGAGTGAGGATAAATCTCAAGGTCGAACCGCACGGTCATATTGAACGTGCATAATGCAAGATCATGAGGTATCTTTCAAGACCCAAACTTCAAGGTCACATAGTGAGGAACATACTCAAATCTCAAGGTCGACACCCATGATCAAGGTCATATCGTCTGACCCGTAACTGAAGGTCATATGACGTCATTCAAGGACAAGGTCAAATGGTGCGGGGAGGTCCTCAAGCGGCCTTAGACAACTACTAGCAGGTACATTACATTACCATGAAAATATCGACTTCGATAGATTTTTTTCTATGAATTCAAATTGAACCAAAGCGCTGCCGAAACAGACCGAAAACTCAAGCAGCTATTTGGCAATGGAAATGTTAATGAACACAGTTCGACGTTGCTTTGCGAAATTTCGTTCCGGAGATTTTAGGCTCAAAGATGCGTCCCGAAGTGGTCGACCTACAGTAATCCAGGATGAGGATTTGAGGTCCCTGGTGGAAACTT
Source organism: Leptinotarsa decemlineata (assembly GCF_025532065.1). Lineage (NCBI taxonomy): Eukaryota > Metazoa > Arthropoda > Insecta > Coleoptera > Chrysomelidae > Leptinotarsa > Leptinotarsa decemlineata. The sequence goes on from NW_027412586.1 coordinate 1,140,740, forward strand.
ACCCATTACAAGTGGTGCGTTGGTGCGTGGATGTTAGAAGTACTGACAATCAGTTCCCATGCGTTTTTTGATGTATTGACGTATTGAAAAGTTCAAGAAGCTCGATAAGTGGGTGCCCCATGATTTGAATGATTGACAGAAATTTTCATGATTCGAGGTCTGTTCTTCTTTGGTTCTGCGGAACCAAAACGATCATTTTCCCGAAAGCGAAAGCCTACCAAAAAGACTACGATCACTGTTTGGTGGTCAGCGGCTGATGTGATTCACTATAACTTTTTGACACCAGACTGAACCATCACAGCAGACTCCAATGGTGAGGAAATCAAAGATGTACTGGAAATTGTGTCGTCAGCTGCCGGCACTTGTCAATAAATGAGGTCCGATCCTGCTCCGTGACAACGCTCATCCACACGTTTCAAAAACCATCATTCTGCCTTACTCACTATACTTTCAAGAACTCTTGCCATCTGATCAACATTTCTTCAAGCACTTCGATAACTTTTTCACCGGTTGAACATTCGCCAATCAGAACTTTTGTGAATTCCATCGAATTCCGAGCAGAGAGTTTTGATGATGACGAAATTTATCAACTTGTGTTATTGGCAAACGTGCACTGATGGCACTCATTTCGATTGAATTGAATAAGTGTTCACTGAGATATTACAATTTGATGTAGACTCATAAAAATGGACAAAACATTTGAAACAACGTTATACAAGAAAAACCTTCGGATCATATCATAACAATAATGTTTAATCATCCTCTATGAATCCTGTCATACCAACAATTGAGAACCGATTGTGTGTTTTATTCTTTTGTTACTGTAATATTAGTGTACAATTCTGGTGAAAAATTGGAGTATATTGAGTATATTCTCTTTATAGATGGCTACTCACTGTAAACATCATCTTTCTCATTATTGGGTATAGACGTTATGACATTTTTTTTTGATTAGAGTGGGGAAATTATCAAATTGGACGGATGGTGAATTATCAACTCAATAAAAACTTGTCTGTCAGAAATATTCCAACGGAATACTAATTTTAATTCAGACAAAACCTCAGCACAAATGATATTTGCGCATTATTGTAATAGTGAATGGGACTTTTCAAAAATTTTATATCTATATCGAGCTTTCTATAAAGTGTATTATAGGATTACAGTTTTCTTCTGAATCATCTAGGTCTGGGCTATCATAGTATATACAGCGTTGCTCACGGTCGATGGTAGGTTAGAGATTTCTGGAAAACGCAAAGCATGATTTTTTTGAAAATTTCACCTCTCACATTTCCTTACCTGTTCTATCGATCTAAAATATTTTCATCATTGCGGCGTTATCACTTCCATCAAAAAGTCCTAGCAACTTTATTTTTTTTAATGGAACACCCCGTATATTAATACATTTTTGGAATTGCTGCATTATACCAGAATGTCCCATACCTATCTCTATCTGTTTTCGAGATAAAAAATAAATTGTGCTAAATATGGTCCAAAACATAGCCTTAATTTAAATTAAGTACATCAGTACTCTCAATTCATGAAAAGTTGATATTCTGATGATAGTTTGAACAAACTCGAAATATTCAAATAATACCAAGAAATCGACTCCATATTATACAGGGCTTGCTAAAATTACTATTATTTCCATTGTGCATAAAAGTAGTCAAAAGTTCATTTTTTCAAATGAAACCCCCTGTATATTACTCGGTGAATTGAAAGATGGTAAAAAATGCTTCAAGATGATATATCATGTCTCTATACCTAAATCGTCAAGTTTTCTCAATAAAATCGCTTCTTCTAGAAACATTATTTTATTTTAGAATTTGGATTTAGGTGTCAGTGGAATTATCAAGCTTATTGCAGTTCGGTTACTTTTATAAGTAATTTACAAAGAGTTATCGACGGTGTTTCGAATAATCTTCCAAAATGAATGCAAATGTCGATTATTCAAACGAGGTTCTTATGAAATTATTTATTATACACATGAACAAAGTGATCAAATCATTGCCAGAACGTGTAAAAAATTCATCCAAATGTATCCTGAATTAATACCAATGAGGTTACAACATAATTTCCTTCACTATGGCTCAAAGTTTCCAGGGAACAACTGTACCAAAAATAAGTCATTTCTATGTAAAAAGTAAGATTTTGTGGGCTGAAACATGTGAAAGTATAGACAATAACAGAATAGGATGGTTCAAAATAACAAAATTGTAAACAAAATATCACATTTTCACAATAAATGCTGAAAATGTTGTCCATTACATTCTGAACACTTCAAAATGTTTTTTGTACGCGACTTGTGGTTGCTTTTTCAATTTCCTGGAAATCAATACTCCGCACTATTCGCCGTCGCAATTCTTCTTTAATAGGCACTGGAGTACTGTACACCCTTTCTTTTAAAACACCCTATAAAAAAAGTCAAGTGGCGTGAGATCGGGTGATCCCAGTGGCCAATCCCACGGCCCTAAACGCCCAAACCAACGATCGTCGTAGAGTTCGTCAAGTTTCCTGGAAACTTCCTGGATGGAATGAGCTGGCGCTTCGTCCAGTTGAAACCACTAATTCCTATATTCCTCTAAAGGCAAATTCTCAAGAAAATCGGTTACAGTCGTCCATAATATTTGGAGATATCTCTCTGCATTCAGTGTGTCTTCATAAATAAAAAAGCTAATTTTATTGTTCTTCAGGATACAGAAAACATTCAGGTCAAATTTTTCTTGAAAACCCATTTCTTTTGTAACATGAGGATTATGATCAGCCCAAAAGTGTTCATTCCTCTTATTGAAAATACCATCCCTCGTAAATTTTGATTCGTCACTCCAAATTAATTTTGACGAAAATTCCCGATCTTCCTCTGTATGAAGCAAAAGGGATTCACAAAAATGCATTCTACGTTCGAAGTCTTTTGCTTTTAGAGCTTGAACTTTGGTAAATTTATACGGAAGCATTCCGTGATTTTGCAAAATTCGTTGTACTGAAGCATGTGATATACCTAAATCTTTTTCTGCACTGCGAATGGAAGCTTCTGAATATGCATAAAAATATGCCAAAAAGTAAACAGTATTGCCCTCATTTGAACAGGTTTTGGTAATGTTGAAGGCGCTTTTAACATGGAGCCATAGTTAAGGAAATTATTTTGTAATCTTACAAACTTCCTCTCATTCATTGGTGTTAATTCAGGATACATTTGGTTGAATTTTCTACAAGTTCTGGCAATGATTTGATCACACTGTCAGTGTATAATAAATAATTTTATAAGAACTTCGTTTGAATAAACAATATTTACATTCATTTTTGGCGATTTTTTGAAACATCGTCAATAACCATTTATCAATTACTTATAAAAGTCACCAAACTGTCATAAGCTTGATATTTCCAAGGCTACCTAGAAATCAAATTCTTTGAAAATTAATTTTTGTACAACTGTTATTGAAAATCTCTTTTGATAGAAACACTTCAATCAGACCTCCTACCATGAAATCATTTAGAAAAGTTCACACATGCAGTTCGTGCTATTGGTAATATTAAATCCCTGTGAAGTTACTGACGATGACGAAGTAGTATTCAGTTCAACTGTAGAAAGTCCTTCATGACTAACCTCCTTAAAATAACGTGAGTTGGCCTATGTAGTTGTAACATATGCCTTGTAATCCAAAGATCGTGTGTTCAAATCCCATGGACCCTATAATTTTTTTATTATCAGCAGTAATGTTATACAAAAAAATTTGTATGATACATTTGTTAAAAGTGATTTTATTTTGCTCGTGAGTTTGCTCCACTCGCTGACGCTCGTCAGCGAGTGGAGTCGTCCCCATTCACAAAATAAAATGCCACTTTCAACACTTGTTGAAACATGTTGGTAAAACGTGAATAACTATTTTTCCACAAAAACGGCTTTATTAAGAAAACTTGACGATTTAGGAATAGGGACATGTATATCATCTTGAAGCACAATGGAAATAATAGTAATTTTAGCACGCCCTGTATGATATGGAGTCGATTTCTTGGTGTTATTTGAATATTTCGAGTTTGTCCAAACGATCATCAGAATATCAACTTTTCATGAATTGAGAGTACTGATGTACTTAATTTCAATTAAGGCTATGTTTTCGACCATATTTAGTACAATTTATTTTTTATTTCGAAAACAGATAAAGATAGGTATAGGACATTCAATAAAAAAGTATTAAAATACTAGAGTGATTCCAAAAATGTATTAATATACGGGGTGTTCCATTTAAAAAAATATAATTACTAGGACTTTTTGATAGAAGTGGCAACGCCGCAAATGCTGAATATATTTCAGATCGATAGAACAGGTGAGGAAATGTGAGAGGTGAAATTTTCAGAAAAATCATGCTTTGCGTTCTCCAAAAACGTCTAACCTACCATCGACCGTGAGTCACGCTGTATAGTACTGCACTACGGTGGTTCGAAATATATCAATGCAATCGAAAAACATTTATTTGGCCCTGAAGGTGTGATAACCAGAAAATATTCATCATCGTTTCTATCAGTATGATAATGCTTGAGAAAATTATTGTATGGCGAAACACGTATTGAGGTTTCGTAAATTCTCTAGTGAAAATCCCATTTGAATAATTCATCATTTCATATTTGGGTATATGAAAGTTCTGGTACTTTTCCAGAAAAATATTTTTCTATTCTTGTCACATCGACTGGAGACACTAGCATTTCTATTAATGAGCACTCAATCAACAGAACAACAAGTGGTGTAGATAAAATATATCAGGTTTTAGCAAATGAGCTTTTCCTGAATATTGTGAAGGCATTCAATATGCTGATCCTCCTTCACAGAAATATTCGTGACGTGACATTTCCATCTAACAGAAATATTCGTAGCGTGGAAATTTCACAAAATGTCTGGGATTGTGAATCAATTTTAAACTCATTGAGAAGACATACGTAAATCATCTGGAATTCAAACTCAACAAAGACATTTTGAATCAAGAATTACTAGTGGTAATACAAGTCAACAGGTCTCAAAAATAGTGTTCGCTCCAGTATGATTATAATTTATTGAGAATTTCTTTTTGTTTGCAATATTGAGTTTATGTTCTGAAAACGTGCAATCTTCTTCATATTTGGTTAATACTTTTCAAATACATTAGGAAATACTTCTCGAAATTCAGAATTCACCTTCTTTCTCCAATAAAATATTTATGAGCAAATTTTTGAAAATCTAGGTTACCAGGATACCGATTCTGTTTCTCTTCTTCGAATGTTGTGGAATATATGAAGAATGTACTCCTTTCATTTTGAGAAATTGATATTTTTTTTTCCTTTGTTGAGAATTAGTTTCATTCAGTTGTGATCCTTCTTGTGTAAAGTAAACTCAAATAGAGAAATTGAATAGATGTTTCGTCAGTTCTTTAAGGTGAATAGAAACTTACTACCATAAAATCTACAAAGCAAATACATATAGAATACTTAAAGTAACAATAGCTATTTATATGTGAATTGTGAATCTTTCAACATCTACTGTAATTATAATTACACAGTATTCTGTGTTTATCAATATACAGGAGTATGGAAAAAATTATTCGAAAGTTTTAAAATGAATTAATCATTTCTACCCCTCCTCTTTTATAGATTTTGAAAAATTTCACATCGAATACCATGAACAATTTCATTGAATAATGTGGAAATTTTGAAAAATTCAATATAAAATACATTAGACATCCTTTTCTAATTTTTGTAAATGTATTGTAACAATGTTCATACAACACTATGTGCCCAATATTTTACATAACCATTGTATGAAACATCCTTAACAATCCCCAGACAAAAATATCTAATGGAGTAGGATGTAGGGATCGAGCTGGCCAGTTAATTGGTCCATTGTTTCCAATTCATTTTCTTGGTAATAGTGAATCTAAATGTTTCGTTACTATTGCTACATTATGGGGAAGAGCGCCGTCCTGTTGAAAATATTGTATTTCATGACGAATATTCCGTGGCTATAAGTAACCATCGAATTCATTGAAGAGAAAATGAAAATACATTCCACTATTCAAATTATCATCTCGAAAGAAAGGGGCCAAGGATGTTCATTCCCACAATACCCAACCAAACATTTATTCCCCACCTTTCTTGGAAGTTAATTTCCCTATGTGAATGTTCACTTGTATTATTTCACCTATAATAATGGATATTTCTGGTAAACCAACCATTGTAGGTGAATTTTGATTCGTCCGTTCATATTATTCTTTTACAAATATTTCCAACTTTCCTATTTCTACGTCCTAATCACTTCGCAAATCATACTCTCCTACCGTGACTTGGCGTATCCTGTAGCATTTATATTTGTTCTTTTTTAAAATAATTCCGGTGGATTTTACAGACATTTCCATTTCGTTGGCAATTTCTCGTGAAGAACAATCCTGATTGGCATAACTTTTATAACTGGCCAATCCTAAATTTCAAAAAAAAAATGATGTCTCACTGTGTACCTTTTTATGTGGTAATATTTCCTTAACCATATAATTCATTTGAATTGTCACACTTCCAGTAACCACACATTTTCTTGTTTTCTTCCTGTCGAATGCACCATAGTCCCTAAAATTTCTTTTTAATCGTCTGAAACATTTGGATGTTCGTAATACGACGATTCGGGTATAGCTCAATAAACATATTCCTTGCCAAAAGAGGATTACTATTTGATTTTGCATAACTAAATAGCATATCAGTCCTTTCATCATTTGAATACATCTTTGATATGTTCATAAACGTCTGACAGTTCTCAACAGATATCAACAACAAGTTAATTCTTTCTGCCATAGAAACCAAGCAAACCCTACGCGTTTAAGATAGTAAATGAGTTTAAATGCTATTTGATCATACCGAATAATAAAACAATCGAATTTTGATCAAAAACTGATATTTCCGTTACTTCCAGGATTGAATATTATAAAAATATTACGAATTATAATTGATTGGAATGAAATAAATCTTGAAAGAAGGATAACGGCAATACAAAAATTTACAAAACGAAAAAGTTAGAATTTTCATTGTGTTAGGGTACCTACCTGTCGAATTTATTGGGTTTTCTGAATTATATTTTGAAGAAATCGAAACAATTTACAAAATAAGTAACGACAGGACCGTATTTCAAAGTTATTGTCACTGATGATGGTTGTTACTCTAAATGAAACGCTATAAAAATATCAAATGAGATGTACCCTTGATTATCGTACTCGTTCCACTATACAACTGTATTTTCCTTCATTTCCGAACTATTCCATGAATTCAAACTGTCTCTGTAAATAAACCTCATGGTATCCATACTATATTCGTTCATTCTATTTCAAAAATTCTACAAATTCATCAGATAATCTAGATCGTTTGGTCGCTGTCATGGGAACAATCGACGTTAAGATACAGAAATATCGTTATTTGTGGAAGATAATGAGTTGAGACTTACGACACAACTGGTCGTGAAAGGAATTCATCATGTTGCTGAGTGTATCCATTCTTAGCAAAATGTAAAATTTCCAATTCATGTTCACATCGAAAAAATTCAGTTGATATTCAAAAGACAAATCTGGGATCAGTGAATGATTTTTTGTGTTCTGATACGCTACTCATATTTGTTGCCACTCTAATTTCGAAATTGAGCATCACAAGTTTGAGTAACTCATTTCATTAATCTCAATATTGAGTTCGTTATTATTGAAAAAAAAAATTCCTTTTCGCTTCCTGGCAGCTGTATGACTTATCCATTTCTTCCAAAGTCTCCGGAAAACACTGCAGCCTTATCGTTTCATTCCCCATCTCTTCATGACATCCATACAAACAATCCTGTTCAGTGCTGCCGCAACGTCAATTCAAAAAGTACCGAAATTTACAAGAAAATAGTACCCAAAATGTACTGCGCAAGACTAGGCATGGCACATGCGCATAAGTCATTTCAGACCAAATGCCAGTAATGCCAAACGTGTAATAATGTTATCCATTTAAATTCGGAAAATATATGGAGTAAAAAATTTGCTGGAAACTAAGAAATATTCCTTAAGAGAAAGATCATAATCAGAACATTTGATAAAAAGGTGTCTTTTTCCTTCTTCAAATTGCTCTTTCACGATTGCAAATGTGTTTTGTTTTAATTAGGTTTCTGTCGCAATAGAATGAACAATACTAAAGACGTTTTCAAGTGGCTAGATTCGAGAATTTATTTTTACCTGTCCATATTCCTTTTTATTTTGACAAAACAATAAAACCAATTTCTCAAGGTGAGGTGTGAGGTTAGAAGTTGAAACTGCTGTTCTGCTGACTGACTGACAGATGACAGAACCACAGTTCACAGGCACAATACAGAACACAGGATTAAACAATGCATATAATGATAGCTCGCAATTTTGACACAAGTACGGTATTTGCTGATCTGGAACTTGAAACACGGAATTGCATTGTTGCCACACATATTGTTGTTATTTTTCACTGTACTCGATGAGAGTCAACGTGAAAATGTAAAAAATTGGGATTGTAGTAAATAGTACCGAATAGTCTACATATTGATCCGGGTAGTATCTTCGTATCAAAATCATGGAATAGTACCGAATGCGGTACAATAGTACCTTAACGGCAGCACTGATCCTGTTCCTTTCGTTAGTCTGTACAGGTCTCTTGTTGGGCGTATATCATATTTTTCTCGACATTTAGCTTGTCCATAAATGTTTCACCTCTTGTGATCAACAGTCTCACATAGGCATGAACTATGATGAGCTTTATATGTCTACTTGTTGCATTGCCGGCATCTAAAGTCTGCATTGTACAGATCTATGTTGTCCAGGTATTGTGTTAACGGACGATATCTAATGGGTCGCCCCGTAATTGTTCTGAGCTGATACCAGATTTGTTGAAACTGTTCTTCGGTTCTCCACTCCGACGATCCCTTTTTAAAGATTCCAGTGTGTGTTTTGGCCCATTTCCCAATCTGGTTCCGTCCCAAAGATTTTGGTTCCACCACACATTTTGGAGTAGAAAGTTGTTTATTTTGACGAGATCCACCACATACTTAGTTTTCGTAATGTTCTCAGCAACTTTAATCAGTGCCCTAGGAGCTGAGTTATACGCATAGAAAATTGTGAATATTTCAAAAACGATCACCTCCAACGTTGTTGATGAGGTGTAACTTTTCACTTGAAGGAGGTGAGTCAATTAGGTTTTTTCGTGGAAAGCGTCAAAAGATTACTATCAAAAAAATTAGGGCAATTTGAAGTAAATGAAAACAGCGCACGCAGTGCCCTCTAGGGGTTACATGAAAATTAATACAAAATTATGATTTCTCACGTCACAAAAATTTCGGGTTCCAAATTTCGCGCAAATAACTTATTATTTTTGTTCGTTTAAAAACGAACAAGAAAAATAAAATTTCAACATCCTGTATCTCCGAAAGGAAGCATTTCCGGGCACAAGGTTATATTGACTTTTTTTCTCACAATTGTCTCGGGAATACGTCTCTTGAATATTTTAGCGTACTCATGTCACACCCTGTATATTTGTATAAATTCATTGCGCTTGATGTATTTCTCATACACAAAGCTCCAGATTGTACTCGCGTACTTCAAGATTGGCCATGCAGTATTTGTTGGTGTAGTGACGAAAATGCATTCAGCCATAATAAAAACCCGTAATAAGTGTTCATTATGACATGAATATAATGTAGATACGATACTTATTCACAAACCCTTGTTCATCCTAGTAGGTTCAATATCCAGAAACTGTGATTCTTCAGTCACTGTAGTTTCTTGATGACCATTCTGAATTTCTCCGTTCAACCTTTCTTTCGGATACATATTCACTTCTTGTTCTTCGGCAACTGCCATCACAACTGGATCTTGTTGAGATCTCCAGACATCAAGTATATACATATTTGTAGTCCGTATGTTTAGATTTTCAGTTCATACAGATAACACTGTTTAATTAACAAAAACTACATTCATTTCTGTTAATTTGATGTGAAATAACATTTACTCATGGGTTAATGCAATGAATTATTAACTTATAGTTGATATTTACGAACATCATCTTGGCCGTCTGTTAATTAATCATATTCATTTCGAAGAAGTAGAAAAAATCTGAAATCGATCCAGATTTTCCCTATCCAGATAGGTGAATTATTTGTAAATATGCCATTTGATTATTCCACCATTTCGATTTCATGGATTTCATAAAAATTTTGGATTCAGCAGTTTCCAATCTGTTAGAAATTTGTAGATGATGATGTAGATGTAGATGATGATGTAGATGAAAAAAAAATGAAAAATATGTAAGAATGTTTTACAATTCTTGCATTCGATATTAAACTTAGGACGCATTCGTGAAAAAGTAGGCTACACCTCACGCCTGCTTGTCTGTTCTTCAACTATTGTCAATTCAACAAAAACAAATTAATTGTACATATGTCTGTAGGTGATTATGGATATGAAAAACAGTTTCGAGATTTTTCAATATAAGACACAAAATTGTACAATAAGGTTATTATCTGAAATAACAACTGTATTCAAATTCATGAAAAATGGTCGAGACATTCGACACAGCAGACCAAAGCTTGTTTGACGTAGTTATACGAGGTGTTGCTTGAGACATTTAAAAAAAAACACTCGACCAATGAGTCTCAAAAGATGAAAATGAACTACATCATTAGTCCCTCATTCCAAAAACTTAGGAAATACATCAAGGAACCGTTCTGGTTCATATTTTTTTTATATATCAATAACATTTGGGATGGAGGACACAATCCGGCCAGAACTGAAACAAAAATGATTTCTGAATGGTGAATGACAATCAACTAAGCATCAATGTGGAGAAAACTGAACATAATGCATGCAAATCAACACAAAATGAGTTAGCCAAATGAAAACAGTTAAAAAATATATAATATTGCTCAAATTTCTTCCACTACCAATAAAACCAGGAATGAAATATTTAGGTGTAACTGTAGATCATTGTCTCCATCTGATGATCATAATGAATACTCATTAGTAGTGGTAATAGACCACTCGAACTGTTATACATATTTCATCAGTTTAGAAATATACTGGACGAAAATGTGGGCGGACAAAAACAGAAGACTACAATTTTTGATTCGTTGCGTTAACTTAGGCACACGATTCTGGAATCCAATGATTATTCACCTCAGGGTATGAAAAGTGGTTATTGACTGGCATGCCCGAGAATGTGTTAAAGCTTTGAGACAGGGTTACACCTATATAAAAATTTAGATAGGAAAAAAAATAATGATAGTGATAATAACGAAGATGAATGTTATTGTTATAATGATAGTGATAATAACGAAGATGATTATTACTGTTGAACGGGGCGATGACACATCCAACAGAGATAATGACATAGCCCTCATTTATCTTAGGGACAAGCCTAAGCCTCAGGGACAGTTGAGTCTAGCAACGCATATGTGGTTCATCCTAGGACCACTGATGAAAATGATGGCGTGTCGAAACAGCGCTATCTGGTGTAGAATCATAAATGCTTTGTATTTGGGCTCTGTTTCCCAACCAGTTGCTTTGCAGTGAAACCTGCAGTCAAAGGCAAAAAAATGAATCTAGTCGGCAGTCGATGTCAAAGATTGGTTCTGCAACGAATCACCTCGGAGAGCGCCGTTTTATTTTTAATATTGCCCTCACTTACGAACTTTGAAATTAATTGAATCACAAGTAACTCAGAAGTTACTAGGATCAATCGGAATTAGAATAGACATAAAATGAGTGTGAAACTGTTATATAACAGAATATACAAAGATCATCCAATTCATAATTGGCAAGAGAAGATGGGACATTTATCATAGTATCAAATGGTATCTAGTTGAACCTTTTTGTTCTCTCGTAATTGATAAGAAATAATTTATTGAGATGATTTTTTTTCTAATCTGATTCAAATAGAAACACAGCTTGTTATGAAACAAAAACATAGACTATTCGTTGTGTTGATTTTATTCACAGAATATAAAAAAAATACTTTTTAGCAAAATTATTCACAATATCTCCTTTGTTTCAGTAACTTTCCAATCATTCCATGCACTTATTTTTCATACTTTTTCTCCATCTGGAAAATAAACATGATTTTGGTTGCAATTTATGACATGTAAAATAAGAGTCAATTTTTCAATTGATATTTTGAAGTGTCTAAGAAATATATATATTTTGGAAATCCACTCATACCTTCGGAATCATCTTCATTCCATGGTTGAACATTTGTGGACCCGAAGCAAATGAAGACAAAATTGGACACAATATATATTGCTGATGCAGAGTAGAATACAATTTTCCATTGGTTCGGATTATGCTGAAAATGGTAAAATTAATCAAAAACCCTTTTTAGCAAGTTTTTTACATTTATCATAATTAGTTCGTTCACAGAGTTGAATATTACTATATTTTCGAACGAAGAAAATCTTCAACTACCACATATTTGAATCAATGCACCATCTGGCCCTGGTGAGATGAATAAAATTTAGAGACTGAGGGAATCGCCCTGACATACAATCCTACTGAAAGTGACTCACCATATTTGGATTCTAGCTGGACCAAATGTTATAATAAAGCGAGTTTGCCATAGTGGTATCAGTTGTTTGGAACATCTCACTATTTTGTCGGGTATCGCAAGGCATCTGAGCAAATGCAAGATGAGCTCATGCGATGTTGTATCAGATGCCTTGCTTTCATCAATCCAGGCCATAGAGAAGTTACTTACACTGTACCTAGTCCTGCGTTATACATCTATCGATGGGCAAGTTCTCTTTACCATTCAGTGACTCTTCTCTCCAACTTTCTCTGCTCATATATCTGTTCAAATACTCAATCAACTGCAGTTCATTTTCGAGGATGAGAACAGCCCGTTCTTAGTCAAACCTATCCAGAAATGGCTGCTCGCTATTGAGCGACGACGAGTTCAACACTCTGGCAAGATGCCGGTGGACGCTTGATAGTATTATCCACCAACTGGTGTTCAGCCCTAGTGGTTCTGGAGCAGGAAAGTTTTCAGAAACCACAACGACTTTTTGAACATCATCGAGGAGCTATCGGGTTGCAGAGTTTATTGGGCTCAGATTGTCGAATCAAAGCTTTCTGCTGGAAGCTTCTAACGTTGCTAAAGCTGCAGTTCCTAAGTTAAGTGGCTGCAAGTTTTCATAATTATCCTTCCCGAAGGATTCCACCTGATAAGAGGTCGACGGATTATCCACAACACGATAATCAAAAATTTATCTTGCGGAGCTTGGGGTTTCCGGTTATACCTCTCTCTTGCCTCATTAGTGACTTTTCAGCAGCCATAAGTATCTGTATGCTATCAAGGCAGTGTTATTTGGCGGTTAGCAACCCGCTATGACTTGAAGCGTGATTTATACGTCGTATTTGATACTGAAAATGTAATAAACAATGAAATTTGAATATACCTTCAAACATTTTTCAAGATTTCAAACTTATTATTGAATACAATAAAAAGGTTCGAGCTGAGTAGGGTACTAATAACGGTTCTGAACACCCTACAACCCGACCTGCTGAGCTTGGATATCATTTTCAAATGCATTTCCGTAGCTCAACCTCGTATTGGTGTGGAGGAAGTTGCGCTCAAATAAGAAAGGTAGTATGAATATTTCAGTCATTTTAAATTCTCTTCATGATCGTGAATCACTTTATGTAAGATATTTACGTTCAGTGAATGTAGAAAAAGTTTCACTCTTTCTGACAACCTGCGTCGTCATCAGCGCGATTCCTGTATTCATGCGGATGATGTACGGTCATTAACATCGAAGAGGCGAAGGTTGAACCCTCAAACACTTTCAGCAATGTAGACATGTTTGTGCTACAATTTGGCTATTGCGAGCGATCAGATGAATGATTTTCGGAAAACTTTGCAGCATGCATGTGTTCAATATGGATACACTTTTGAAAGTATATGCACAGCAGCATTCGAGTAAAGAATTGTAAGCTACATGATGAATAAATACTCACTACCCCCGAATGGAGTATCGCACATTCGAAATATTGGAACTACTCGCAAAAGTGTTTCAGTGATTTGTAGAAGTGTTGGAGTTAATATGGAGGTAATTGGATGTTACTATCTTCGAACTAGAAAGCTTTCCGAAGTGAAAGCATTCTCTAGTCCCAATCATCAAGCTGTTGAGCAATCGACTGATATGAATGTGGTATCCAGATTCAGGTATGTGATTTATTCATAGCATTGCTGATTGGCTGCGGAAAGGAAATATATTTTGGGATTTCACCATCGATAAAAATTTCTATGATGAAAATGAATGTTAATGAACGTAGTCTTTTCACATCACATCAAGTCACCCAAATTCATTAGGTTGAAAAAAGTTTCGTTAAATGTTGGTAATCAGTATCGGTATGGTTTTTTCGGAGTACGGATTTTTCCAAGGACCGTTATATAACATAGGATAGCCAGATCCCTATACCAGCAACGTTGTCGTGCGTGAACCGAGTCCCCACTACTTTATGACATCACCGCGGACCCGTAGCCGTTGGAATATCGCGGTGTGTGACTGTGAACGCGATGAGACACGTTGTTAAGTGACGGTTTTTGTGTTTATACTTCTTCGTGCATCTAGTAAATGACAGAATTTTTTTACAATAAACATGCCAGGACGTCGTTGCGCTGTTTTTGGTTGTAACGACTGCCGTGTGTCCACAAAACTTACCTGAAAAGCCATTGTTTACCACAACTTTCCTAAAGCAAATGAGAAACGAATTATTAGGATTGCCTGTAAGGAAACTGCTTGAAAAAAATGCTGTACCTAGTTTAAATCTGCCCCAAACCTGTACAACATATGTACCAAAAAATTCATCGCGAGAGGCAAGGTATTTAAAAAAGGAAAAGGTGACACGTCACAAAGAAGAAATGGATAAGATTTTCGAAAAGGAGCCAGAAGCTACTTCAGTCGACTTGAACCTTACCATTTCAAGTGAACCATTCTCATTAGCAGGTTCATCTCACATCATCAGCAACGCTTTAATTGCATCAGAAAATAATATATCCATTCAGTATAAAAAGCTCTGCGGAAATTACTCTAAATTATGCAAAAAAATGGAAAGTATGAAGCGAAGATTGGATTTACAAAGAAAACTGCTTGTTTATTATAAAATGAAAAGTAAGAAAAAAAAATCTCCTCAGAAAGAAGAGGCCCTAAATGCATTGAAAAAACTTTTGACAGATAATCAAATTGCCATTCTTCTAAACAAAAATAAACGCGTGAATTGGACTACAGAAGAGATTGCTGTTGCTTTTACTCTTCGTTATCTTAGCAGAAAATGTTATGTATTTTTGTGAACTAAACTAAATTTTCCTTTACCAGCATTGTCCACTTTAAGGAGTTGGGCATCAAAAATTACTATAAAGCCAGGCTTATTGAAAGATGTGCTAACTTTTTTGAAAGTAGCGGGTGAAAATATGTCGATCATGGAACAATATGTAGTAATTTCCTTCGACGAAGTAAAGGTTAAATCTACTTTAGAATATGATGTTGGCGAAGATCAAGTTATGGCAACTACAATTTAATGCAAGTGTGTATGGTTCGGAGCCTTTTTTCCACTTGGAAGCAGCCTATTTATATAGGCTTCGACCAAAAAATGACGAAGGATATATTAATGAACATTATTACACAATTGCATAAAATATCATACCAGTGTGTGGCAATTGTCAGCGACTGTGGAAGCAGTAATGTTGGCTTGTGGAAAGATTTATCTGTTGAAATAAATAAGACCTATTTCAACCATCCACAGACGGAAAAAAATATAAATGTTTTTGCGGATGCTCCACATTTGCTCAAACTCATCCGTAATTGGCTTTTGGACAGAGGATTTGTTCTAGACAGTGACGGAAATATTAAAATATGTAAACAACCGTTGGAAAATTTAATAGAGTTAACTGATACAGAGGTAAATTCCTGTTACAAAATTTCGCAAAAACATATTACTGTTGAAAAAAGTAAACGACAAAACGTAAGACTAGCAGCCGAATTATTGTCCCGCAATACAGCACAGGCTCTGTTACGATACAAACCTGGCCCCGACAAAAAACTTGCTGAAGACCTTGGCATGTTTATAAACGATGTTAATTCTTGGTTTGATATTTTCAACAGTCATGTAAAAACACCACTTGATCCCAATCGTTTGAAAGCTCCTTATGGAATTTATTTAAATGAACAAGAACACCATTTAGATAAAGTTAAAATTATGCTACTTGACATGAGAGCCGAAGGAAAACAATGTTTACAAACATTTCAGAAAGGGATGATAATGTCCATTGAATCTTAAAAGTTACTGTACCGGGATATCACAGCCGAATGTAAAGATGTACATTACATCTGTACTCACAAACTCAATCAGGATTGCCTTGAAAATTTTTTTTCCCAACTACGGTGCCGAGGCCCAAATGAACACCCGTCACCATTAGAAGCCATGAAAAGAATAAGGATGATTATAATCAATCATATCTTAGGAAAAAATTCCTGGTATTTTAGAGGCTCGGGTAATAAAAAACATTTTATTTTTTATTGCTTCAATGTGCATGTTAACTTTTGTTTTCAAGGTAAACACACAAGAAACGGTTCCTGAGGAGTATATGGTCGCTAGAGTTTTGGAACAAGCTAAGGTTTTTGTCGAGTTACCTCAAGAAGACGCATGTGATAGCACCTCTAATGGTACAGTAACTCAAAGTAGTAGCAGTGGAAGTTCGTTTTCAACATCTGACATTTCAGGAACTTCCGATACAAAATCACCAGAAACTACAGATGATGCTTTTGAGTATATTGCTGGTTTTATAGCAAAGAAATTTAAAACGACTCATCCACAACTAGGTGATTTTACTTATAAGATTAAATCTGATTTTTCTCCCAATATACCATCATGGGTACAGCAGCTTTCATTTGGGGGTCTTATTAAACCCTCAAGTGAATTTTTAAATAAAATTAAACAGTGGAACAAGCACTTTGAAATTTACCATGGTGACAACAAACTAAGGAGAGAGCCAATGGTTGTCAAAAAATTATCTTTAAAAATTAAAAAAAGAGAAAGTTCACCTTTTGATATAATCAAACTCTTCTGTAAACTGAGACCTGTTATTCGTATAAATTATTTAAACACAAAACAGTTTTTAGACAGTCAGTTAAAAAGGGCAGGTAAACGCAAGATTTGCAGTACCCCAAATTCTGACGTGAAACAGAAATTAGCTATAAAAATGAAAAAAACTATTATGTAATAATTCTTAAAATTATTATTTATATTTTTAATGTTCAAAAATAATCATTACATAGTAATAGGTATGTAAATGTAGTTAACTTCTTTATTACAATTTATTTTTCAATAACAAAGAACGTATGTTAAAGTAAGCACCGATTGAGAATTTTATTTAATTGTTCTTTCCTAATGTAGTTTTTGTTCTATTTTCGTGAATAAAGTTTGTACTTTCTTTTAAAAACTTTACTACATCAATTTCTCAATTGGCGACTGGCGAAAATCTGTAGTCATCCAGCTATCCTATGTTATATAACGGTCCTTGGGATTTTTCAATTGAAATAAAAAATATTTGTGAATTATGAATGAATCATGCTCTATCAATATCCATGGGTTGGAAAATAGTTTCAGTTTCAAAAATGATACAATTGAATATGAAGTTGTAGGTCCACCACACTATTCAAAACGTAGGCTCAACAGTCACGTGAATTTGCTGAATATAACGGATGATTTTGATAAAAGGCATTTTTGCACATCAGAATTGATAAATTTGGTGAATTTGTACCTAAAGAAAGTGAAATAGTGAATAGTTAGAGCCATATGCTTTTTCATAACTCATGAAGTGCTCTATTGGATGATTTCATTTTTATACCGTTTTATCAGGTTGTTTAAAAAGTTTTTTTCTTCTTGATGAGTCTTTTTTCAACTGCAATATCTCAGTATATACTTATTCAATTCGATAGAAATAAGTGCCATTGAAATAGGTGCACTTTTGCACTCAAGTCTATCACTTCCGTCAGGATTAAAATTGGTTGCAGTTCGATGTAGTCAACGAAGGCCGTTTTTGTCTGGTCCTGGCAACCTTGGCGAAGGTCCTACCGGCTAGAAAATTATCGAAGTGCTTGAAAAGATGATAGTCAGTTGTCGAGACGTCTGAAGAGTATGGTGGGTGAGGCAGAACTACGACGTGAAATGTGGGTTGTCATGAAGAAGGATCCTCTCAATAGAACTCTGCTGCGATTGTTCGACCAGGATGCAGAAAGTTATAGTGAATCACACCAGTTGCTGATCACCATATAGTTATCACAGTGCCAATTCGGCAGAGCTCTGGTTCGATTCGATTTCGTAGAGAAAAATTGGCCAACATCGCTCAACGACATCATTTGGTAATGAGCTGAAGAAATCAAAACAGCGGTAAGACCGTGGGATCATGGAAATCTGATGAGAAGAGAACAAGTGATTATGACTCGACTCAGAATAGGACATACAAGGCTTACCCATGAATACCTGATATCTCGAGGAGAGGAACCACAGTGTCGAATTTGTGAAATGCCACTCACAGTAAAACACATCATGGAGGAATGTCCGCTGTTCCAAACAGAAAGAGACAATTACAATATACCTCAAAATTTGAAAGAAGCTCTAGGACGACATCGAGCGAAAAATATTATTTGCTTTTTAACTGCTCTCAACCTTATTATAAAATTGTAAATACTAGCTGATGATAAATACACCGCTAATAACCATCAGGTTGATGCGGATGATTAAAAAAAAATCGGTTCACAACCACAGTTTAAAATAGTTCAATTTCGTTTCTATAAATTCTCATAATATCGGTGGGTATGACTGACACCAGTTCATAAAAGAGTTAGTGTGTAGTTTAGATGGTGCTACACAAGAAAGCAGTTCACGCAGCAATAGCAAGCAAGCATAATAGACACATGGAGACGATGGTTCTTGATTAAAAAGAAAGTGGGATCTAATCAAAGCCCTCCTCCAGATATACTTAGTAAGGAACTCACTTTGTGAGTCTTCAGATATACTCCTAGTATATCTGAAGATATACTAGCAGTATCACCTCAAAGTGATCTCTCCAACGTTGATCTCAACTATTACGCTGAGAAAATGATGATCGCTTATTTCCGATGGATTGTCTACCAAAATCAGGACCACACCGCCATAGTGAATCAAAGACACATTGGATAGCATAGAGGAAAAGTGGGATACCACTGTGAAATATTTTGATAGCTTTGGTGAGTTTTTTCCCTCCAAAGGAAATTATTCGCTATTTTCCATTTGAAATGTATCAATGATACATACATAATCATGAGCATCAACAATGATTCAATACAGTTTATTGTGTTTGTGTCTGGAGTTTTTCCAGAATAAGATATGAGAATAACTCCAATGCGAGACCGGAAGAGCATCAAGAGGATGGTCATTCAATGATCACTCATTCCAGATCACGCATTTCACGAAAAATAAGTGAGAGACAATTCGCCATATGCTAAATGGAGTGTTAATCGGGTACGTATCACATGGAATTGCATCTTTATGGGATAGGCTATCACAGAGCTTTCAAAATGATTTTGATGTGGTGCGGTACTAGAATGCTAGAATGATTACAGTAATGTAGAAAACAGTAATTCCTATGAAAAAATAGTCTGTTCTCATTGCAGGGTGAATGATGTGAATGTTGTCACACCTAATGAAATGAGTTGGATATACTCGTAGGTAGTAATTATATACTAGGATTACAGAGTTCATGCTTCTATAACTCCATATTCAATGTGGGTACAAAGAGTAGAGTTTTTGGCTATTTGTTCGCAAACAGTTAACTCGCCTCCCTTCATCTGGAGCATACTATATTGACAAAATCAATGAGGATACTAGAAGAACTTCAACAAAAAATGGGTACGACAAGAATATAGATAGAGTATTTCTCTTATATGCAAATAAGAATACCCTGAAATGCAAAATGCTGGCAAAATATCACATCGCTCTCAAATATGATGACAATATTTTCAGCTTTGGTGAAATACACGAATCGACATCAGCCGTGAATATCAACAAGGTAAGAATTATTCGTGTTGATTGTGATGCCACCGCTGGATCATATACAAATGGTGATGAAATTCACAGAATCTTTGAATTCGACATCGATGTGGGGACCGTATATAAACTCACTAAGGAACCGCTGGATATTGTCTATATGCCAATCCAGCCTAACGGTCGTTAGTATCATCAGATCAATTTCAATACTGAGAAGATAATAGTCAAATTGGAGTTGATAAAGTTATAAAATCATCGTTACTGAATCTCATATATTGATTCAACACATCGACGACAACCTTGAGTACATCATAAAAATGAATGAAGAAAGAAGAAGTTTGGCCGCAAAAGTGAACAGCTCAAAACACTGTTCTGCGAGAACAACCATGAATTGGTTTCAAATTAACTCTCGATGGAAACTTTGATATCGAAAACAAACGTAAGAAAAATCTTGAAGAGCCTTGAGGGAATACGGATTGTGCCCCTCGTGTATATGTTGATTTTCTCATTTCAAAGATGAAAAAGAAAGAAGATTCTATTATTGATGAAATTGATTCGAAATCAGATGAGATACAAAAATATTCCGCATCGATCAAAGGAGACCTCTTTGTGCTCAAACTGAAATCAGTGGATTTTGTGAAAAAATGTGAGCATATAGAAGAGGATATGAAATCGATTCAATCTAATTTGGAATACGCAACACAGTTGTTGAATACAATACTGGTGAGTGACAAGTCAGATTGCTGAGGAGATAGAGCATGTCTGTCAATGACTACACACATATTTGATGATGATGGTCATCTGATCAATTTTCAACAGTGAAAAAAAAGTAATATAAACAGCGGAAGCTGTTGGAATCATAACTCAGTAGTTATCATTTCTTGACGGTTGAAATGTAATAATCACATTTTCTCTATCGAGGAAGTTTTAAAATGAACCGAAACAGCAAAGAAAAAAACTGCTTCAATTCTGAGGGTGGGGAAGGCAGTAAATTCAAGCATACGAAATGTTAAGTTGGGTGTCTTTGTAATTGCTAAACTCGTTCATTATAGCAAGTGATGAACTGGAGGTATTTGATGTTCCCTGTTCGACCATTTCATGAGAAGACATATAAGCGATATAGTTCATCATATTACAAGAAGTCCAATGAAATTAGATCCATAATGAATCTTATTAGAAATAGTACATTCACATTGACACGTATTTTGATCACCAAGTGATCATCTTCAAGAGGAAGATCAAACGAGTATTAGTAATATTCGACTATATTTGACCTCTGAAGTATACCCATATGAAGTACACCCATATAGGAGTAGACTATATGAGTTAGACCTATAATGCATATATAAACTTTCAACGCCGCTTTTATGATAAAGCTATGAGTGAACTCATGATGAATACCGGCAGCTTTCGCAATAACCATTATTTATTATTGTCTGCTCCCACCATCATTTATTATTGTCTGCTCCCACCAATTCTATTCTACGAAGGCATGCACTGTCGACATCAAAATAGAGTTTGAAACATGTGAATTCAAGTTTTTATCACACACCAAAGTATTTGCACTAATCGTTCACGATATTGTTTTGCCCTATTGACTCTGTTTACACTAGGATATGGTGAAATAGATATGTTAATGTTTGATATTGATGAATAAACCACTCAATATTCCTGTTCGAATTGAATTATGATGAAATCTAAATATTAATGATTGATGTTGATAATATAAAAATCAATAATTTTTTTGCCTTCAATTCATTATCAAAATAAATGAGAGCAAATATGGTTTGAGCTTGGTTTAATTAATAATACAGATATATACAATATATTTCGATTGTTCACCATGTCATTATTTGAAGCAACACTTTCTCCATCTCCCACATGCTCCATTCTCTTCTGTGAGCTGAAATCCCATGATTTTAATTGACACGAGAATAACCAAATATGGAAATTACGGTATTGGGTGCGTATCATAGCGACGTAGATCACTTCAATCATTACCGCATTACATTTGATGCGTCAATTGCAGTCGAAAAATCATGTTGAATCACCTGCAGACCACTTTCAGTGAATCCCGTCAAATCAAATGATTTGATAGACTCCAGCCGTGAAAATCTCAACCCCACAATAACTGGGATGATTATTCAACAGTAAGACTATATCATTTTTATATTTTTATTTTGTTGCATGAGAGTTTCTCAAAAATGATTGAGAAAATTGATTTTTCCACATCAAAATTGAAATATTTGGACAAAATCACAAATATTATACTGCTACACTGCACAGCTTTGATTTTTTGCGCAAGGTTGGTGTTATACCGGCATTCCATAAGAACTATAACTCATATGAAAGTATGAACACAAAAATAATAGAAGTAATTTTATATCTCACCTCATCTGTAACGAACACTTGTACGAACAGTGGGGCAGCTATCGCACATAAACTTGCAAGAAAATTGCTAATACCCATAATTACGCCAGCATGATTAGGTGAAAGATCCATATGGTTGATGAAAAATCCATTTGAGGCTATTGCACTGACACCAACAGCAATTACCAGTAAAACTAGTGCCTTGATAGCACTTTCTGGTCCACTATCTCCAAGAATAAAAAGTGCAATAGCTGGTGCAGTGAATCCTATAAATGAAAAACTGATGAAAACTCACTAAATAAACAGTGACTTTTTGATTGTCATTGAAGTTTCATAATGAAAGGATTTTAGACAAGAGAGCGTAAAATTAACCTTTAGGCACTGTAGCATCAAAAAGTTTAAGGAGCAAAGCAAAAACAAGGACTCATTTTTATAATGAAAAAAATATTCGCAGTCAGAAATCACAAAAAAAATTTCATCATGAAGATACAGATCCTACGGCATTTCGTATAGTTTTCTCAACTTTCCATTTCGAAATCCATTCCATTTCCAGTAACTGGTATAAAATTAACTTCATGAAAACACTTTTTCCATAGTAGAATTAATTAAGTTACTCTCGAAGCGCGTTTCGCAAACAAAGTTTAACATAATCAGGATCATCAAGAGCCAAAACTGATTATTTTAAATAATTTCCTAATGAGTCAATAAGTTAGCGAATTGCTCGTCGTTAGTCAGTACTTTTGCTCAGGTGTGGAAAAAGTGTTTTCAATAGATCTTCAACAATCATTGATATGCAGTGTTCTGCATTTTATGAATTTAACATCATATTTCAACTAAATCTGTGATTTAGGTGGAATAAAAAAATTTGAATAAACTCCGAATGTAACTTCATTAAAACAAATAATAACATATACTTTTTTATCATTGGCGTAACGTTTTTGGGAAATGTATTTCAAACATCAATATGAATAAAAATTGTTTCCAAATTCAACATCCTCAAAACGAAGTAATTTAAAATATTTCAGAATTAATTAAGAAAGGAAAATCGAAAATATAAAAAAAAATCATAATTCTGAAAAAACCTCTGATGTCGAATACCAAAGATGAAATCAAAATAAATGAATGATTTTCATATTGCGTCGATGCTCGATTTTTAATTGCTATCGTCCAACCTGTGTTAGGAATCACACGTTAGAAGATAAGAACTCGTTATTCCTTAGCTCGCACAAGTATTGACTCCTGACATATTTAATTGACAATACAAGTGATTTTCACACAAAATTATGAAAGTTCACTATCCTGATTTCCAGTTTTTCTACGTATTCTCCTTTTAGTCGTATGTCAGGAAGGTGACTGAACAATTTGTGAAATTTCAAAAATAATCCTTTGACGAGCAATTCTTTGACAAAAATTTTTTCCAATATTCATTCGGGTGTGTCAAATTTACACAAAAAATCATGTGTCAATTCTCACGCAGAGAAATTGCAAGAAAGAATGTGCCAGTTTTTTCAATCATTGTCGGTTATCTTTGTTTGAATTGAATAAATTGCATGTTAATCAATGCAGTTTGGTGAAATACCTGTGATTCAGTTGAATTGAAAACTTTGATATATCATCTGAAAGATATATGATATATATCAGGGGTAGGCAACTTGATTAGACATAATATCTACTGTTTACTGACGAAACCCTGTGCGATCTACCACTTACATACTTCTTGAAATCCTAAATGAAACAGCATAGTGTTTAGTATACATTCATAAAATATTTTTTATTGAACAGTCTTAGGAGTTCCTTTTCGTATCACATATGATATTGTTTCCTTCAATTTACCTAATACTTTGGATTGGAAGTCTGAGTTGATGATGTTTAATCAACATTTATAGGTCCTATCTATATATTAGTGTGAGCATGGCATCACAGTATCGTCCACTAGTTTAGCATAATCTGGTTTGTAGTTGGAAATTGTCAACCTTAAAGAATCCAATGTATGAGCGTCTGTCAAGCGAGAACGGTGTTTATTTTTTGTTTGTTTTAAGTAGGAAAATGCTGACTCACATAAATATGTTGAACTAAAACACGAATGAAGTTGTTCAACACATTTCTTCAAATTTGGATATTTTTCGTTGGAAACCAATGCCCAGAAATCTTGACCTGAGGATGACCTTGCTTTTAGAAATATGTCGCAGCACAGAGTAATAATTTCGTTTTGTAACATCATGTGCTCCATTTGAATTATATCTGCGAATTTTGTAGCCAATTCATAGATATCACTATGAGCAATGGAATCATTAAACGGGTAACTGATGAATTGAATCAATTTCTCAATTTTTTTGAAATCACTAAAGCGAATTTCGAAGTCTGCTATCACTGCCCTAATTTCTGTCGTGAACTTCTCAGAAATTTCTCGTGGAATTGTAGGTAGGATGTTTTTCCATATCATCCTTGATCCAAGTTGTTCAAATGTTGTCTTCTCTATGTCAACTATCATAGACGCTGTTTGACTTTGAAATGCTGCAATAGAACTCATCATTTCTGTTAATGTTTTATTCTTGCCTTGTAGATTCAGATTTAATGTACTCAGTTTTCCAGTAAAATCGGCCAAGAAAGCTAAATCACATTGCCAGTCTAAATTACGTTGCGCAGTCTGGTCTATTTATTTATATTTTTTGCCTTGCTACGATCGACTGGATTAATCGTCGCGATCGACCGGTCGATCGCGATCGACCGGTTGGCCACCCCTGATATATATTATTTAGATGAGCCAATTGAGTATATTCAACTTTACTTGATGTGCATTCATAGCCAACCAATGATGATCAAATATGTTACAAATAAAACAATATGTGAATCCACAGTTGAATGCGCAGTACAAATCACTGGTTGAAAATTACTCGTCTTCAGAAGTGAAACTGGTAAATAAATAACATGATGCAAGTGAAAATAATTCCACTAATTGGTGATTAAACAAAAGATTTAAGTGATCTGAATATTCAATCATAGTGTACCAATTCGGGAACTATCATGGAAACAAATCAAGATGAAATTAATGAACTGTTTGTGAAAGCGATTTCACTTTTCCATTTACTGCAAAACAAACAATTTCGATCTGCAGGAATATTCGGACGATGCCAAAATCCTAACAGAATTCTTGCACACTTTCTCAAAAAAAGCAGAGGCAGTTTGGCGTCTGCGTGTGGGAACAAAGCTATTTCACCCCTGCAGAGAAAACTTGCACCACCAGTGGATAGTATCAGACCATGCAGGGCACTTCATCGAATGATGCTATTGAAGCCACAAAATCTGGCTTGTTTGGAGGCGGAGATTTGTGACTCAATTCAAACACCCCAGCCCTGGTGCAGTTTGAATTTTCCAGTAGAAAACTTTGACACTCTGAATTCAATGATTTCTACGAAACTCTTACTTCGGATGGATTTGGAAGGGCCCTTGTGTGTTCCAAGGAAGATCGATCTCCTCAGTCCCTTTCTTTCCCGCATCTCATTATTGCCATTATCCACTGCGTTCAAAAATACGCGAGGGTATAACTGTGGCACTCACGTGCCACGTGAGTGCCACACGTGCCACGAAGAGGTTGTGCAGCTTGTAGATTAAAGTAACCTATAACATCTGGATGGCGGGTTGGCTGTCCTCGTTAATTTTTCACTGCCTGAACCACTGTACATGCTGTTTTTGACGAGTGCATTGGCTTGGGATGTGTGGGCTGAGCAAACCGGCCATCGGATGCCTGATTCCAGCCCCGTTGGATACGGGAATGACAAAATCACTTGTGGTTCTGTTATTCCCTAACTGAATGGCATCCCAGCGATGGCTCAATCCTAAGGTGTGTGTATCCGTGCGCCGATAGGATGAATGACACTGAGCCTATCAGCTGTCTTCGAGATGCCGGTAACTTCGTGATGCCGGGCGCCCTTTTGTCGTAGCATTGCCTTGTTACAGTAATGCCGTGACTGACTTTCTTTCCCTAGCTACTCGTGATATTTTTATGGACAGAGAAAACCCGAAAATTATTTCTGAAGCTGAGTCTACAGAGGAGATGGATATCGAGTTTATGAATCCAATTGACCTTCCTATAAATTTAGATCAGGAGCGAGAATTTATCAACTCTCCAACTCCTGATCTGGAAACCGAACCTAAAAAAAAGGTTTGGTGGTGCAGCCAGGAAACGCCTGAATCGTCTCCTCTAGAGTGGGGTACCTTATGAAACCGCCTTGCACCAAATTCTTGAGCGGCGTACGCAGAATCTGTCTCAGGTGGAAAAACAAACAACCCCCCATGAGCAGTTTAGCAAACGTTTACGCTCAAGTGATGATTCATCAATACCAGAAGCAAAAAAACCCTGCACGATTGAATCTAAGGCATCGTCAGATGTAGCTGACGTGCAAAAACCCTCATATAGGAAGGTTGTCGCGGGTATCGAGGTGAGAATCTTGCACCTTGGCTATCCGACTACCTCATTAACGAGGAAACAACAGAGCGTATAGATTGTGCCTAACCCGCTGAATCAGGTTTTTAGAGTTCGGCAGAGCCGTACTCTCACCATCTGATCAGAAAGACCACTAACCACTAACGTTGAGAATCTGGGTTTATTTGGTCGAGGGTGAATAGGTGTGACCCACAATAAACCCTTGCGGGTTGCGGTGAAGAGTCAAATAGACCTACTCACCTTGGACCTAACCTAACCTAATATCTGGATGTCGAAGAGACGCATACTCACTTCGGGGTAGAACAGTACCAACCACAAGAGGTAACAGTAGAGAAGAACTCTATCAGCAGCAAGTAATAGCACAAACTCTGCCAAATCTGCTCATCAGAACTGTCAGGGAAGTTGCTGCTATGATTATGATTGCCTTTCCAATACAACTCTACTCATTTGAAGTAGTGAAGTAGACTCGGGAGGAGCTGTATCAACTTGAACGCGACTCGAAAAATAATGCATCTCCATAAGAGTTTGCATTTCAAATCATTCATTCCACTTTTGTACTTTCCCCGACAACTGGGAGATGAATTTTGGAGTCTGATTATTGAAGTAGAATGATGCCCTCTCCACTTTTTAGTTTCAAGAACATGTCAGCTTGCCTCACGATGGCAGAAATCTTGACCGGAGAAATGTCATTATGTCTGCCTAGAGAACATGATTTTTGGACACTATGATCTCTACCTAGCGGTCATTGGTTATTGAATCTGGAACGCCTTCCTGAAAGTGTCGGAGACAGGGCACGTCCAGCTTACCCCACGGTGGAAAAAATAGTGATACTAATAATAATGATTACATTCCAAATAATCCGTTCCACGAGTGCATTTTCGTCGAAAATTCGTAAACTTTCGATTTAGAAGTGTCTACTTGACAGAATGATACTGGATGTTGCATCTGCAGTGGTTGACGAACTTTGTTCAATTTTCGATACTGAACGATGTGATCACAATTTTTGTAAAAGGCTCACATTGAAGATGCAGAGATCATTTCACTCCTTGGCAACATGAAGATAAACCAATTCATGAAATCTTCTCCAATAGCGTTGAAGACCTCGACTCATCAAAGCACCTGATTATCGAGTTCTTCTGGTCGCATGGGACTATCGGAAACTGGGGGATTTATCAAGGCCTGCCAAAATTGTGTTTTTTAGCATCTTGATCTACCATAGTCAGTTGATGAGTATAGATCTGTTTTTAAAATCTGTTCTGTTTTTCCGTTAACCAGCTGTCGCACTCCTACGGACGAAAACCCTCAGAAGTGGAAACTTGTGCGAGCTAAAGATTAATGAGGTCTTACCTTTCAACT
Source organism: Leptinotarsa decemlineata (assembly GCF_025532065.1). Classification (NCBI taxonomy): domain Eukaryota; kingdom Metazoa; phylum Arthropoda; class Insecta; order Coleoptera; family Chrysomelidae; genus Leptinotarsa; species Leptinotarsa decemlineata. Next base: position 1,168,976 of record NW_027412586.1, read on the forward strand.
TGTAATTCCTAGATGTTACTGACAAAAAAATCGCATTCCTAGTGTTATAATAATGTATGTTTGAACGTTTTGTCTAACGGATATTATTTCAGTTTCGCATATGTACTTTTTTGTACACAGAAAAAAAAATTTGTTGTTCATCTGTTTAACATTTCATTCAGATTCCTCATTTGATGAATTGTTATTCTTATCTCATCCAAAAACTTTTGTTATAAGTAGACTTACAAAAACGTCTGACCTAATAGAACTGTATTAGAGAGAATGTTCAAAAACTGGTAAAATGTAAATGGTAAATGGTAAAAACTCCACAAAATTTTATAATTCTAGAAATAATAAAATCAGAGACAAAAAATTTAATACAAGTTCAGAGATTTGTCAATATCTTTAGATGAAGATCTGATATTATGTATTCGTTTCTAGTTGTGGTATTCCTGAATATCAAAGTTTCACTTCTTCTGTCTGGTCCAAATATTTCTATATTTCAGAATATACAAAATAAAACGACATTCAAAAAGTGGCTATGCATTTTGGTAGCCACTTGTACAGCTGGTCTTATTCTTCATTAGATCTACATCTGAATTTCGTGAATTATTCTTTTCGCATCATTTATAATCTATGTATAATCCTATTTCTTTGGATTTATACAGCTCACTTATACGCATAACTCATATATTACATTTTCTGTGTGGATACAATGGGGTTCACTTTCTTTCTGACTCGTGTAGGTAGGAAACAAAAACATATTCAATTTCACTTGTAGGTTTCCGAGACTAACAACCATACTCACCAACAGAATTCATAAGCCTTCTGACAGTTCTGACTTTAAATATTTTCCTACTCATTAACTGATCAGCAATATAGCCAGAAAGTATCATGAATAACCAGTGAGATAAATATGGAAGGGATGACAGTAAACTATTCTGCAAAAAAATTAAAAAAATTATCAAATATATAGACACATATTATTTTTGATATTTTGCTTCTTGACGTTAATATTATTTTGTATGGTTTACGTACTGATTTCAAATTGAACCTCATAACTTTGTCCATATATAATGGTATTTCAGAGAGCAATGTCCAAAATCCCCACGTGAATCCACTCTGTGTCAATACAAGGGCCCAAAATGGAGTTGACGTTAAAATTCGCTTCCACGGTGTTGATGAAACCTGAAAGTCGGGAGTTAAAATTGATAAATGATATTTGGAAAAACAAATTATTGAAAAAGTATGAAAATCAGATATATAATGTGATGATGATTCAAATATGTAGATGGTTGGAGATATGATGGGTTAGACCTTTGAAACCTGTATGGATATTTCAAATGAAAAGCGATATGTTAACTACTTCCACCCAGTTGATACCATAAGGTTTGACAGACGCCCCTCTGAAAACAGTTATGTTTCTGTCCAAAACTACAAAGGGGATAAACTGCATCAATCAGAGTTTGCCTAGAGTTTTTCACAGAAACCATGTTCAAGGCACTTCTAATTCTTTAGCAATAGACCAAATTCATCTGATCCTCTGAGGATGGTCTCTATCATGAACGTGGAATAAATGTCTACCGAATATGATTCAATTTCCGACAGATCATTCCAAATAGAATGACCTCTTTCAATAAATTGAATACAGAAATTGCCGCTTCGTGAGAATCACAGTTGTGAAAGTTTTGTCTGAGCCATTGTTATGAAAAGTAGAATCATCAGAAAATAAAATGGAATCTAAAAAAATGTTCATTCCCACTAAACGTATTTAGAACTCATAGACAAAACTCGATTCGTCGATGGAAGTCTATTTCATATAATTCCTAGTGCATCTGAATATAATACGGGTGAAATTTGTATTCTTTATTACCCTAGGAATGCTACGTCTGCTCATTCCAGTATGTTTTTCGATTTTACGTTGGCTCTCATCAGGGTTTTCTGTGATTGATCCCATAATACGAAATTTATTTTCCCCATGTCCAATGAAATATTTTGGTCTATTTGCCCTTTTCATAAGTTATAATATTTACATTCCTACGAAATTTATGTAACAATCGTTTGGAAACCAACTTGTTTGTACGATATTGGTCTGGATATTTTTGGGCATACACCCTCGAAGACAAAATGTAATTCCCTAAAAAGTCAACAATCGCTATTCGATCTTGAATGGGATTTCAATTTTCAACGGTATTGATTTGGTAAATGTCTCAAATAACGTAAAACAGAATAACTGTCAATGAGAATTCAATGAGCAAATCAAATAAATGTCGTTTCAAAGCTATCCTTATTCAAAGTATACATTGAACTACTATTTAAAAGAGCCAGTATCTGAAAAACCTATCTAGGTTAGGTATAGCGAAACCAAAAAATACAGAGAGTGACAATGATTTTTGAACATTCTGTGTGATATTGAGGAACAATTTATATGCTTGGTCAGAATTCTAGAGGATGATTTCTATACATGTTACTTAGTTTTCAATTGTACCTATCATTTTCATAAAATAATGAGTAACTCGAGAACGGTTATAGTTAGGTATATAGAACCATATGAAATCATATTATTTTTCCTGACCTATTCAGAAGTGTAACGAAATACAGGGTGTTTCTGAAACTTGGCAAGTAAAGGTTTTTCAATATGCTTGAAAATAATGGCGCTTTCCTCAATATTTCCGGATTCACCGGAAGTTGGTGCCAACTCTAGCAATTCAAATGTAACACTAAGTATGTTTTCACATTTTTGAATATTCAGCCATCTCCATATGGGAATGCAATGCAGCCCCTTATCCGAAAATGAATCTTTCTCGAAATTTTCTTTTGTTTACTCAAAAAAGCTAGGCATTCGACTCTTGAGTGATTCCCTAATAAAATTTGAAATTATAATTAGAATATATGAATAAACTATTATGAATCTTGTTTGAATTGAAAGGGGTGAAATTTTAGGAAAAATAACCATGGGTATTCCATTTACTTTCTTTGTTCCGATTATTCCAACACCGATCAGCTCATAATCACTCAACTTAGTCCTATCGGCTTATATGTAATATCTTTTGATGTTCTTCCCATCATCATCGTTTATTACTATTCTGAAGGATTTGCATAACATGCAGTGTTTGTCATTTCGAGACAAATCTTGCAACTGATTTCGAATCACGTTTTATTTGAATGGTATCTGATCTGGTGTCTGTAGAGCAGGGAGGGTGAGTGTAGACTCACGGCCCTTAGGCCACATGTGGCCCATTGTACATCCATTGAACATGAAGGAGTTGTCCTCGTAGGTCATCGTCCGTCCTGTCCTTTCCAGGAAGGTGAACAGGTCAATAGGAGACATCTCCTTGATATTGGCTGGTGTAGGCGAGGACTCGCCAAACACACACTCTCTTTGGCAACCTTGAGGTGCCTCACGGTGGCCTCCGCAAAGGTTTTATAAGGTGCAGCAATATTAATGTCGTTGCGCGGCTTCTTCAACCGTATAGGTGCACAAGTGAGGGAGCTTTCTTGCAGGGGCAGCCGGTTCCTTGCCTTTATTCAAGGCGGAGCTCTTGACACCCGCCGCAGGAAGTGCCTTTGCTGTCGGAGGTGATCTGTCCAGCCTCATTCCAAGCGGTAGATTGGGGTGGACATTTCTGTTCATCCCCAGCCACCGCCTCAGATTGAGATGAGCACTTCTGTCCAGCCTCGGAATTGGTTTTTGTTTTGGTTGTTTCTGTTTTTGTATCGTCTCCTTCATGTGTGTTCCCACGAGTAGCAAGGGATGAGTTGGTCATTTCTGGCAGAGCCCGCATTACCAGAGGTAGGCTGATTACAATGAGGTTTAGCCCAGTTCTCCAAGGGGATCGTTCGTACTGCATATCACCCTGCGGCTATTCAGCTGTTGGCATGATTTCTCACACCTCAACTTGGGAAGGCTGGTATACGTTGGCATGTTTTGCAAAGGATTTTGGGGAGTTTCTGTTCCCCTCACCCTACTCATTTCTGCCACTGACAAGAAGTCCCCGTCCGTAAGGCCACCTTGGCTTCCCGGATAGGACCCCCTGCCCAATCCACCAGTCACTTCAATGGTAATATCAAGAAAAGATATTCAACATTCAATTTGGCAAAATGCTCAAAATGACGGACCAGTTATTTCTTATGAATTTCGCAATATAATTACCAAAAAAAAATACTCACTGTAAATAAAATATGATGGACTCCCGAAGATAGTTCGTGTGGATGAAAGTTTATTTGGAAAATTTTTTTCTCGAATTTCTTTGTTGTTTTTAGGTTGAGTGGAAAAGCGCTGCTCTTTGATTCTTCATCGGGAAGGTGCGAAATTTACCTGATAAGATGATTATGTCTGATGGTAAAAAAAAATTATATTTTTCATGCAGTAGAATCTCTTATTAATCATAATTTTTCCTGAGGTTGCGCTGATCGGGACCTGTACACGAAACAACGATATATTCGGGACGCGCCAGCATCATCAATCATTGACTACCGTGTGGTAAATGATTATTGGGTCAGAAAATCATTTGCCCTGAACAGAGACGATGTGTCAAGAGTGACAGCCTTCTGCATCTGTCCGGCCAAGATATCTGCCTTAGTGCGGCAGAACGGTATGATATTGTTATTCTAGAGTAAGGAGCGCACCATTCCATCAAGCATCCCAATAAATCAGAAGCATCTTGACAGAGTGAGTGGTCTGGATAGAGTCTGCCAAATTCAAAGAGGAAACCTCGTTATTTCATTCGTTTTTAGTACTCTTTTCGAAAGATTTTCATCTCATCAGGGACTGAAAACTCCATGACAAATATTGTCCTGCGCTGATGATCAAGAAGGACTACACCAAGCTCATTAGCTTGTATGAGCCAGGGTTCCAATAAGTTTGTCACTTCTCGTTCGTTTTTATCATTATTATTATTATCATTGTTGTTATCTTCATCATCATCATAAGAAAACTATTCTGAGAAATATTTTTTCTGCATTAGTTGTAAGATGTTAGAATGTTTGAATAAAACACGGAATATTTTCCGCATGAGATACTGGAATAATATAAAAAATATATAAATCAGATTTGATTTTTTGTGGTTTTATCAACACTGGTATTGTCTTTTTGTGAAATTGTTCCTGTATGATAATACAAGTTTTCCAAATGATTAATTTTGAAGGCACGATCACCTAGCCAATATACTTTTTCTTTGTATTGATGTATTTATACTCAAATAAGCACTGTTTGAAATATCGTTCGATTCAATACATAGCATTTCAATAATGTTTTTCTACAAAATTCATGTTACATTAGCCTTAACTGGTAACGATTGTGAAAATAAAAAGTACGAACGCGCATCGAGAATAGTGTTGTTCTGCTGTTTCGGAAAAGTGCTTGTTTTGGAAAGATTCCCTAATTTGCAATACACTTTTGGTACTTGCTTCAGGCGGTCCTGCGAAAACATATTATTAAGAAACAAAATAGTTGAAAACATTTTCCATTCAAACAACTTTCTATCACTAGAAATAAGGAATGTAGCAATTATTTGCGCATCAACTTGAGTTACAGAATGCACACAATGCATGTTGGAAGTCTTGATGAAAGCTCAGGAGAACTGTTCAAATCAGTTTTTGGTGTCGTTCTCAATGAACACTTTTTATATAGTTTTATAGTTTCTGAAATCCTTTGGATGATATCCAAACTGATGAGTTTGGGTCCAAAAAATCTGATGTGAGTTCTTTATTTTGACATGGAAGTGATGTCTTAGATAGGGGTGAGTGCTAGTATTCACTCTGCTGTGAATAACTGTAGAACAAATATAAGTGATGCTAAGGAGTGAGTACATCAACGTAGACATGTTGCGATATACTTATGTTGATATCATTGTAACAGTCGAAATAAGGTAGTCTTTCATCCATCGTATTATCTTTACCGTTCAGTAAATAATCGTCTATAACCTTCTTCTGTCTAATTCTATATAAACGTAGTCGATGCTCACACTACTGATGATATCTGCCGCAGTAGCAGCTGAAACGTTTGGTACTCCTGATTTCATTTAACCTTCAATTATGACTCCAATTGTAAAAACCTATGTTCTTATGACTAATTGAATGTTGTTATTGAATAATCGTTTAGAAAAACTACTCATTTTGCTGTTAACAGTTTGTTTGAACCGCAATATTTGAAGTGATAAATTCTTGCGAGACTTGATGTTGGTTGAGGTATAGAGTTGATATCGTTTTCTATTCAGTAATTATGACATAATATTCCGTGCAACATACACTTCAAATTACAGCTTAATGGAGGTTTGGAAACTTATAAAACGGTGAAAATGATCAGTTTGGAAATATAGCATTTTCGAAAACCTACGAATATCTATAATTTGGTTTCAAATCAAATTGATTCATTTGAGTACTTACTTTTTTATTTTCAACGAATCCTAATGAAGTCTCAATATAATATTTTTCCTCTTGACTTATTGTTGGATGATCTCCAGGGGAGCTATAACCACAGAGAGAAAACCAAACGACCCAAATTAAACTGAGACCATTGAAAAAATAAAATGACATCGGCCATCCGTAGGAACTTGCTGATATATATCCAGTTACTATCAATGCAAATACTGTTCCACAAGGCGTACCTACAAAGGAAATATGTGATAATTGTGTCATATGCAAATGATTGAACTTTACTGCCGATACCATTATATCAATGGGCAAATATAAGTGATTATTCAGAAATAATATCGGTACCAACATAATGGAAAATAAAAATGCGATTTTATCTCATTCATATGAGAGTTTCGTGGCCTTCTTCATCGACGGGAAAGCGGGGAGTCTATTTTGTACACGTTATCTCGTTACTGTATTGGGTGAATATCTGTTGTAAGAAGTACTTGCATCGCATCCCATATATGCATTGTTGTCGCCTTGATATGATTGATATTATATGAGTACATCGTAACAGTCTGAGCCATCTGAAGTATTATTACACGAGTGAGACATCCTTAATGACACAGAAAGTGATCGGATTACTGAAGACTGGCGAACTGCTCGAGAAAGCAGAACAATAATCAAATAGGCAAGCAAGCATTTCCCATACAGGTAAACCATCCAGGTGTACCACCCATACAGGTATACCAACCTAAATGAATTTTACAATTTTGCCTTATCTATTATTTTATAATATATGTTTATATAAAAAAATGTCCAGCTATATAAAAATTAATTTCACAATATTGCCTATCGAAAGGACACATTGAAAAAATAAATTAAGGAGACATCCTGAATGACACAGAAAGTGAAGACTGGCGAACTTCTTGAGAAAACAGAACAATGATCAAATGAGCAAGCAAGCATTTTATTGATATAGTTCGAATTCTTCTGAAGAATAAAATGATTTTTTCTGAATATTACTGGAGTTTTTTTCCAACAACAAATCGTCTATCAAATTGTCTATCCAAAGGACACGTTGCAAAAATAAATTGGATAGGCAATATTGTGAAATTAATTTTTATATAGCTGAAAATTGTTTTATATATACATATATTGTAAAATGATAGATAAGGCAAAATTGTAAAATTAATTTAGGTTGGTATACCTGTATGGGTGGTACGCCTGGATGGTTTACCTGTATGGGATACCTATATTGCATAAATAGGGCTAGCTCGCATTAGTTTCTAGTTTCAATCTTCCTCTTTGAAGATGATCACTTGGTGATTGAAACACGTGTCGAGGTGTTGAAAATAACGATTTGGTGTTGGGAAAAAATCCAGTAATATTCATAACCACACCAAAGGTTCCAAACAGTGCATTATAAGTAAAAAATGATTTTCTTCTGAAAAAAAATATGACAATATCATGACATATCATGAAAAAAATTGAAAAAGTAATTCATTTCAGAGTGAACAATGAACTGTTTTGAATAGGACGTTTGTTACTGTTCATGATCCTTTTGCCACATTTTGCTAATTCCAAATATTCCAAAATAACTAAAAAATCTAGTATTAGGTACCAATTCCAACAAATTCAGTGGCTTTTTATTTATTCGATGACCATTCCCTGAAGCGTTTCGAATGAGACTGGACCTTTCTATTTTTCGAAATCGACAGACATTCTTTCTTTAAATGAGTTTCAGCCACAATACATTTAGTAACAGTCATCACAACTTCCATATATTCATTACTTTTCATTTTCACATTGTTGTTAAGGTTACCTAACATTGATATGGAACACTAAACTTGAAATCAGTATCGTTTTATGCTTGTTCACGATTTCTTCTACACAAGATGTTTCAATTTTCCTTTTCAGAACATTTTCATTAGTCCAGAAGCTAATCTGCTTCCTGAAAAGAATTATCCTCTTAATGTTGCTTGATGTGGATAGGCTTGGAAATGTTGGAAAATCTATTTTAACGATTGTCAGGGCCTTGTGAATACAATTCACAGATGAAGTGAAAAAATTCGCACACATCCAAAATTTCTGAGATGAAAGTTTTCGAGTCAAACGCCATCCTGTATGAAAATTATTTTATCATTCTCTGATGACATTTGAATATCAAATTGTCGAATAAATTCTATTATCCACTGCAAATTGTGAAATTGATCAAGCTAGATTCGATTTTTTGGTATAGAGTAATACTCTGAAATAGGCAACTTGGTCACAATTCAACTGACTCTTGTCGTTCATTAGATACCCATGAATAGACCCAAATTTCAATTATCCTAAATTTTATAGTTACAATCCATATTTCGATTTGAGTCAAGTTTTTACGAAATCCACAAATGAGGCTACGTGGTGAAAAATATCAATATCCTCATCGCGAAATGTATAAATCACCTGCATATACTATAGATGATACCATACTCCTCTCGTCTTTTGGAACCCACCGGGCAAGTAACATGTGTACTGAAGGAATAACAAATCCCTGGCAAACTCCTTGTAAAGCCCTGCAAATCATCACTCCTTTCGATCCAAAGTATGCTGCTGACATGGGAATCAAAAAGCCAGCTATCGAAGAAGCCATCATTGATCCAACTAAAAACCATTTTGGTCCATAGTGAGTAGCTAACCAGCCGGCTCCAACTTGGGGCAAAACATATCCCCAGAAGAAGGCAGAAATGATAACATTTTTGTCAGTCCATTCATAAGTCTGAAAATGAGTATGAAATTACAATTCTCAAATGGATATTTTGAAAATGCATAGAGAAATTTCAGGAACAAAATATCAAACCCAGTTCGGATTGATTTGAACAGATATTATATTGAAGACTGGAGATTCAATATCGGGTATATACAGTGTATGCCACAGCAACCTGTCATCATATGTTTAAAATGCAAATGTTGATTTTTCAAAAAATGTTTCATATAAAAATTTTGATATCAATATATTAGGCTGTTTTGATATAATTTTCAATATACAGAGTAACTAATGGGAACATGGTTTATAAAAATTTTTTTAAATGAACTGACATTTTGTATTCATATTCCGATTACCCCAGAAAATCATAATGCTGTATGGATATACTAGGAGCGGTTTGGAAGTTATGCCAAAAATAACATCAAAGAGTTCCAGCCTGTATATTTCAATTTCTCTGACAGGTATATATTATCACCTCGGAGTTTCAGAGATTCCCCATCTGGATTAAATATTCGTTCGCATAGACCAGAACTCCATATTTATTTTGACTGGGAGACTTAGAAACTCACCCGTTACAAAATTAAATGAATATGGACGTATCAGTTAATACGTCAAGAAAAGAAGAGTACGTCGACCACGCCACTGAAGATGACTTAGGCAGTTGCATTTGAAACAATTGGCAATTGGAAAAAATAAGACCACGGCAAAATCCGGAAAATAACCAAAACATTGACGACAGCCGTGAAAGTGCTTTTCTATCAGTGATATCAAAAATCTTAGGAGAAGTCATAAACCACCATATCCTTGAATATTTGAAAGGCTTCAACATCTTGAGCGATCATCAATATGGCTCTCTGAAACAGGCGACCTTCTATCGTATGTCACTCATATTTGGAATAACGCAATCGAGAAACATAGAAATTCAAGAGCGGTAGCGCTTGATATTTCTGAAGCCTTTGATCGTGTGTGGAATGGGGGTTTGCTGGTCAAACTTCGAAGCTATGGCTTATCGAATAATTTTCGTGTATGGCTCTTCAGCTTCCCGGAAAAATGTTCACTGCAAGTGGCCATAGACTTATATCTCTCGAATACTGTTACCATCAACGCTGGTGTTCCCCAGGAATCTATATTGTCTTCAACTATCTCTCTATTGTTTATCAACGACTTATTGGAAAAAACTGAGAATTCAATATATTGCTTTACTGACGACAGCACACTTGTTTCGACATTCCGTTTCGATTCCAGGACATCGGAGGCGGATGCACATCTTCACCGGCAGCAGGAGGTTTCATATCTTAATGAGGATCTAGAATTAATTTCGCATTGAGGTGAAAATGCCTAGTTTCACAATCGTGTTGCTGGAATTATAAAAGCCGATTCCCAAAAGCTTGAAACAGTGTTCCGAACCAGAAAACTGTACACACCCCAGCAGAATCACTCGAGAGCCCAATACATTTTTATCAATAAACAAATGAGAACGGTTCATTTTTGTTATAGGTTTATTTAATAAATTCACATTAGAATGATGCCAGGTATTCAGAAATTTGAAAATATATACTTTTGTACTCCTGAATTAAGGAAGTTTGTACCAATTTCTAGTCTAACCGGAAAAACGTCATCATTCTCATTCGACGAAACAAATCTAAAAACCTATATTTGTAAATTTTCAGGATATGAACCCAATTATTTTCCAAAATACGACTTTCCACGTTCACCACGCTGTACGCTGTATACGAGATGAGTTATTACAATATCCATCTGACATAGGATAATGATTGTCAACTTTTCTTGCAGTTCCATATATCACTATTTTGAACCTGAATGATTGTCTCCGAAACAATGGTTCTATGGGATTTGTTATCACTATACATAGGATTTATCACATTATGAATATTTCCAGTTTTACCTTTCCCCATTGTTGCTATGAGTTGACATAATCAAGTTGTCTTATAAGTGTTAATTCTATTATAGTCTCATATAATGCATTCCTAACACGATGCAATTAAAAATAGTATTGAAAATATCTTGTTCAGAAAAAAACTGAAACGGAAATATATTGGTGAATTTTTTTTTATTGGAACTCGAAACAATTGAGAATGAAGCATTCAGATTTCCAAGTTGGAGAAACCATCTGATGAAAATATGCTGTCTGAAGAATCGTATAAAGTCATTCAGTGTGTACGATATTGTCCAGTAACTTCAAACATATTTTTTCTTTTTATGAATTCACTTAGTTTCTGAATTGGAGTATATTTGAGAAGAAAATCAAGTAGAAGTGATTAATTTTTAGGAACAAGTATTTTGAATTTCTTCTAATCCATCAATATATAGGAATTGAGAGGTTCCTTACTTCTTTAAATGTTATTTTGGAAGATGAAAAAGGCAAAAACTAACTTTCTTTCACAGAAGGAGTTCCCCAAGGCTCTGTCTTGGGCTTCGTACTAATTATTGAGATGAAAGTGGTGAAAAATATAAAAAGTTTCAATTCTCTTTTCTTCATTATGATTGTCTACCACGTAGTAACGGCTACATTCATCAATTCATAAAATAATTATTGAGATAAAATATGGTTCATTCTGCATTCACGATATATGCAGATGATATGTCATTCACTAATTCAAGTAAGTCTAAGGCTAGCTTGAACACGTGAAATGCAATTTTTATAATCATTAAATACATCATTTGGTTCATAACACAACAAAGTATCCTTCTGCGACCTTTCCAAAGCTTCGATTTGGATCTTATCATCTTCATCCATATTTGAAATCTACTCATATGTTTACTTACGAAGTAGAAATTTTATTCTGTACCTAATTCAAAATCTAATATCAACAATAACTAGAAACCTCATCCATCTCAAGATTCCATAACAATGGAGACAAAACCCTCATGAAGTCCCTTGTCAGCCGTGCCACTTTTGTAGTCCACACAATGATCATGTATACGGATCCTTCCATGATCATGAAACTTGTACTTTCGATGTTTGTGTAACTGATTTCAAGGACATATAAAAAAGATTTCATATAGTTTATATACCTATGTCATTTGGTGAGGGTTTTAGGTTCACCAAACGACATATTTATATAAACTGGATGAAATCTCTTTTATACATCTCTAAAATCATATATATATATATATATATATATATATATATATATATATATATATATATATATATATATATATATGATTTTAGAGAAGTTTAAAGAAGTTAGAGAAGTATAAATATATATAATCATATAATAATCAATGTCCAATATGAAATGTGCAGTTTGAAATGAAAATATTTTGAAATAACATTGGCATTTCCATTTTATGAGATTCGTTCTCCGAAAAATATGAAAAATATCAACAAGATCCTCCAAACATGGGACAAAAAACTTACGGGAATGGTTCTGTTGTATGTGGATGTTTGTTCTGTCATAGCAACCAGAGCGATATTTATGCTCACTTTTATACTGAAAGATACCAATAATAAAAAGAAAAAAATAACCATTTGTTCATGCCTCTTTCCACATCTGGGACCTGAAAATCGAAAATATGATTTGTTTCCATTTCCACGAATATTTTAATAGTTCTATCTTTTCCAAATTTGAAGAGTTGATGAGAAGAATTGCAATAGTACTTTACTGAAATCCACTGTTACGCAAAATATATTTTTGAAATTTTCTGTTCTTTCTGAGAAATGCTCTAACTACCATCATTCATTTCGAACAATGATATCAAAATCAAAAAATCAAAACTTATTTCATTTATTTTTGGTTTAAGTTTTCTGGTGATATATATTTCATATCAGAAATCATAATGATGAAATGAACAGTTTTTCATTGAACAAAAATGCTCGATTATTATGTCGACAGAATTGAAAATTTTCATGTATTGACACAATGGTACTGAAATAAAATTGAAAAGGATCAGATGGGTAACGTAATCAGTGCATACTCTGAAGAAGGATTCGAAAGTTATGAAAATAATTATCATGTGTTGGTCATGATATTTCTATTGATGATTTTGAATTCTGTTACTGATAAATTAATATTTTAGAAACCCTCATTCATATCTTCAGAAGTAATACAGTTCCAAAGGAAATACAGTCTCAATGCGTGAGTGAGATTTCATGATGAATTTCAGAAACATTATTCATCGTGAACGAAAACTACGTTATTTTACTTCAATGAATGACTTATGTAGAATAGGAAAAGGTGCGATATTATTCGATTGATTTGAAATGAAAATGAAGGGTATATTCTCTGGCCTCTTTAAAACCCTGATTCAACCTCTTCAGAATTTTAGTGTACGCGGAGATTGTCAATACTAGTTTACAAGTATAATTTACGAAACTCTCGGAAAGAGTAGTATTATATCAAAAATAGAATGTAAACTTTCACGGCCAGAGATAATTGTATGAAGGGTATTTTCTGAGTTTTCTGGCCGTGGTCAGCAGGTTTCCATGCCTGACATTTTGTCTAATGCTGCGGTTGGCATTTTCTAATGTGATGTGGTAACGTTCGCAGTACCCAAGCTGGATGCTCTGGTTCTTGTTCCTGTTTTATTCAACGCATCAAGTACTATTTCCGTACTGGCCGCTATATTTATATCGTTCTTAATCATATTACCTGTTCGTGTTCATGTACCTCTAAGGTCACGTAGCCAGCTCTTGTCTCTTCTCTTCCATCGAAATTATGCATATACTTTTAAATCTTTATTGCCTCTCTGTATATTCTTGAGTAGTAATTTTGGGTACTGTCGAGTATTACTGTATCTGCGAATGAGATAATACGAGTACCTTTTTTGTTGTCTAACACAGCAGTAGACAAAACTTCGAGCAAAAAAATCTGCAAAACACGGCGAGATAGACGAGATTTCTCGTAAAAAAAGGATCTATCAGCTAATCTAAAAATTAATTTTTTGAATGAAAATATTCCATCATTGGAGTTTTACCCATGGGTTTGGTTGAGTAAAACTATTCACGTAATTCTTAGAAAAAAACTAAAAACACACTCGTTTCTGAAATGTACTTCGAGAGCTATCATTTAAAACACATAAGATCATGTCAATTCGCTTAACTGAAATCAGGACACTAGTTTGGTAATATTGAGGAAATCATATGAAAAATAAACGAAAGTGATTTTTTGTGGATGTAATCAGAATTTGTTATTGACCTCATTCGGGTATTTTCACTTTCCACAATCTGGAAAATATGAAAATTGTAATAGAGAACTTCAAATGCCTGTAGGAAAGACGAACTTTTCAATTCTAACCGATGAGGTATACCGTCAATTTGTAAAATTTTTCACAAAGAAAACCTGTCTGAAAAGATGAGTTGTATTGAAAAAAGATTCAATGTTAGAACTTCTCACAAAACAAAAAATACACTGAGATCTATACTCACGCATACAAAACCTAACAACAAATCTGCAAAAAATAGGAAAGTGAATGAACATTGAGATTCAAAGTACTGAAAAGTTGTGGAAGTTTTTCACTACAATATAATAATTTTCAGATTCTGGGAGTTGAAAATGCTCAAATGAAGTCGATGAAATAATATCAAATCATTTTGAAAATAATTTTTTGAATTATGAATAATATATGATTCGAAATCAAACGATACTCAATGGTAATAGGGTTTTGTTAAAAACTATATTCCATTGAACGGAAAAATAGATCTCAACAGATGCATAAAACTATAACGCCTTAGAAATTGATATTTCATTAACGTATCCAGCTCTACATGATCAATCGAAATTATTGATGGGTATTACATTTAACATATTTCTGATATACTTCATAAAAAATTTCACTCTCTAATCGTTAGGTGTAAGTATATCGTTCACATACCAGAACCTTTCTTTATTCTTTCACTGTCAAGAAACTTTGTTTCTTCAGCATTTGCTATTCTTTCACTAATTACTTCTTTCTCCATTTTTTCAAAATCAGTTCACACCCAGTCGAACATACAGATTGCAAAAATGAATTTCAGTTGTTCAATTTATAAAACTTCATTTTCATAATTGCATATAGATTCAAGATTTATCATCAGTCAACATATTTACAGAGATAGGAAAGTGTTGATTTATATCTCATATATAAGTGAAATTTTCTAAATCACTGTTTGAGGTAACTCATTCAATTTTGAAAAGTTGAATATATGAGATTAACACACATCGATCAATATAACTTGGAAAAATACTGGATTATATTTTCAAAAAATGGAAATATTGCTTACCATTTTGTAGAAGAGCTGTCAAATGGACTTGAAATTGTATTCATATATGTTACTGTAATGACGAAAACATTTCGAACATATGAATTTTGGGTTATTGTCCTATTGCGTTCTACTGCTGTCATCAATGTGACCACGTCTTTATGTGTTAATACTTAAAAAAATTGGTGCCTTACATCAAAGTCGGCAACTCACCTCAATTAGCATTCAAAAATTTCATGTTCACTTTGACTTCTAATCTCGTCGCTTGTTTGATCTTCAATCTACTTTTCAAACTAACTAATCTCATGAGTGATCTGATTCCTGGAACTACGAATCTATAGACACGCCAGAATGAGTGCTGTTATAATTTTTTTGGTAAATTTAAAAACTGCTGGGATACCGCACTCTTTTTGTTTTTTAGTAAACAATAGAGAAATTTGACGATTCGCCTCAAATTTTTCGTGATACATGAACAATTCACAAAAAGTTATGTTGTCTATGAATCATGTCAGGTTTTGTCAGACAATTTCCACTTTAAATAAACAGTCTGTAATTTTTATTTCAGTTAAGTTCTCCGCCTTGTGTATGAAATTTGGATATTTTTGTGGTATACAGTTCAAACCAGTTCCAATCACAGAATTTTCAAATTGGTCCGATGAGAACCAAACTTACCTCTATCGAAAATCCAAACACGATATCAAACACAGGAACAACTACGTAGATAGTTCGTCTTTGCTCTATTTAATAATGATATCCTGAAAATATCATGTTTCAAGGCATAACAATCCAAAAATTTCAATAAAAGAATCAAAGTCCACGATCTCAAAATGAACAATATATGAATGATATTGAAACCGTACTCTTTTCAAAAGTGACATATATTCCAGAAATTTTCCCAGCAAAAATGAAGTAATGACTCACAATGAAGCCAGAAATGTCAACCGCAGTTTTTTTTTCCATATAAATCTAGGAATTTGACAAATGCAATCTCTTTGACATAACATTGAAGACATCACTCACCTCAAACAGCATTCGAACAAAAAAAATATATAGAAATACTCTACCTCAATCAAGGAACGTGGGGAGTAGGAGAATGGACAAAATATATCAATAGATGAAGTAGAAATCCAGAAATATTTAGTTCCCATATTCAATGAAACAAAAGAGAATAAAGAGAAATTCAGTCAAAGTATAATAAAAGAGGCCCGATGTGCAGAGAAGATGATGAGGCTGTTGAAATCATAAGTTGTTTCGAGAAAAGCTAAAATAAAAATTTTTCAAACGGTCATCATCCCAACAAGTTACATCAACATGCGGAATTTGAGCGTTGACAAAATAAATAGGAAAAAGATTTAAGATTATGGAAAAAAGCTGCTAAGGAGAATATTCGGAAGAAAAAAGTTAGACAGTACTGGGGAAAGAAGAAACAACAAAAACAGTATATAGAAGGCTCGAATAGTTCAATAGTTTGAATATATTTCAAGAATGAAAGATGCAAGTATTGTCAGGAAAGGTATGAACAACAGAGGAATGGATAACAGAGGAATGAAAGACCACAAGAACGCTGGAAACAATAAGTTGAGGGGGATCTGATATAAATAGGAGTTAGGAGATGTGCAGAGATAAAATAAAACAGGGAGTAATAGTAGAGCAAGCTTTGGGCCAATACGCCCGTTATGCTATATATCCATATGAGAAACATAGAATAAAAAACATGCGTTGGGAGTACATCAACCCCTTCAAGTTGTTTATAGTAGCCAGATTTTTTTTCATTATTTTTTGGTTAACGTCATAGTTCATCATCATAGCACAAGTTTCTATTTATAGTCCCTTGAATCAATATTCTTTCAGATTCTTCATGAAATTTCATAAATGAAAACACTCTTCAGAAGTTAATTCTGATATGAACCAACATATAAATCTATTTTGAATGCCAATTGCAAAATTCAAAAATGTGTATGTTGTAAACAAAAATCTTCACAAAACTACGTCTCATAATAATCATTACTGAACTCTTAGGACAATTTTTTCAAGATGAAATTCATAAATTCCAATACTTGCTTCAGATTCAACTGAAATTAAAATTTATATTACTTGAGGAATTTGAGTGCATGACATCAAATATTTAACAATCTCATCTGAATGATATGTTCATGGAAATCCATTCCTTCTTCTCGGCATACAAGTATGCTTAAATCTATTTTAAAAATTTTTTGGAGATAATTTTCTAATTAGTAAATTTATTTCTTCTGGTAACGAGGACACATCAAAGAGAAAACACTCATTAGTACATAATTATTTTATAATCGCGTTGTCGCTTGATAATAATTCAAACTATCATCTATATAATTCACTAATCATATGGGATTCGAATAGTGCAATTTTCTTTGTTCAAATTTAGTTTCGTAATATTTGTTCTTTCACAACTTAGTACATTCATCGTATTTACCACTTCAATTAATATCCTCACAGACACATGTCATTTCACATGAACAAATAAGATAAATAAGTTGATCGTTATGTTGTCTGGAATGTATGTGGAAAATGACGCTCTCGTGGTATTTTTTCAGTTGTTATATTTGTCAAACTTCTTCCTTTATTCAGTTCTGTTCCATCAAAATCAATGTAAACAATAAATTAGTTGGGAAAATCACTGATTTAATTTTCTGAATTTCCGATAGTGATTAAATGAATGATTTTATTATTCATCATCAATGTGCAGTAATGTTGTTGAGTCAAGGCGTACAGCTGATCACCAAAAAGCATGGCTTTGATAGGATACGAATGTTACTGTCTGCTAAAAAGTCACTAGTGAGGTGAGCCAGAAGTTTCGCGGAAAAACTTCTCGTTTATTTCAAGAGCCTCCACGTGATGTGCTTAATCTGCCAACCGCTGATCAGGTGGAAGGATATCTATGAAAACCCGCAGTCATTCAACTTAGACACTCCAGCTCTAGCGCAGCTCGAAGCTTTCAATAGAGAACTTCAACAGCCTGAGCTGAATGAACTGCGTAACCAGATAACACCGGATGACCTTTGAAGAGCCCTTGTGGGTTCCAAGAACTTCAATTAATATCCTCACAGACATATGTCATAACAAATAATATAGATCAGTTGATCGTTATGTTGTCTGGAATATATGTGAAAAATTACGCTCCCGTGGTATTTTTTCAGTCATTATATTTGTCGAACTTCTTTCTTCATTTAGGTACTTCTGTTTCATCGATGTCAGTGTAAACAATGAATCCCTGATTTCATTTTCTATATTTCTGACAAGGATTATATTAATGATTATTATTCATCATCAATTTGCAGTTATGTTGTACTCGCGTCGGTGGTACACATACTAAATCATGCTTTATGAGTGATACCTTGGCTCATTTATACTATTTTCATTTCGAAATGAAACAGGTATGTAATTTCAAAGATATTGACGGAAAAGAAAGCGGTCCAGGAAAACGTAGATCATGCATAATCTACAAATCCATGTGTAGTGTTAATTATTTTCAAATTGATTACTTTCTTCCTTTCTTTGGAAGATTCCCACATTTTTTCGTATCAAGATGGAGCCGTAGAAAGCCAAAAATTTTTTTTTCCAAAAATTAATCACTGTTAAAAATATAACTCCTTCAATTCATTAATGAAGTGTAGCAAAGAGTGTTGAATGTTAACGAAAGCACATGATGAGTTTGCTTTGAATAAAACGAGAGTTCATGAATGGTATAAGCGTCTCTAAAGGTGCGTATTCACCAAAAAAGCAAGCATGAGCAAACAAGAGCGAACAAGAGTGAATGAGCATTCTGCATCAATAATCGTCTGGTGAGTACGGGCTAGTGAGCGAGCGAACGTATGCATGTTCGCGTTCAGAAAATATTGAGAAGAAGGCGGTACATCAAAAGGTGCTCGCACAAAGTGGATGGATCAACTACGACTACAAACTTGAAGATATTCGCTCTGGTGTAGACGAGACATCAATATGTCGAGCAAACACGAGCGAACATGAGCGAACACAACTAAACATACACGAATGCTCGCTCATGTTCGCTCGTGCTCTCTTTTTTGGTGAATACGCACCTTAAGATGATAGTGAATTCGTTGAAAATGACTCAACGCTCCAGCACATCAACAGTCGTTGGAAACACATGGTTATGAACATTCACCTGATAACTTGAGTGCTGCAATCCGAAAAACACGCCATGATCTGTGAAAAACAATTCATGACTTTTGCATCACGCTATTGAAACTACTTACACTGCATTGCTTGTTTATGAATTTTAGTACAACAACAATGCTGTATCGATGACCCAGCCTCCATATTTGCCAGAATTATTTTTTTTCGAGAGCTGAAGGCTATATCAAAGATCATGTTTGGGAATTGTTAAGAGGTTCGAAAGAAGCGAAAGAATGAATATTTTTTTCGAAAAACGAAAGTTTTTGATATTTTCTTAATATATCTCGGATAGAGGTTTTAACAGACCCGAAAGAGTATTGTTCGCAACTATTACCGCGAATGAAATCGTTAATGCCTTGCAAATAAAAAGAAGTTCTTGTTGAATGGACTGATGATATCTGGAGACGTTGGGCTTCGAAAGTTAACAGTATAACTAATACCAACGGCTTAGTTAATTTGATTACCAGACTAGTCAGTGAGAGCGGCGTTAGGTTCCTTAGACAGCCTTGCTTATTTATAATGGTTCAATGTATCAAGGAACGGTAACATTGTTCGGTTTGAGCGCGAGAACTAGAAATTCTCATGATTTGATATTTTGAATACTAAAAACCTTTTTTCCGTATGTATGAGTATATGACACCAAGTTAAAAACAACACTTTCTACAGTACATATCATATAAAGTTCACTCCGTTTAGCATATATACAATGTTTGTAATTAATTGTCTTTAGCCTTTAGTTACGAAAACGTATACCGCCAGATGGCAGTGCGATTTCGCCCCATGAAATAAATACAAACTCCTCCCTAATTCTAACTTGGCCGGGCATTCCAGGGCCGAACTTTATTTGCCGACGTGTTCGTTCTTCCAAATTACATTTTAGATAAAAACATGTTCGTTTTCGTGTTGATCTCAAAGTTTGCACGAAAATTGCAGATTATTTGAAAATTATGAATCTTTTATCAAAATTGGTAAATTCAAGATGCAGACGAGATTTGTGATTAGGGCCCGATTTGACTTGCTATAAGGAAGTTTTCGGGGTCAGAGATTATGAATCTTTTGTCAAACTTAACGAATTCAAGATGACGGTTCCAAGATATCGAACGAGATATGTGATTATGGTCCGAATCGATTTGAAATTAGTATGTGGATTTTTTTGGGCTTGTAGAGTATAAATGTATTGTCAAAATTAATGAATTCAAGGTGACGGACAAGTTGTGTTATCCGATTCATATTTGGTACAATGGGGTTTTCGTGGTCGCACATTATGAATCTTTAGTTAAAATTAACGAATTCAAGATGGCGGCTTCAAGATGTCTGACGAGTATTGTGATTATGGACCGATTCGATTTAAAATTGGTATTTTGTAGTCTCTAGGCGTGATTTTTTTCTATTGAATTTCGGAAATTCAAGAGGGCGGACTAGTTTTGTGATATCTGGTCGGGCTCTATGGAAGGCTGGCTTTGAGGTTCGAAGATAGTTATTTTTCTGTTGTAATTCAGAAATTCGAGATGGCAAACGAGTTTTGTTATTAATTGTCAAATTATACAGGGTGTTCCTTAAACACATGCTAATATTTAAGGAGGTAATTCTGAGACCCATTTTGAGAAAAAAATTCCTATGGACGTGTGTCCTAAACGCCTTAACTTTTGAGATACAGGGTGGCAAAGTTTTCAAAAATAATCAGTTTTTTAATAATAACTGAGATCATTTTGTAGACATCTTTGGCATATTTGGTACATAAGTTTCTGATGTACACAAATTTGTATTTTTTCAAACAGTGGCATCCCTACGGGTTTCGCATTGAATATTTTTGAGGAAAAAGTACTACGCCAATGCTTTCTTTTCAAAATAAAATCATTTTTAAAATCCTCATTTATTTTTGAGAAAATTTGATCTCTTGGTATTTCTTTGTTCGACGCATGATTTTCACTCAAAAAAATAAAAATCGACAGAAAGCAAATTAAGAAATTAGATCAATTCTAAAATGAATGAGAATCTGAAAATTGCTTCATAACGCATTACCAATTCCCTAATAATATTTGAGAACATAATCTGCAAAAAAATAAATTTTTCACAAAAACGAGTTTTATTTTATTTTGTGACAGTAAGTCTAAGCGAATAGCACAAATTTGTTAATTAATAATAATACCAAAACTGATTATAAAAATTTTTGGAAGTGGCCATCTGCACTTAGTATGCATGCTTCCGCCCTTCTACGCATGGAATTACGCAACCGTTCAAATATTCCCGGCGTATTTCGTATAGTTTCACACGAGGCAACTATTCGTTCTCTTAAATCTTCTAAAGTATTAACGGGAGTTTTATACACAAGAGTTTTAAGGTGACCCCATAAAAAAAATCTAAACTGTTGAGATCGGGGGATCTTGCTGGCCATTGCTGAGGTCCTCCGCGACCTATCCAACGATTAGGATAAACTGTGTTTAAATGGTTTCAGACAATTACACTGAAATGAGCAGGGGCGCCATCGTGCATGTACCATATTCGATTCCTCAACGCAAGTGGCACATCTTCCAATAACCCAGGTAAGTCTTCTTCGAGAAAGTGTAAATAAGAACGACCATCAAGGCGTCCTGGTAGAAAAAATGGGTCTATTAGATAATCACCTATAATTCCTGCCCATACATTAACCGAAAATTGGTGTTGGAAATGGGTTTCGGTTATTGCATGGGGATTTTCTTCAGCCCACACATGATTGTTATGGAAATTTTGAATGGCATTCCGAGAAAAAATTGCTTCGTCTGTGAACAAAATTTGTGTCTCAAACTGCGGATTTAGATACCACTTTGTAGATACCACTGACTGAAGTTCACACGCTGTGGAAAATCTCTGGGGAGTAATGCCTGCACTCTTGAAATATGGTATGGGTATAACAAAAAATCAACCAAAATATGCCAAACAATTTGATGACAAATATCCAGAGTTCTAGCGATCTTTCTCGTACTCGTCTTAGGATGTTCCTCAATTTCTTGCAGCACCGCTTCTTCAATTTCAGGAGTTCTTACTACACGAGGTCTACCTTCCGGAGTCCCTTTCTTGAAACTACCAGTTTCCCCAAGTCGACGATGAATATTTGAAAAGGTTCGGCTATCTGGTAAGGCACGATTAGGATATCTTTCCTGATAAATGCGCCTGGCTTCTGTTGCATTACCATCGGCAAGGCCATATACGTAATGCATTTGCGCCATTTCCGCCTTCGTATAATTTACCATATTTACTGATATTCAGAAAAACAGCGGACTACCAAAATAACTTCAATAAAACTTCAAAATTAATCAAAACGCGCTGTGACAATTTTTAACACCAACACCTTACTTTAAATCAACATCTATATTAGCTAATGACGTTTGTACATACAGAGAATTCGTTTTTTATTGCTATGGTTGGTACGCTGTTTTTTTCTGCTTTTAATCTTTGAAAGAAATCACATATCGACAAACTCCATATTTCCAAGAGATGCAGTAAATAAATTCTGCTACACGTCATTTATTCCAAGATAACTAAATTTATATTTTCAAAAATTATTAAGCGGTGTTGCGTTATGACATAATTTTAATTGAGAACAGTGCATCTGACAACAAACAAATACCTTTTAGATCCTCAATTATTTTGCAACAAATCTGATCTCTTGGTTTGCTTTCAGTCGATGCACGATACCGCATCAGATTTTTAAGGAATTTATCCTTAAGTAAAGCGATTTTTTATTTTTTGAGCGAAAACCATGCGTCGGACAAAGAAAACCCAACAAATTGAATGTGCTCAAAAATGTATGGAGATTTTAAAAATAATTTTTAATTCAAGATAAAGCAGTGGTGTAGTATTTTTTTCGCCAAAAATATACATTTCAAAACTCGTACGTACGCCACTGGCAGATAAAATTAAAAAAATTGTACATCAGAAAATGCGCCTTGAGGCATGGAACATATGTACCAAATATGCCAAAGATGTCTACAAAATTATCTCAGTTATTATTGAAAAACTGATTATTTTTGAAAACTTTGCCACCCTGTATCTCAAAAGTTAAGGCGTTTAGGACATACGTCCATAGGACGTTTTTTCCTTAAAATGGGTCTAGGAATTACCTCCTTAAATATTAGCATGTGTTTAAGGAACACCCTGTATATAACACTGGTATTTTGAGGTTGAAGATAATGAGTTTTTCAACCTCGGTTACTTTGGCAATAAAGTTCAGCAATATTTCGTATTTTCTATTCTCTTTCCCGAAACAGTGAAAAATGTATTTTGAAGGCATCATGAATATTTGAAATGACGGAAACTATAGAAAATAGTGAAAACTAAACGAAAAATCCGAGCAGGGGGCGGTATACTGTCTGTCTGTCCGATTTTAATCAGACAATCTGCCACCTTCATATTTTGTTATAGTGGTGACAACTGGAAATAAAAAAATATGTCAGAAATGAAATAGAAAAACCGGCCTTCGGTGGCGGTACAGATCCAGCAATATTTTTATTAGAGACTCTGCCACCTTCATATTTTGGTATAGAGTTAAGAAATGGAAATGAAGAAATATGTCAGAGGTGAAATCAAAAAATCGGCCGTCGGGGGCGGTACAGATCCAGCAATATTTTTATTAGAGAGCCTTCCACTTTCATATTTTGGAATGGTGTTAAGAAATGGAAATAAAGATATATGTCCGAGGTGAAATAAAAAAACCGGTTGTCGGGGGCGGTACAGACCCAGCAATATTTTTATTAGAGACTCTGCCACCTTCATATTTTGGTATAGAGTTGAGAAATGGAAATGAAGAAATATGTCAGAGGTGAAATCAAAAAACCGGCCGTCGAGGGCGGTACAGATCCAGCAATATTTTTATTAGAGAACCTGCCACCTTCATATTTTGGTATGGTGTTAAGAAATGGAAATAAAGATATATGGCCGAGGTGAAATAAAAAAACCGGCCATCGGGGGCGGTACAGACCCAGCAATATTTTTATTAGAGACTCTGCCACCTTCATATTTTGGTATAGAGTTAAGAAATGGAAATGAAGAAATATGTCAGGTGTGGAATCAAAAAACCGGCCGTCGAGGGCGGTACAGATCCAGCAATATTTTTATTAAAGAACCTGCCACCTTCATATTTTGGTATGGTGTTAAGAAATGGAAATAAAGATATATGGCCGAGGTGAAATAAAAAAACCGGCCATCGGGGGCGGTACAGACCCAGCAATATTTTTATTAGAGACTCTGCCACCTTCATATTTTGGTATAGAGTTAAGAAATGGAAATGAAGAAATATGTCAGGTGTGGAATCAAAAAACCGGCCGTCGAGGGCGGTACAGATCCAGCAATATTTTTATTAGAGAACCTGCCACCTTCATATTTTGGAATGGTGTTAAGAAATGGAAATAAAGATATATGGCCGAGGTGAAATAAAAAAACCGGCCGTCGGGGGCGGTACAGATCCATTTGATTGAATATAAAATTCATTTTTCAACAATTAACACGTGTGGACATCTTTATATATTCGAAATGGCAGCATAGGATCAATATTCTCCAAATGAAATAAGTGACAGGTCGTCATTAGAAACCAAAATCTTCTCTAAGGTAATAGCCGGGTGTATGAAAAAAATATATCTGGATCGATCTGTACCGCCCCCGAAGACCGGTATTTTATTTCACCTCTGACGAATTTCTATATTTCCAGTTGTGACCACTATAACGAAATATGGAGGTAGCAGAGTGTCTAATGAAAAAAATGCTTCATCTGTGCCGCCACCGATAGCCGGTTTTTTGATTTCACACCTGACATATTTCTTCATTTCCATTTCTTAGCACTATACCAAAATAGGAAGGTGGCAGAGACTCTAATAAAAATATTGCTGGACCTGTACCGCCCCCGACGGCCGGTGTTTTGATTTCACATCTGACATATTTCTTCATTTCCATTTCTTAGCACTATATCAAAATTTGAAGGTGGCAGAGTCTCTAATAAAAATATTGCTGGATCTGTACCGCCCCTGACGACCGGTTTCTTGATTTCACACCTGACATATTTCTTCATTTCCATTTCTTAACACTATACCAAAATATGAAGGTGGCAGAATCTCTAATAAAGATTTTGTTGTATCTGTACCGCCCCCGACGGCCGGTTTTTTTATTTCACACCTGACATATTTCTTCATTTCCATTTCTTGACACTATACCAAAATATGAAGGTGGCAGGGTCTCTAATACAAATATTGCTGGATCTGTACCGCCCCTGACGGCCGGTTTCTTGATTTCACACCTGACATATTTCTTTATTTCCATTTCTTAACACTATACCAAAATATGAAGGTGGCAGAGTCTCTGATAAAAATATTGCTGGATCTGTACCGCCCCCGACGGCCGGTTTTTTGATTTCACCTCTGACATATTTCTTTATTTCCATTTCTTAACACTTTACCAGAATATGAAGGTGGCAGAATCTCTAATAAAGATTTTGCTGGATCTGTACCGCCCCCGACGGTCGGTTTTTTTATTTCACCTCTGACTTATTTCTTTATTTCCATTTCTTAACACTATACCAAAATATGAAGGAGGCAGAATCTCTAATAAAGATATTGCTGGATCTGTACCGCCCCCGACGGTCGGTTTTTTGATTTCACTGCTGACATATTTTTTTATTTCCAGTTGTCACCACTATAACGAAATATGAAAGTGGCAGAGACTGTATTAAAAATATTGGTAAATTTGTACCGCCTCCGACGGCCGGTTATTTGATTTCGTCACTGCTATATTTCTTCGTTTCCTTTTGTTAACACTATAACAAAATATGAAGGTGGCAGGGTGTTTGATCAAAATGTTGACAGAAGTATACCGCCCCCTACTCGGATTTTTCGTTCAGTTTTCACTATTTTCTATAGTTTCCGTCATTTCAAATATTCAGGATGCCTTCAAAATACATTTTTCATTGTTTCGGGAAAGAGAATAGAAAATACGAAATATTGCTGAACTTTATTGCCAAAGTAACTGAGGTAGTTTTTCATCAAATTTCAAGAATTCAAAATAGCAGCATAAAGATGGCTATGGGTTATTTTGTGATTTATAGTCATGTTCTGTTCAAAATTTATTTTTTCGGAAACATGAGCAGGGTGTTCAGAAAATCAGATGATTTTTATGAATAAAAAATTGAGAAATCAAGTATCAGATTTTGTCTTTCAAGTAAGGGTCCTTTCACAATATCAATTTTCAGCATTAGTTCGAAATGACGAAAAGATTGTATGATTCATAGTCGGATCCTCAAAAATTACTCATATTTTTCCTCAAAATTAATTCATACTGCCAGATATATTTTTGAAATTGAATGATTTGAATATAATATTTTGCAGAAAAGGTCCACAGTTTAAATAATATGTCTGATCCCATATAAAGGGTTAGACAATATAAGTCAATACCAATCGTGAATAATTCAATTCCGCTGATGTGTATCCAACTGTTGAAAATAAATGAAATCCAACAATGTATTTGCTACCAATTTTGATTGTAATCAAATCAAAAATAACAAAATTCGTCCAACATTCTAGAGCCTCCATCTAAGTATTTCCTAATATGAAAATATCATGAAGTTTTGTCCCTAGTAATGAATATCTGTAAAATTTCAAGCCAATCGGAAGATATTAGACTTGCAAGATTTGATACAAACGTGTACACACGCAAACATACAGATAAGTAAGTTGAAAACTATCTGGTTATTGATGAAATTTTAATATTTCAATCTTTCGTTCGGTCAGAATAACTTTTATCTTTTCCTATTCCCAATCCGACCCTGTGCTACATTTTACAATGGCTCTATGATACTCTCTCTCTCCCTCACCAGACGTGTGGGAGGAGCTACTTGACGGGCGTGTCATTTAAAAGAAATTCATCTACTATTCTGACTCCAGATTCAAAAGTAATAATTAGTTTTCACTAGTCGACGGCTGAAACAAAACTTTATTAGTTGACTCTGATAAAATTTGATATTTCCCATTTCGAAAGGCATAATGCAAGGAAATCAAATTCGTATAAATAACACATTCTTATTAAATTAATAACAAAATAAAGGAAACATTAAAAAGAAAAATGAGAAAGTCGTTTAACTGAGAAAATGATAGGCTTCAATACCAAAATGGAATAACACCAAAATATTCGTTAGTTTTGATGGTGGAATTGAAGAAAAATGCCCAAAAATGAGAGAGAAAATACTTTTTATTCATCTAATATTCAAAAAATAATTTTTTTATTATTTTTCCTTTATACACTCATACAATCTTTCCTCAATCAGAATAAGAAAAATCGTTTCTGACTCCTTTTTTTCCAGGGATGAAGACCCTTAACTGAACTCACTTGTCGTTTGCTGAAACCTTGTGATTACTGGAGTACCTGTGGGCTGCCTTCTTGGGTCGTACGATGTGAGATGTCATACTGTGTGGCTAATGGCTAGTGCCGGATGAGTTGGCTCAGAAAGAGTTGGGATCATTGGACCTCTCGTAGAGCTGGATCTTTTGTCAACTAGTTCATCATGTCATGTAAAATAACAATGTCATTGATATATGCGTAAGCGAAGAATTCTTGGTCGATATCAAGAATACATTAGTCAGCACTGACCAGGTTGGTGAGTTGTCGAGCAGTTGATGATTCCTTCGCACATTCTACACGGCTTTTGAATGATTCAAACAAGATAAAACTCACACAAGTGAGATAAAACTCAAGAGTTCAGAATCACTGAGTGTTTCACAGTTCAGCAGTTCATTTAAAATTCACAATGTAATTCATAACTTCGAAATATTTGAGTACAAACAATGTGGAAACCAGTTAGGTGTTAACAAGTTATATACGGTGAATATTAGTGGTTCTATGCCTCACATAATTAATAACTGAATATGTGCAGATATTTCTATGAACATATCAACATATATGATCAACATAAGTCGTCAATCTCTGGAATTGATGATTCAATGCTAAATTCGTAATGATAAATCTAAAAATGTTTCATGGTTTGCTCAAAATACAAAAATGGTTAACTCAAATTATTGAACTGAAGTTCATGCTGCTCCAAGTTGTGCTCTGATCTGCGATATTGATTGTTGATAATAATAATAATAATAATAAACAGGGACTGCCCCCAAAGCCCATGGGCTTTGGTGAGTTTCGACACCACTTATCCGAGCAACTGGTGCAAAACCTAACCGGCAACCTAGGCGCACCCGGAAAGGAGAACACAATTGTCCACAGGGCTAACCACCTGGTAGAGCAAAACTCAGTTCCACAATCAAACTGCTCGCAGGGTCCTGAGTCAAGGTGGTGGGGCATATAATGATGATTTGCCTACCGATGACAACCCTGGCAATGACAACGGAGGATTTGAGAAAGACGCATAAGCTGAGAGATAGTGAGCCCACGCGAAGAGGGTTCTTGGCGAGAATGCATGCTCTGTGGTGTGAAACACATCCGGAGCATGCTGCCTTTTCCGCCCAAAATCTTAGGGATTTTGTATCATCAGCATCCGTATCAGGAATTAAAAATCGATAAGATGATTGAATTCGTGTCATAAGTCTTTTACAAGCATCTTATACACACGTATACTCACCGCAGTTGCCAAATATATGAGCAGAGAGCATCGAAGAGAAGAGTCGCTGGATGTAGAGAGGTGTAACGCAGGACTCGATACAATATAAGTGAAACCTCTCTGTGGCCTGGATAGATTACCTCAAGGCATTTGATACAACATCGTATGAGCTCATCTTGCATTTGGTCAGATGCCTTGCAGTACCTGACAAAATATTGAGATGCCTTAAACAACTGATACAACTCTAGCAAACTCGCTTCACCATAATATCTGGTCAAGCCAGAGTCCAAACAGAGTGGGCCACTTTCAGAAGAGGTGTATTTCTGGGCGATTCCGTTAGTCTCCTTCTCTTCTGCATCTCACTATTGCTATTGTCCGTTGCGCTCAGAAATACTCGAGGGTATAACTGTGGCACCTCCGGAAACCGGAGGCACAATGTCACCTATTTGTTTTATATGGATGATCTTAAACTTTATGCCTCTGGAGAGAAGGATCCCCGTCAGTCCTTGAGGGTGGTGGAAGTGTACACGCATGCTATCAGTATGAGATTCGGGATAGACAAATGTGGTCCATCTCAACAGTAGACGTTGCGGAGACTACGGAGAGGATGTGCATCTTGTAGATGGAAGCATCCTACACCATTTGGATGTCGGAGTGAGGTGTACCTACTTCGAAGTGAAACAATGCCAACTATAGCAGCGGTGAAGAACTCTCTCCGCAGCAAGTATCAGCACGAACTTTGATAGATGTGTTCATCGGAACTGTCGGGGGAGAACAAAGTTGCTGCAACAAATATGTTTGCCGTTTTGCCGTTCACCCAATTCGAAAAGATGGGGATAAAAGTTATAGAACCTTAACCAACCTAGGCTAACAAACTACTACGAATATTTCAAATTTTCTGCACAACAAAGGCGTAAATATTGCTTCAAAAATTAACAACAACTTAGGCATGCACATTAGATTAACAAAGATAATAGTTCAGTTTCAGAAAAATCGGGAGTGTATAAATTATTATGTGGGTCATTTCCGATATTTTATATAGGTCAAAGCCCGCATAAAGGAACACAGAAATAGATTCCAAAATGAGAAAATTATTTCCACTCATGCCACTCATTTGATCACAGAGGGACATGAATTCAACCATGAATTCAAGCGCTTCCATTTCCAGAAGAGAGGTTTGAAACTTAACCTGTTGGATAGTATGGAGATAAACAAATTCAAAAACTCTCGATATCTTATGAACGATCAAACTGAACTGAATAATTCGCTATTATTGGATCTGTTTATTTACAGGTGAGGAAAGTTGAGTATATTTATGGTATTTTCGAAGATTTAATTTATTTATCAGTTGATCAATTCATACTTGACCTTTCCAGGTAGATTGATCCATTAAAAAGTGGACATACAAGTAGGTAATCTGTTAGATAATATGTTAGGGTATGGAATAGTTATAATTTAGGAGTCACTTTTATTTTACGCTCGAAAGCTGTAGTTGTATAGTGAAACACGTGTCGCGGTTTTTTATAAACCGTATACACTAAAAATCATACAATGAAGTGTAGTAGTCAGTTCAAATATGGATTTCCATCAAGTATTGGTCAGTCTATTCAAATAGGTTTCAACTGAATTAGCAGGATATTTGCGGTAAAATAGCAAAGCTAGCCTATCATAGCTGCCCATCAGAAATATTTTCAGGGAATACAAAAGCAAATATATATATATATATATATATATATATATATATATATATATATATATATGAATTTGCCACGGAGAAATTTCTATAAAGGAGCCATTTTTGAGGGTGAAATTTGTATACCATTCGATTGTAGAATTGTGAGCTACCGAATGTTTCAATGGTGATTGGATAGAAAGTATATCGATTTTTCAGATATTGTATTTCCGCTGTTCCATTTTTCCAGCATATCTAGCGGCTCCACTAGCAGTTTGCGATGTTGAATTCAGATGAGAGCGAGAAAAGGTATCAATGCAGGTGAAGTCCCATACCAAAGGGTTTCCTTGTTTTCAAGGAATGAGAAACATTTCATCAGAACGTTTTCCATCATCTTGGCTGATTCCTAGAGGTTCAATAACAGAAGGTCATTTACTACATAATGTCGGGAGAAGCGTTCTGCACTAAATTTACAACTGAGGCCATGAGTACCATTTTCATCAACAACGAAACTACGACATTGGTGATTAACACATATCAAACATATCAAACGAATTTTCTTTAAATTCGGAAACTTTCATCATCGGATAATGTTCTAAGAGATGCAAGGTAAAGTGCGTTGAGCCAGGCGTCAGATAACTTAGTTGTTACAGCTTTGAGGCGAGCCTGATCTGTGGGAGATTTTAACCGCAACAATGAGTTCTGTAGATTACTTCGCAATAAAAGAAGATTTCATGATTTCTGAGAGTACTTGTTATCAGGTATTTGAGCATTTGATTCTCCCAGCAGCAGAAATCAATCATCAACACTGGGAAAAGAGTTGGTTGGTATGAAAGAATGAATCGGATACTTATCCTACTGAAGGAGGAGAGAAAAGATTGTGAAGCAAGTGAAGATGGTTGTCGAATACCAATACTAACCAAATTCACCGGAACTGAAGCGTGGATCGATGATTTGTATCTGAAGTTATTATTGGTTATTCGTTCCAAGATTTCTAGGATTGCTTAATCGAATTGTGCTGATTCGATATATTTCGTCATGCATGCAGGAAGGCTCTTGAAATGTAGAGAAAGATTATTCTGAAAGTGGTGCATCAAAATTTCTCAACCACACAAATTTCACCCTCAAAAATGGCTCCTATATAGAAATTTCTTTACGGCAAATTCAAACTGAATGAAATATATTTCTAATAATATGCTTTCAGAAACAAGCCAAAAGCGAATCTGAATTGTTTTGGGAGAAAGCTTGACTGACGCTTCTGTGAATGTTATATTCTATGGTACAAAAAAAATGATGTAGTGTTTGATAGCAATTGCATAAAATGTTAAATGACAAAATGGTTTAGACTTTCACGTCTGAGGTTTTCAGTGTCGTTGCTTTTCGAGTTTGAAAGCTGTGGATTTTTGGAATTCCTTCCTGACGTTTCGCTGGCGTTCCTTAACGTAGATCATGAGATCTTCCTCACTGTTGGGAACCACACAGAAAGCCAGTCTTAGAACTGAAGCTGTTCCACCTAGGCTTTACGGGCTTCCGAAAATACACAAAGCCAACATGCCACTGAGATCGATAGTCAGTACCCCGGGCTCTCCGACCTACCACATGGCGAGACATCTGGCCTCGCTCCTACAACCCCATGTGGGAAAGCCCAACTCCTACGTCATAGACTCAACAGATTCTGTTGGTAGAATTAGGGGCTTAACGCTGGAGCCGACGGATATTCTGGTCAGCTTCAAAGTGGTGTCTTTGTTTACCAATGTCCCACTGGAAGACTCTCTGAGGGGATTAGCTCACGTGTTCCCGAGTGAAATCGTCGAACTCTTCAGAGCATGTCTCACAGGAAGTTACTTTCAATGGTGGGGAAACTTTTATGAGCAACTAGATGGCGTTGCGATGGGGAGTCCACTTAGCCCAATGATTGCTAATTATTTCATGGAACGGTTTGAAGGAAAGGCGATAGACACTTTCGAATTGATGCCGACCTCATGACTACGTAACGTGGATGATACCTTCGTCATCTGGAAACATGGAAGAGACACCCTGAATCGTTTTCTAAACCACTTGAACGCCCAACATAGAATTCACCATGGAAATTGAGCAAGACCAACGGATAGCTTTCCTAGATGTACTAGTAGAACGATGTGGTACCAGACCCACACACACGCACGCACTATCGAACCACCATCCTAGCCAAAAGAGAGGAGTTATCTCCACTCTAACGGAACGGGTTCGGAGAATATGTGAACCAGAACATCCGGAGAAGGAACTGAAACACCTGGAAGTGACCTTGAGAGCAAATGGATACAGTACCTCCGAGACCAGAAGAGTCATAAGACCAAAGGGCAACACGGTTCAGAAAGCGAAAAAGGATCAGACGGTTGCACGCGCGTATCTGCCGTTTGTCCCTCAGGTCACGGATAGAATTGGAACACTTTTGGGCAAACACGACATCGAGACAGTCTTCAAACCCACGAGGAAGATACAACAAAACCTCAGGTCGGCTAAAGACAAAAGAGACCCATTATCAGCAGCAGGGGTCTATCGCATTCCGTGCACTGGTGGAAAGGTATATATTGGAACCACCAAACGATCCATGAGAACAAGACTGAAATAGCACAAAAAGAACTGCAGACTAGGCCAAACAGACAAGTCAGCTGTGGCAGAACACGCACTGAGTGAACGAGACCACAAAATTTTGTTTGAGAACACAGAACTAATTGCCACCAACTAGGGATACCATAGCCGACTGGTACGGGAGGCAATAGAGATCCACAAACACACGGATAATTTTAACAGAAAAGAAGAAGCGATGAACCTCAATCAAATATGGAACCCCATTTTGAGGAATTCGAGAATAACGAACAGGACAACAGGCAGCAAGATTGTTAATGTTCCAGGTTCAAGTGCATGTACGAATACAGGTACAAATTCAGGTAGAAATACAGGTATAAATACAACTGATTACCTGACAAGGCATAAATACGCTTTACGAAGCCTAAAATATAGTCATTGG
Organism: Leptinotarsa decemlineata; assembly: GCF_025532065.1. Classification (NCBI taxonomy): domain Eukaryota; kingdom Metazoa; phylum Arthropoda; class Insecta; order Coleoptera; family Chrysomelidae; genus Leptinotarsa; species Leptinotarsa decemlineata. Next base: position 1,202,686 of record NW_027412586.1, read on the forward strand.
ACAGCAAGCCATGATGGTTAAACCTCTGAAGAAGCTAGCCACTCGCGCCAGCGAAATGTCTGGAAGAAATTCCAAAAATCCACGGCTTTCAAACTCTAAAAGCAATGACACTGAAATGTTGAATGGTTTTATAACTAGATTGTTTCCTATAAGTATCTACTGGCACAGTCAACATGAAAAAAGAACCATAATCCCAAATATTGATATAATTTTCTTGTTAGTCAGTGGACTATGCTTGAATTCAGGCAGTGAAGGAATCTAAAGAAATGAACTTTAAATGTTCAAGCCCGTCTCGGATATACCCACACAAGAGGTTGAATGGACTAACGCCTATCAGAAAACAACTAATCCACTGGCTTATACCTCGAACGGCGTTGGATTATATTCGACAGGCGTCAGTGCAGAAATATTCACAGATAATTTTCTCTGTATGCAGAAACCTATTATCTACTGGTATTCCTAAGTTCTAATGAATGAACCGCATTGTATTGCGAAACACGTGTAATGTTTTCGAAAAACTGTTCAATGAAAATCTTACAATATTGTGTATTTTGAAAACGTTATTTCAATTTATGATTTTTTGGATTCGACAAAATTGCGACAAAATTGCTATATCACTGTTCAATGCATATCAATTAAAATCGATGAAATAAACATATTTTTATGTAAGTATAGCTTTGATGTATGTTGTGTCTCTGAATACTAGTTTAGTGAAATTGATCTCAAAGTGATACTTTCATCATTTAGCCAATTACTACTGTAGACATGGAGGTGTTCTGATTTTTGTTACAGAAACTATTACTTCTGAATTCCTCAATTTTAGTGAATTTTGTATTGATTTGGATATAGAAATATGTGGCATCGATGTTTTGGGTGTACACATAGTTGGTTTGTATAGATCTTGTGATGGAAATTTTGAAAGTTTCATAAATACATTCGATACATTCTACAAAAGATACTGGAGAAAAAAGTAACAACATGTTATTGTTCTGAACTAACAAATGTATTCGAATCTTTCGATTTGACTGTCACGATCGAGGAACCCACAAGAATTTCCCTAGACATGGCTACCTGCATAGATAATATCTAGACTAATATTTCTGATGGGTGCTCTTGAACCCTGTCTATCGAATCACATGCTGAATGAATTTACCTCAGAAAATTTGCGAATAGGAAGGGAAAGTCTATATGTTCTTTTGAATGTCATATCCAGTGTAGTGATAAGTTTTCATGATGGCAGGTTTTTGATTGTGTTTCGCACATACAGCTTGGGAAACTTTCCTATTATGATATCCGTGGACTGTCCCTTACATTTTTCGAATCCTATTCACACGAGACATCACTGTGTGTATCATTACAAAGGATTCAATCGAATGTGAAATCTGTCAAAGATGGTGTGCCCCAACGCACACCATGTAAGGTTAGCATAATAATGCCATCTGTACATGTTTCTCTGCTTTTCAATTCATACAATACATTAACTTGTTCAAAATTCAAAGTAAATAAGTATTGTTTTGTCAAAAGTTCACCATGTTTTTGAAAGTACGCCAAGCTTCATTTATCGGGAAGGTACTCAGTTTGTTTAATCAATAGGTCTTTTCCTTTTTTTTTTATCTGAGATAATCATATTCCTCAAATAGTATTGATCCCAATACACCATAAAATATGAAATATAAATCCAGTAATGTTCCGAAACAACGAAATTGTTGAGTTCAATTCGAGTCCGACAAAATTTTGATATACCCTGTATTTTGAGATGCAATTCACTGTTACGAATTGAAAAAGAAATTATT